>NC_137137.1:2645000-2840000 GCF_949319135.1 Squalius cephalus
GTGTGTGTGTGTGTCTGTCTGTGTGTCTGTCTGTCTGTGTGTGTGTGTCTGTCTCTGTGTGTGTGTGTGTGTGTGTGTGTGTGTGTGTGTGTGTCTGTCTGTGTGTCTGTATGTCTGTGTGTGTGTGTGTCTGTCTGTGTGTGTGTCTGTCTGTCTGTGTGTGTGTGTGTGTGTGTGTGTGTGTGTCTGTCTGTGTGTGTGTCTGTCTGTGTGTCTGTATGTCTGTGTGTGTCTGTCTGTGTGTCTGTCTGTCTGTCTGTGTGTGTGTGTCTGTCTCTGTGTGTGTGTGTGTGTGTGTGTCTGTCTGTGTGTCTGTATGTCTGTGTGTGTGTGTGTCTGTCTGTGTGTGTGTCTGTCTGTCTGTGTGTGTGTGTGTGTGTGTGTGTGTGTCTGTCTGTGTGTGTGTCTGTCTGTGTGTCTGTATGTCTGTGTGTGTCTGTCTGTGTGTCTGTCTGTGTGTGTGTCTGTCTGTCTGTGTGTGTGTGTGTGTGTGTGTGTGTCTGTCTGTGTGTGTGTCTGTATGTCTGTCATTTTTCAGTGTAAATTATTTAATTTGATTGGTAACAGCCTAGTGTCTAATTATTTTAATTGAATATATTGATCAAATGTAATAATCTGAAATGAAAGATGGAGCATACATTTAATAAAATTAGGGGGGAAAAATGAGTGTTTTCAAACAGTGATGTAATGAAACATTGACAACTTAAGTTTGAAGGGAGTAAAGCCTCTGTTTAGGCTATTAAGGAAATGTAATTTTGCCAAAAGAAGAACTTTTATTTTAAATAAATGTTCATTTTAAGTCAGCCTACTTCAGTGTGATATGTTACCATATTATCATGCTTCACACTGAGAATTTGAATAACTGTAATGTGATGATCAGATGCAGATATCTAAATCAAAGAATATGGGCGGTTTGCGGTGGATTATTTATGTTTAACAGTGGATTCGGGTGACTCAAAGTGCAGCAGATTAATGAATTTATCTTTAAAATGTACAAAATTACATGCATGCCCCCGGACCCCCCTAGAGGTACCCAGCTCCACCCACAAAAATAATGTGGGAAACACAAAAAATACTAATTTAAATTAAAGCTGCAAGCAGCGATGAAAAGGGCCCTCGCACCCCTGCCACCGCCACCCGGCACCTTTAGGAAAGGCCTTAAGATTACACTCACCAAATTTGAAGAGGATCAGATCAAAACTGTAGGAGTTTGTTAAAGTACAACATCAGGAAATGGCAAAAACTGCCCAAAATCTGACAGGAAGTTCAAAATAACTGACTTCCTGTTGTGTTTAGGGCTATGCTCCAAGAGACTTTTTTGTAGGTATTGGGTCTTTACATGTGTGTACCAAATTTCATACCTGTACGTGAAACGTCGAGCCGGGGCAAAATGTAGGGGCAATAAGTAAGCCATTTTGCCCCACCCAATTTTTAAAACCACATCACACGTAAATTGTCACCACTTCTGAAGCGTGTGCAAAGTTTCATGATTTTTCGAGCACGTTTTGTATTTGCCACACTTCCTGCTACCAGCAGGTGGTGCTATTGCTATAATCATAATGAGCATTGGCATGTGTTCAGGACAGGACTCTTATCAAACATGTGAAGTTTGTGGCAGATTGAAAATTGTATGCCTGAGTTACTGCAGGCTGTCTGTGGTTGCCTAGCAACATCAGAACTGCAAGCAACATTAATATTGAACTTATCTGATCATGCATATATCACCAAAAGGCCGAAATTGGGTGAACTAGTGCAAAAAATGCCCGTGCAAAATCAGTTTTTGTGTGTGTTTTTAGTAATTGTTGGTTTGGTGTGTGCTCATTGTTACAATTACACAGCAAAAGTTCAGTGACATTTTTATTTGTGCATGGTAAAAAGCACACAGTGAACTCCGAGAAAACGCTATGCTTGAGCAAACAGTTTGTGAATAGGCAACTACAAATGATGCCCGTGAAAGAGACTGTGAACGCATTGAATAGGATATGTTTAGTTGGTGAATAGCATAGGCTACTATTACACAGTAGCGACAACGTTAAGCGCACCAGAATGAAATATAATATTCAGAAGTAAACACTAACAGCATAGCTGACTTACAGATTCAGTTTACATCCACAAATGAATAAGCACCTCGATTCAGGGAGCAGTGCAAAGTGCCCGTGCAAAATCAGTTTTTGTGAGCTGATCGCCGTCAAAAAAGTTCAGGAGATATTTCTTGCGATGGCAATATGATCAAAAATAACTTTATATTGATTCAATGGATTAATAGCATTTAAAAAAAAAAAAAAAAAGTCATGAATTTATTGCATTTTTGGGAAAAAATAATCCGTTTTTATAATAAATCTTAAAAAATTCAAATCCAGATTTTGATTTTCAATGTTGTTATAACCTAAAGATGCTATGTGAAAGTTTGAAACAGAAAATAGTGGTTTTCACACATTTAGTGGTTATCTCACATTCGAGAGATATGCGAATAACACACAGACAGACAGACGGACGTTTCTGTAATTTATAGATAGATGGATTTATCACGTTCGGGAACCAAACTATAATATTCAGAAGTAAACAGTGTAGCTGACTGAGTGTTTATGTCAGAATGTTTATTTTTAAACCACAGCCTTCTTGGGGCTTCTTTGACCGATACAACTCTCTAATGTCAGAATGTTTATTTTTAAACCACAACCTTCTAAAAATGATATATTTAACGATATCTTTTGCATTTCTCATCCAAACAATGTCAAACTTGGCACTGCACTTACTCGTGCCCGTGGCAAGACACCTGTCGAGTTTGAAATCAATCGGACTAACGGTTCGAGAGATATGCGAGGAACAGACACACACACACACAGACAGACAGACAGACAGACGTTCCTGTAATTTATAGATAGATGTTTGTCAGGCCGCCGAGGGCACACCCTTCGACGAAAACTCTAGATCTTCGCAATTTAACGTCACAAAGGCCTTAAGATTACACTCACCAAATTTGAAGAGTATCAGATCAAATCTGTAGGAGGAGTTCGTTAAAGTACAACATCAGGAAATTACGAAAAATGCCCAAAATCCAGGAGGAAGTTCAAAATAGCTCACTTCCTGTTGTGTTTAGGGCTATGCTCCAAGAGACTTTTCTGTAGGTATTGGGTCATTACATGTATGTACCAAATTTCATACCTGTACGTGAAACCAGGAGCCGGGGCAAAATGTGGGGGCAATAATTTACCGAATTTGCCCCCCCCAATTCTGAAAACCATATCACACGTAAATTTTCACCACTTCTGAAGCGTGTGCAAAGTTTCATGAGTTTTCGAGCATGTTTAGGCCCTCTAAAAAGCGATTCACTTTGGAGAAGAAGAATAATAATAAACGGAGCAAAAACAATAGGGTCCTCTCACCATCGGTGCTCGGGCCCTAATAAATAATATTAGGATTTTACCACCTCTGCCTCATTTTGAGCCAGGAACTCAGCCTGTTTCCTGATTTTATTTGTAATCTTCACACTGGTTGGTTCCTCGCCTGATCTACACAGGTGTGTTAAAGTCATAAGCAGTTCAGTCTCTCATGCTGTTGTGTGTTTTCCAGGATCCTTTGACTCTCTTTATAAAGTGGGAAAGAAACTGTCATCGAAACCTCATCATGGCACTGCCTATGAAGGAATTCGAAGATCAGATGACAAACAAGTATGTTGCTCTTTCTGGATACAGCAAATGTTTTGCCTCTTGTTTCCTTCTGTCTTTTTATTCAAAACATGTTTTAAAAAAGATTGTAGATTATCATGTAAACAACAAAAATGAGTTCACTGACGTCGTTTGCAAATATTTTCTTAATTCTTAGGTGATCATCAAATCTGTGAAGAAGCACCTGTTTGATTTCCACGTAAGTTGACACGATTTTATTCTTCATGAAAATTACTATTAAGAATTATTTATTATATTCTTATTCGGTAATTGATAATTCTGTATGTAGACAGCATAAGATAAAACTGAAATAGACAATCAAAGCCTTGAAGCGTCAGTTGTAAGGAGGTCACTCCAATAACGTCACTCTTTAGTAAGGAGGTTTGAGGTTAGGGGTCAACCTACCTTTTGTCAATCTCTTCTTTCAGATGGAGGATTCCAAACCTTTGTGTCGAGAGGCAGCTATAATGCAGATGGTGCAACATACCGACCATGTTGTAAAGTTACATGAATGGTTTGGCATGAAAGATCACGACATCTTAATCATGGAACATCCAGGTGCCAGCACAACCTTGTTTGATCACATCAAAGCAAACGGAGGTCGCCTGGATGAAGCAGAAGCAAAAGACATCATGCAGAAGCTCATCGCCGCGTTAGGGCACTGCAGTGAACAGGATGTTTACTATAAAGGCTTAAGCCTGAAAAAAGTACTCATCGACCCAAACACCAGGCAGATCAAGTTAACCGGCTTTTACAGAGCACTGACCACCAGAGAAACACGTGAGCTTGCTTTTTGAGCACAAGTCACTGATTTATGATGCACAGGATATAGACATAAGGGCGTTTTACTGAAAACTGAAAACTTACTGCTTACAGGAAAAGGCGATCGTAAATCAAGTGGAGAGAGGAGAATTCACGCCTTAATGGAAACAAACAAAGGCTTACACCGAGTGCTGAAGGGGATGGTCAAAGGAGAATGGTTTCTTGGGAAAAATACAGACTTGTCCAAAGGTGAGAACAAAAACAAGAACGAAATGGAAATAGCATTGCTTGGAAACATGTAAAGCTCTTACACAAGTGACAGTAAAATGACCTTGATGACAAATAAGCAAAGTGTAAAACACAGCGGATTGACAGTGAGTGTTTAGCCATGAATAAATGTTCTTGGGCATCCAGAGAATGCCATAGTAACAGAAACATTACCTTACATAAACTACATAATATCTCAAAATCAAACAGGACTAATCAGGTCTCTTCTGAAAACTTTTACAGAATGTCTGGATCTACTTCGGGAACTTCGTCACAGAGAGTCATGGATCACCTTGCAGAACATCTTAGACCATGACTGGTTTAAAGAAACACCAGACCCAGATGCAGTCGAGTCCGAGCCGACAGACGGTGAGTCTCTAGTTAGAGATAATACACCATAGACAGTATAAGAAAGAGTCACACCACTGATCTATATAGAATGTCACTGTGACGTCATATAACGTCAAACGCAGGCAGAGACAATTTATATGAGACATGCCACTTCCTCAATCCTCAATACAAATATATAAGGAAAACCCGTAACGGCAAAGATGGCGGTTGTATGCACATGTCCCGCCCCTCCCGCTGGAAAGCCAATCATCTGCTTTTAACAGTCAGCAGCTGACCACTAAGGAGCGAATGTACAGTGACGTGACATAACTGCCATATTCAACCTGTGCTTTCGCGCTGTGACTGGCGTTGAGCCAAAGACGGACGCGCTCAGCGCTTGTCATAGGCTATATCACAACTGTTCAGTGTTTTTAACCACATAATGTTTATTTTAGGTTTCAGACATTTAAATACATATAATTGTTTAAGTGCTTGGCACAACACCGGCATTCTGGATAGAGACGTGAATGAAGTTGGTGTCGTGAACGTGAATCCTTGCGCATGCGTAGTAAAAGTATAAACTGTGGGGGAAAAGGCGTTTTAAACCTTATTTTGGGGCAAAGTCATCAAACTTTTTCAGCGATTTTTATCATATTTTACTGCTGTTTCTATACATGCAGTTTTCATGTCCCGGTGTCCAGTGAAAGTGCAGTTCTGACTCTCTGCCCATTCATTTAGATAGGAGCCTGGTCTTGTTAGTCCGAAATAGCTGCCCGGAGGCGTTGCCAAGATGGCGGCCGAGTGGCACGACTTGCCTAAAAGGACTTTGACGCAGGTCAATTAAAGCACACTTTCGCTCATTTTCTTCATTACTTTGCTGTTAGTTTTCTACTGGCATTTGAAAATGGGTTCAATCTTTTCTTGTGTTAATTGTGTAGGTGTATGTGACAGTGTGGAGAATTTACACAAAACAGAGAAAGACAAGACCAGCTCAAGTCAGGGTATATGTAGAATATGTGAAGTTTTGTTTTTAAAGTCTAATAAGTCTAATAGATAATGTAGAGCGAGGCGGTTGTTATAGCGAATACAACCCCGACAGGCTGAACGGGACCCCGACGCGAAGCAGAGTCGTTATTACATGGCTACCTACCAAATAAATCAATAATTACTAAAGGATAATTCACTAATATAGCATACTTAACATGTATAGATGAAAGATGCGTAAATGCCTTTAAACAGACATTAAAATGTATTATTACACGGCTTGGTTGAATTCCAGTGTAGAATGCGGTCTGTTATTTCTTGATAACAGGCCGCTGCGAAGTATAACACACCGTTGCCATGAATTCTACATTTGAACATGTATGGTTACTAAAGAATTACCAGGCCACATCTGGTTTGTCCCATTAACATTCACACACACAACTGAATGAAACTTAATGAATGTAAACTTAACTTAATGACTGTGTTGAAAAGTTGAACTATTTTTAATTTGACACTTAAACAGAGAACAGAACATTCCTGCATGTGCTCACTGACCGACAACTGAGAAAGCGGATTGCACAAATTAGACCTGTCTGAAAGCCCCAAAAACTCGCTTCATAATTTACAGCAAGCTTAGTTGCAGCAATATTAGTGTCTAGTAATGTATATGGTTATGCAATCTTTTATTCTTTAGATCAGACTTCTCAGCATGTCACCAGTACCAGTGAGGCCGAAGTCCTCCCCATTGCAGAGGAACCTGGTCATGCTAAAGTCGATGATGAGTGGAGTGATGTCTCCTTCCAGGACTTAGTCGGAGACTGTAGAGATGATGTCCCTCAAGTTACAGACTGTGCCACGTCAGACTGTGGAGTCAACAACGTCCATGTCGGACCGACAGGGGACACTGTATCACCTCCGTTGAAGAAACTGGAGGATAATAAGATTATTGGTAAGTTGACTGTCATGACGGCAACATAACACAATACAGACAAACTTTTGATATTATATCTGTCTTTACTAATGTCAACACCTATTTTTCTTTTAACAGACACCGGTTTCTACAGCTATGAAATCGGCAGGAAGCTCGGTGAAGGAGCCTATGGATGCGTTTATGCAGGGATTCGCTTGAAAGATGGCCTTGAGGTATCACTTATTTTACTGGCATTATTTATCTATCAAAGTGTTCTTGCCCTATCTTACACCCTCTCAGTGTATCTTATGTTCACTACTTAGAGCACGTGACCTTTCAGACCTGTTTAAATTGTTAGAAATGCTCTAGATGATTAGAATTTACATTCATGAAACTGAACATGTCTGTTCAAGGTTAATGAATGACATGACATAAACTCTGCACACACATTGTAAATAATTCTAACACAAATCCATTTTTTGTGTTGTTGATCAGGTGGCGCTGAAATTCGCTCACAAAGTGGGAATAGAATGCATCGACATTGTAAGTACTCTGTTTCTCTCAGTCTATTTTTCAGTAGACATACTGGTATTGTCAGTAGTTTAGTAGTGGTCTACATCCTTTCTCCATGTAAGATCATAAGAATTGTCTTTCTTCTAGGAGGGTCATCCTGAACCCGTTCCAAAGGAGATCGGTCTGCTAATTCTTGCCAACAAAGGCCCCAGGGTTCCCCAGATCATCCAGCTTCTGGACTGGGTCGAAGAGCCAGAACGTTACATTATGGTTCTAGAGCTGCCTAAGCCCTGTGAGGACTTGTTCGAATTTCGAAGACGGCACGAAGGCTACATCAAAGAGAACGTAGCAAAGGCTATCATGCAGCAGATAACCCTCGCAGCTCAAACTTGCTGCCAACATGGAGTGCTGCACCGCGACATAAAGCTGGAAAACCTGCTGATTAACCTGGACACCCTGGATGTCAAACTGATTGACTTTGGGTGCGGCGAAATCATGACCAATGCGGGATACACGTCCTTTGCTGGTATGTATTATTCCTCAGAGCTGTAAGGTGGGTCTCAAACTTTGATGACGGGTCAGAAGCAGTTTCGACTTGCATCATGTAATGGGATCCACTATTGTGAATCAATAGCATGCCCAATTCCGATTTACTGACTATATCTGATTTTTTTGACGACCCGCTTTCATCATCTTTTAAAAGTGACCCGTATCCGATATTTGCATTTACACTATACACTGCCAAAACAACCAAATGTAGACGTTCTGGCCCGGAAAATGAAGTAAAACAGCTCGATATGCAATGGATGCAGAAGCAGACAAAATTAGTGATGCGCGGATCGCAGTCATATCCGCGGGGGCTCTGCGGATAATCCGCGGATCGGGCGGGTCAAGTAGGCTAATAAAAATAACATTCTGATTAATTTTGGGTGGGTCGCGGGTGGATAGATAAATCATTATTAACGAAAATATTAACTACATTCTCTAAAATATGAGCATGTTCCATTCCAGTTTAAGTTTCAAGGGAGTAAAGCCTGTTTATGCCATTAAGAAAATGAAATTCTGTCAAATAAATTTTGTTTTAAAGAAATGTTCATTTAAAAGCAGCGCTCATTCATTGTTTTAGATGCGCGCATCAACCGTCGCCTCGAGTCCGCTGTTGAAGGTGATCCATTTATCCTCACGCGTAACAACACATAAGAATAATAGTACTTTGACCATCGGTTGCGGATACTTAAATCAGAGAAAATTATTGGTGCGGGTGAGTGGCGGGTGGATGATTTGTTTTTGGCTGCGGATTCGGGTGACGTTGGAGCTCATTCGCGCATCTCTAATTATGCAGTGTTTTGCTTTCCGCACTATTTTCAAAGGTCAGCAAAACATTGCTCTCGTAAGGTGTAGAAAAAATTACTCCACTGTGTTGAGCCTTCGACCTCCATCGCGCCTATAATAAGTCATGTGATCTCAGTTGGAGGTGTCCACCTGAGTTGATGTCACTTTTTTAATGACGTACGACTCTCATTTACTGGGGAATATCCGATTTGTCTGCTTACATGGCACACGCAAATGCACGTATCCGATTCATATCCGATTTATTACCACATATGAGTGAGGCCTGAATCCGATCTGAGAAAATCGGAATCCATGCGTTTTTTTCCTGCTTACACGTTCACCGGTCATATCCGATCTGTGCCACATGAGAGGAAAAAATCAGAATTGGGTCACTTGAACCATGCAGTGTAAATGGGGCCAAATAGTTTCTTGCATGCTAATGAATACCTAGTCAAAATGTTGCTTTAATACAAACTTACAAATCAGACAAAATGTATTTTTCCAGGCACAGAACCGTACTGCCCCCCCGAGTTTGATTTAAACGGCATGTATCACGGGGAACCAGCGACAGTTTGGTCACTCGGGACACTCTTGTTTGAGCTGCTGTGTGGGCAAAATCCAGACTCAGAACAATTGGACAAGCTCAATGATAACATCTGGACCAAAGAGGGCTTGTCACAAGGTAAGATCTTCATTTCAGCAAAGTACACTTGCAATTCTAAATCATACAAAATAGAACAAAGTTATACAAATGGTTGTGTGGGTAATGCAGTAATATTTAGATCAGGGTTCACCAATCTCGGTCCTGGAGGGCTTCTGTCCTGCAGAGTTTAGCTACAACCCCAATTAAACACACCTGAACCAGCTAATCAAGGTCTCACTAGGCATACTAGAAACTTTCAAACAGGTGTGTTGGAGCTAAACTCTGCAGGACAGCGGCCCTCCAGGACCGAGATTGGTGAACCCTGATTTAGATCTTTCAGCTTAATCAAAGAGAGCGAGTGTGAAGTTTAAAATAATAATAGGACTCTCTTCTCTTTCTTCACAGAATGCTGCGAATTACTTTGCTCTCTCCTGCAAAGAAACCCAGAGAAGCGGCTTGAATTGGACAGTGTTTGTCGCCACAATTGGTTTAAGAAATTTAAGTGTCAGCCTGAGAATAATGAGATTATTGGTAAGTTTACTGTCATAACTCCGACATAACACAAGACAAACACACGTTTAATACAATATATGTCTTTACTCAGGCACAAAGCATTTTCATATCAACTCTTCTTATTTTTCTTTTAACAGACACCGGTTTCTACAGCTATGAAATCGGCAGGAAGCTCGGTGAAGGAGCCTATGGAAGCGTTTATGCAGGGATTCGCTTGAAAGATGGCCTTGAGGTATCACTTATTTTACTTGCATTATTTATCTATCAAAGTGTTCTTGCCCTATCTTATACTCGAATCATTCTCTTCTTTTCAAGCATTCTCAGTGTATCTTATGTTCACTACTTAGAGCACGTGACCTTTCAGACCTGTTTAAATTGTTAGAAATGCTCTAGATGATTAGAATTTACATTCATGAAACTGAACATGTCTGTTCAAGGTTAATGAATGACATGACATAAACTCTGCACACACATTGTAAATAATTCTAACTCAAATCCATTTTTTGTGTTGTTGATCAGGTGGCGCTGAAATTCGCTCACAAAGTGGGAATAGAATGCATCGACATTGTAAGTACTCTGTTTCTCTCAGTCTATTTTTCAGTAGACATACTGGTATTGTCAGTAGTTTAGTAGTGGTCTACATCCTTTCTCCATGTAAGATCATAAGAATTGTCTTTCTTCTAGGAGGGTCATCCTGAACCCGTTCCAAAGGAGATCGGTCTGCTAATTCTTGCCAACAAAGGCCCCAGGGTTCCCCAGATCATCCAGCTTCTGGACTGGGTCGAAGAGCCTGAACGATACATTATGGTTCTAGAGCTGCCTAAGCCCTGTGAGAACTTGTTCGAATTTTATGAGCGTCTCGAAGGCTACATCGAAGAAAGCACAGTAAAGCATATCATACAGCAGGTAACCCTCGCAGTTCAAACTTGCTGCCAACGTGGAGTGTTGCACAGCGACATTAAGATGAGAAACCTGCTGATTAACCCGGACACCCTGGAAGTCAAACTGATTGACTTTGGGTGCGGCAAAATCCTGACCAATGCGGGATACATGTCCTATGCTGGTATGTATTATTCCTCAGAGCTGTGAGGTGGGTCTCAAACTTTGATGACGGGTCAGAAGCCGTTCGACTTGAATGAGTCAAGGTCTTACAAAGCATCATGTAATGAGATCCACCATTGTGAATCAATAGCATCAAATAATTTCTTGCATGCTAATGAATACCTAGTCAAATGTTTCTTTAATACAAACTTACAAATCAGACAAAATGTATTTTTCCAGGCACAGAAGTGTTCTGCCCCCCTGAGTTTGATTTAAACGGCATTTATCACGGGGAACCAGCAACAGTTTGGTCACTCGGGACACTCTTGTTTGCGCTGCTGTGTGGGCAATTTCCAGAGTCAGAAGAATTGGACAAGCTCAATGATAACATCTGGACCATGGATGGCTTGTCACAAGGTAAGATCTTCATTTCAGCAAAGTACACTTGCAATTCTAAATCATACAAAATAGAACAAAGTAATTCAAATGGTTGTGTGGGTAATGCAGTAATATTTAGATCTTTCAGCTTATTCAAAGAGAGCGAGTGTGAAGTTTAAGATAATAATAGGACTCTCTTCTCTTTCTTCACAGAATGCTGCGAATTACTTTGCTCTCTCCTGCAAAGAAACCCAGAGAAGCGGCTTGATTTGGACAGTGTTTGTCGCCACAATTGGTTTAAGAAATTTAAGTGTCAGCCTGAGAATAATGAGATTATTGGTAAGTTTACTGTCATAACTCCGACATAACACAAGACAAACACACGTTTGATACAATATAAGCCTTTACTCAGGTACACAGCAATTTTCATGTCAACGCATTTTTTTTTTTTATGTTAAGTGTAAGAGATGCCTGGTTGAGTCTCTGCAGTAATAACGACTCCGCTTCACGTTGGGGTCCTAATCAGCCTGGCGGGGTTGTATTCCCTATAACAACCGCTTCGCTCTACATTATCCCTTACTTAACTTACCTCAGATTTTTATTGAAGTTTTTATGCTGTCTTTACAAGTCTTAACAAGGTGAAATTGCTCAAGAATAATTATTATGCCACGTGACGTTTGCCCAGTGGGCCAAATTCAAGTCTGAAAATGAAGATGTTGTGCTAATCAGATGGCAAATTCATGAATTCTACATTTGTACAACATGTATGGGTTACCAAGCAACATCTGGATTGCTCCATTAACATTCACACACACAACTGAAAGAAACTTAATGAATGTAAACTTTCATGTCAATAGCTTTAAAATGTAAAATGAATGAAGCCTGGAAATGTATGTTTTCTTTTTAATAAAAGATCTGATAAAATAAGGAAAATAACTGTATCGTTGAATCGGAATCACCAGGCTCCACCTTCGTAATCGTGATAATAGTGAAATAAAATGACTATTAATATTGTGAAATAATATGTTGGGACATTTATGCAGGCATTAAGCAGAAGTCAGGTGGATAGCGTGAACAATTCCCACTACTTTAGATTTGTAAAGGAGAAGTTCACTTTTAAAATGAAAATTCTGTCATCATATACTCACCCTCATGTTGTTTCAAACCTGTATGAATTTCTTTCTTCTGATGAACAGAAAGGAAGATATTTAGAAGATTATCAGTAACCAGACAGTTTTTGGGTCCCAATGACTTCCATAGTATATTTTTTTCCTACTATGGAAGTCATTGGGACCCAAAAACTGTCTGGTTACTGATAATCTTCTAAATATCTTCTTTTCTGTTCAGCAGAAGAAAAAAATTCATACAGGTTTGAAACAACATGAGGGTGAGTATATGATGACAGAATTTTCATTTTAAAAGTGAACTTCTCCTGTAACATTACAGATAAGATTTTAATAGTAAAATGTAAGTTAAGTCATTATATCATTGCTTAATTTGACGTCAGAGATGGGTCTAATAGCTGGTTTAATTAGTTTTTTCTTCATTTCAGAAAAAGCTCCAGAACGTAGGAAGATACCTGGTTGTTTCCACAGGCTCTGGAATGCTACGAAGGGTGTTTTCAGCAGCTCTTCCAGTAGTGCTGTGAATGTTGTGGAGCCTTTTATTCCTCCAGCAGATCCTGTTCTTGAACCATCATCACCTGCTCCAGTTCACTCCGGCGTCAAGACAAATAATGGTAAATCATTATTTCTCCATCATTATTTTAAAATGATCTTGTTTTCCACTCAAAATAAGGCTTGTTTTTACAGAATATTAAAATTATTTCCCCCATTATAATAGCGCTGACATCTATCTATAAATTACAGAAACGTCTGTCTGTGTGTGTGTGTCTGTTATTCGTATATCTCTCGAACCGTTAGTCCGATGGATTTCAAACTTGACAGGTGTCTCGCTACGGGCACGAGTAAGTGCAGTGCCAAGACATTGTTTGGATTAGAAATGCAAAAAATATCGGTAAATGTATATCGGTAAAAGAAGCACACACTGGCTTTTGCCGCTCTAGCCACTCTGGCTTTTGACCCTCACAGAGAGGGTCGAAGAAAGCAGTGGAGCTTAAGTAGCTTGGAGTTCACTGTGAAGCCTGCTCCCTGAATCGTGTAGTTAAATTTTCCACATTTATTGTATGTCATTATGTCAGTATCAGTATTTGCTTTCTACCATGCACAAATAAAAATGTCACTGAACTTTTGCTGTGCAATTGTAACAATGAGCACTCAAACACACCAAACCAACAATTACTAAAAACACACCCAAATACTTTTGCACCGGCATTTTGCACTAGTTTTGATTAATTTGAGTAAAAATGTGTTTTCTTTACCAAGAAAGTGGCAAGATGAAATCCACTATTTTCTGTTTCAAACTTTCACATAGCATCTTTAGGTTATAATAACATAAAAAAATTCAAATCCAGATTTTGATTGTCACAGATTTATTATAAAAACCCAAAAATGCAATAAATTCATGACACTTTTTTTTCAAAATGCAATTAATCCATTGAATCAATATAAAAGTTATTTTTTATCATATTGAAATCAGCCATCGCTAAGAAAAATCTCCTGAACTTTTTTGACTGCGATCAGCTCACACAAACTGATTTGATGGGTCTAATAGTTGTTTTCATTTGTTTTTTCTTCATTTCAGAAAAAGCTCCAGAACGTAGGAAGATACCTGGTTGTTTCCACAGGCTCTGGAATGCTACGAAGGGTGTTTTCAGCAGCTCTTCCAGTAGTGCTGTGAATGTTGTGGAGCCTTTTATTCCTCCAGCAGATCCTGTTCTTGAACCATCATCACCTGCTCCAGTTCACTCCGGCGTCAAGACAAATAATGGTAAATCATTATTTCTCCATCATTATTTCAACTACATGTCAACTTATTCTAACCCTACCAGTCTACTAATACTCTCATTAGAGTAAGTAGACATGTTGGTGCAATGTTACTTATAGACTTATAGAATGTCTTAAAGGGACCAAAATAAAGTGAAACCAAATTAACAATTTGATGTGACCACTGACGTTGATAATTAATATTATAAAAAAATAAATAAAACAAAAACAGTTTTTGATGTCTGAAATGTTCCATCCTAAGGCCGCCCCAGATCCTGGAGAACTGCTTCCACAGATTCTTCAGCTTGGTCCCTCCCTGAGGTCCATGTCGAGAGGAGATGTAGAGAGTCGTTGAGTCTGTGCAGCCGAGGCACGTACATCGTCGAGGGGAGGTGGAGTGGCGATGGATCGGAGAGCCCAAACCAACAGGGTTTGTCCAGGTCCGACAGCCTCGAAGTGTTTCTGTGTCCTCCGCTGCCAGGTCAAGTCCCCGTTGAGCCAAAAGAGAGATGAATTGGCCGAACTGCTCGGGGTGCCGTGGAATGCCAGTATTACATATACAGCACCTAGCTGTGTCAGAGTTGAGAGAGAGGACCCAAAAGCGAAAGCAGGTAATAATGTCTTTTAATAGAAATTAGGCAATCGGCCGCTTAGGCTGGCAAACAGAAAGTCTCTCATAAATAATCAACAAAAGTAGATGTAGACCCAAGGCAGGGTAAAACAGATGAGAACAGCGGTGGCAAGCAGCAGTGGCCGTAGACAGGTGTACTCACGGAACCGATAACAGCATTCAGCGGCAGGTGAGCTGGGCAGAGCACAGATTTAGCACAAACACTTAAGGCAGTGGAGGTAGACGAGATGGTCGTGTAGACCAGACAAGACAAGGCTTGGTGGTAGAGAGATCAGACACATATGTAATCAATGTTAATAATCTGGCAGAGAACAAAGGAAAGAAGAGAACTAGAAGTAGAGAAGCTAATCAGAGAGAAAGAGGGGACAGGTGTGGAATGGATGAGCGTGATGACAACAGGTAATGAGGAACAGCTGAGTCAAAGTGAGTGTATGTGTGTGTGTAACAGGAGGGTGTGTGTGAGTATGTGAATGAGACCAGTAGAGGGAGAAAGAGAGGGAGAGAGAGAATACCAGGATCATGACAATACCCCCCCCCCCCCCCCCCTCAACGAGCGCCTCCTGGCGCTCCCGAGGGAGGAGTCTGGCGGGAGCGATAGAAGTCATCAATGAGCGAGCGGTCCAAGATGTCCTGGGCAGGAATCCAACTTCTCTCCTCAGGACCGTATCCCTCCCAATCGACCAGAAACTGATGACCACGACCTAGAGGGCGAACGTCCAATAATCTGCGGACAGTATACACAGGAGAACCCTCGACGCGGATAGGAGGAGCGGCAGGACGAAGAGGAGCGCGTACTACTGGCTTAAGACAAGAGACATGGAAGACAGGATGGATGCGCCGCAAATTAGAAGGCAACTTGAGTTTTACAGAGACAGGGTTCAGTACCTTAATAACCCAGAAGGGCCCGATGAATTTAGGGGCCAATTTGCGTGAGACGGACTGGAGTGGGAGGTTAAGAGTGGAAAGCCACACTCTTTGACCACAGACATATCGAGGGCTCTTAATACGGCGGCGTTTAGCGGCTCGGCGAACGCGTGAACAGGACTTGCAAAGAGCTGATCTTACCCTTCTCCAAGTGCGTTTACAGCGTTGGATGAATGACTCTACAGAGCGTTGGACTCTGACTTCTGAGAGGTAAAGAGCGGAGGCTGGTATCCTAAACAACACTGAAAAGGAGAAAGACCGGTGGCGGAGGAAGGAGACGAATTGTGGGCATATTCAGCCCAAGGAAGCTGTTCGGCCCAGGATGTGGGATTGCAGAAGGCTAGACTGCGAAGGATGCAGCCAATAATTTGGTTTGCTCGCTCGGCTTGGCCGTTAGTCTGCGGGTGAAGCCAGAGGAAAGGCTAGCGGACACACCGACGAGACGACAGAACTCTTTCCAAAATTGCGAAACGAATTGGGGTCCACGGTCAGAGACAATGTCAGAGGGGAGACCGTGTATTCGAAAAACATGCTCGGCGACGATTTGGGCTGTTTCTTTGGCGGAGGGAAGCTTAGGTAGGGGGCTGAAATGGGCCGATTTAGAGAAACGGTCGACAACAGTGAGCATAACATTATTTCCCCCTGATGGAGGAAGTCCTGTTATAAAATCAAGGGCAATGTGGGACCACGGCCGAGAAGGGACGGGTAGAGGTCTGAGGAGACCAGCAGGTGGTGAATTATTAAGCTTGGTCTGGGCGCAGACGGTACAAGACGCAACGAAGCGGCGAATGTCGCGCTCCCTGGTGGGCCACCAGAACCTCTGACGGATAGAGGCTATGGTAGAGTCCTGCACGGGTTCGGGTACCAACTGTGTCGGATACGGGTGCGGGTCGGACACGGGGGAAACACGGGTCTAAACACGGGTTTAAAACATGCAAACGTAAAATATATATGCATATTTTTAGGTACCCATCTACAAAAATATGCCTGTATTTCAAGTTGATAAAATAATTTAAAATCCACATCAGTTTATTTGTGCCCACGCACCACGCCCTTCCAGGAATCTATAACGTTACCTAGGCTACTTTCACTTTTAAAAATTCATCATAACCACGCGTGCGCGATCTGCTTGCAGTCGTCGAGATGGATGCTGAGGAGTTGAAAAGAATAGCTAGTGGAGATTGTAAAGTTGTCGACAATACGTCATCAAAAATCAAGTCCAGTGTGTGGGAGAAATTTGGAGTTATCTGAAGAAAATATTGTGCAAGGCTTATTTGCTGCATGCATTTTCTGCATGCTGGAGCGAAGAAAAGTGCCCAATGTGCCTGGCGAGAGTTAAGCCTCTTTACTGAACGAATATACTCTAAATTTCGGTGGTCCGTCCAGACAATGAACGGAACAGACGCTCCCTCCAACCAATGGCGCCACTCACCCAAAGCAAGGCGGACGGCCAGTAGTTCACGAATACCGACATCATTATTTCGTTCAGTGGGTGTGAGGCGATGCGAAAAATACGCACAGGGGTGAATCTTCCTGTCGGAGGAGGAGCGCTGGGAAAGGATTGCCCTCCTCCGATGCGTCGACCTCGACGATAAACTGTTTGAAGACATCTGGGCGGCAGTGGCTCAGTGGTTCATGTAGATTGTCTACAAACCGGAAGGTTGGTGGTTCAATCCCCGGTTCCACCTTACCAAGTGTCGAGGTGTCCTTGAGCAAGACACCTAACCCCAGCTGCTCCCGACGAGCTGGATGGCGCCTTGCATGGCTGACACCGCCGTTGGTGTATGAATGAGTGAGTGAATGGGTGAATGTGAGGCAATATTGTAAAGCGCTTTGGTGGCCATTGGGTCTGTGAAAGCGCTATATGAATGCAGTCCATTTACCATCTGGAGTAGAGAAAATAGGGGCAGGCGTAAAGAGAGACTTTATGAGATCAAAAGCGGCTTGAGCGGCTGTGGACCAAACAAAACGGGTCTTGATAGACGTGAATGCAGTGAGTGGGGCAGCAATTTGACTAAAGTTACGAATGAAGCGTTGATAAAAGGAGAGCACCTCGTCTTTAATGTCAGCATTCAAATCCTCCAGCAAACGAGCGACCAGAGCGGGTTCGTTCCATTCACAGGAGGAACGATTCTCTAAAAGACGTTGAAGAACGTGCCAAACGTGCTTAACATGCATCTGGAGAGAGGGGGAGAAAATCAAAATATCATCGAGACACACGAAAACAAAAATGTTTAGCATGTCTCTTAAAACGTCATTGACTAAAGCCTGAAAGACAGCTGGGGCGTTGACCAAACCGAAAGGTAAAACACGATATTCAAAGTGCCCTAATGGCTTGTTAAACGCCGTCTTCCACACCATCAAGGGCATTAACAGAAGTGGCCTCCTTTAGATAGATGAGAGGGGTGCCCTGATCGAGAGCCCAGGATTCATCAACGAAACTTGCCTCAGCTCCTGAGTCGATCAACGCTTGACAGGAGACAGCAGCACCCGGCCAGCGGAGGTTGATCGAAAAAGTAGTCCGAGTGCGTGAAGGAGGGGCTAGGACAGATGCGCTCACCAGTAACCCTCTCTCTACGGGTGAGCGTTGGCTTTTACTTGACAGGATGAGACGAAGTGATCTGCCGCTCCGCAGTACAAACAAAGGCGATTAGTGATACGCCGTTGACGCTCCGCGGTGGTGATGCGAATTCCCCCCAGCTGTATTGGTTCAGAGTCAGAGCTAGCAGAGGGAGAGGAAGTGGAAGCAGGAGCGGAGAGGAGTGACTTCTCCAGACTGCGAGCTCGGCGGTGTGTAAGTCAAAACGCTTCTCCACGCAGGTCGATCAGAGGATCTAGGTGAGATGGAGTCTCGGAGAGTACCTCGTCTTTAATGTCAGCATTCAAATCCTCCAGGAAACGAGCGACCAGAGCGGGTTCGTTCCATTCACAGGAGGAACGATTCTCCAAAAGACGTTGAAGAACACGCCAAACTTGCTTAACATGCATCTGGAGAGAGGGGGAGAAAATCAAAATATCATCGAGATACACGAAAACAAAAATGTTTAGCATGTCTCTTAAAACGTCATTGACTAAAGCCTGAAAGACAGCTGGGGCATTGACCAAACTGAAAGGTAAAACACGATATTCAAAGTGCCCTAATGGCGTGTTAAACGCCATCTTCCACTCATCTCCTTCCTTTATGCGAATGATAAGCGTAGCGGAGATCCAACTTTGTGAAAACTTTAGCTCCCTGCAAGACCTCAAAAGCCGACGACATAAGTGGCAAGGGATAGCGATTTTTAACCGTTATGTCGTTCAACCCTCGATAGTCTATGCAGGGACGCAAGGAACCATAATTCTTTTTCACAAAGAAGAATCCCGCACAGGCAGGAGAGGAGGAAGGGAGAATAGTACCTGCGTCTAGCAATTCGGAGAGGTAATTCTCGAGCGCCTCACGCTCCGGTCCCGACAGAGAGTAAAGCCTCCCGCGAGGGGGAGAGGTCCCAGGAAGAAGGTCGATACAGCAGTCATAAGGTCGATGGGGAGGGAGAGAAGATGCCCGGGAACGACTGAAGACCACCCGCAAATCGTGATATTCCCCTGGCACTCCTGACATATCACCTGGCTCTTCCTGAAACACAGACACAGAAGACACAGGAGGAACAGCAGACACTAAACATTTAACATGACACGACAATTTCCAGGAGAGGATAGTTCAAGTTACTCCCGTGGTCCAAAACCAGGTGAGTAAAAGGAGAATGAAAAATTAAAAAAGAAATAGTCTTACGACGATTGCCAGAGACGGTGAGACTCACTGGAATGGTAGCACGGCGAACATTAGTGAGAACGCTACCATCAAGGGCATAAACAGAAGTGGCCTCCTTTAGATAGATGAGAGGGGTGCCCTGATCGAGAGCCCAGGATTCATCAACGAAACTTGCCTCAGCTCCTGAGTCGATCAACGCTTGACAGGAGACAGCAGCACCCGGCCAGCGGAGGTTGACCGAAAAAGTAGTGCGAGTGCGTGAAGGAGGGGCTAGGACAGATGCGCTCACCAGTAACCCTCTCTCTACTGGTGAGCGTTGGCTTTTACTTGACAGGATGAGACGAAGTGATCTGCCGCTCCGCAGTACAAACAAAGGCGATTAGTGATACGCCGTTGACGCTCCGCGGTGGTGATGCGAATTCCCCCCAGCTGTATTGGTTCAGAGTCAGAGCTAGCAGAGGGAGAGGAAGTGGAAGCAGGAGCGGAGAGGAGTGACTTCTCCAGACTGCGAGCTCGGCGTTGTGTAAGTCAAAACGCTTCTCCACGCGGATAGCCAGGTCGATCAGAGGATCTAGGCGAGATGGAGTCTCGGAGAGTACCTCGTCTTTAATGTCAGCAGTCAAATCCTCCAGGAAACGAGCGACCAGAGCGGGTTCATTCCATTCACTGATTTCTTCAATAGAGAAATCAGCGGCAGACCTCTTCCCTTGGCGGAGAGTAGATAGAAGGTGCGAAGCTTTAGGTCCGTGGTCGGAATGGTCAAACACTCGAATCATTTCCTCCTTGAAGAGAGTGTAATGATCTGGGCTGCGTTTCCCAAAAGCATCATAAGCCTAAGTAGATCGTAATATTAAGATCAGTCGTACGATCGTTTTTACGATCTACTTAGGCTTATGATGCTTTTGGGAAACGCAGCCCAGATCATTACAAAAGCATCGTAACTTAAGTAGCACTTAAAAATCATTGTGGATCTACGAGTGCTCTGGAGTAATCGTAAATCCCCAAGTGCATCATAAGAAGACAGAGTTATGAGGTCACCTGCAGGACAACCAGCAGATTACACCTTTAACTTTATTCAAATGCAATGTGATTATAATATAAGTTTTGATTGTACTTTATTGTACACTTTATTAGGCCTACTCTTTTTGTTGTTGTTGTTTTTTGTTGTTAAATTAATGTATAAATTAAATATTTGAAAAGGTCAGAAAAAAAAGCAAAACATTTTTTTTTTAATAATTTAATCTAATAATTTTGATCAAAGTTAAATGAATGAAAAAAAAAAGATGTAATATGCTTCAAAGACTGGGAAAAATATGGATGAAAAAAATAATAATAATCTGTCAATGACTTGCACCTGTTTTATAAAATGTTTTCCTCTGCAGAGCCCTTTTCCTTTTAGCAAGGGTGGCAAAGTCCTGCCACTTCTTCCTGACCTCCTTCCCTGATCTTTTAATGCCCCTAGTTGCAGTCAGTTTTCTAGCAAAATCCTCCCAGATTTTTTTTTGTTTATTTTGTTTATTTGTATGACTTCCCTGAAACCCACTGAAAATAATATGTTTGTATAGCTCCACCTCCTCTAAAATTACCTTAATCTCCTCTTTAAAAAAAGAAAGAAGGTATTTTCTTTTTTTTTGGTTCAGCCATTTTGCTGGTGTCTCCACTCGTAGCTTTGTGCTTTTATAGATTATTGGCCTCGTGGAAAATGCACATCAGGTGAAAACAGGTTAAACATTTAAAATTGCAAACGTGTGCTGCAATTACAAGCCATTCTACAAGGTGACATTTCAGCACTTGACAAACGGACAGCGATTCTTAAGTAGCACTTAAAGCACAGCTGCGAACAATCGTGCTAAGTGCATTTTTGTGAAACGCACGTGAAATGAACACGAACGTTCGCAAAGTCGCTCGAAGAAAATCCTCGTAAGTGCTAAGATCCATCGTTATTGGGAAACCCAGCCCAAGACAGTCAGCTTCAGCGTTCCACATGTCAGTTCCCCATTCCCGTGCTCGTCCCGTCAGAAGGGAGACCACGTTCGGGAGCGATCCTTGGAATACGTCGAGGGCTGTAGTGAAAACACAACCTCACATTAAGTAAGGAAAGAACGGCACTCGGTGGGCTCACCAGCATAGCGGGGAGGATTGTTGACTCTGGGTTCATGAGCGTCGAGAGTTCTTGGTGATGGTGGATCAGCACAGAGTTGACGAAGTTGCGTGGAAAGATCGGTCACCTGGGCGGCCAAAGTCTCAACGGCGTGACAACTCCTCCTCGTGTCTGCCCAGCATAGCCCCCTGCATCTCGAAGGCAGTCTGAAAAGGGTTCTCCTTCACTGGGTCCATGATGGCCAGATTATTCTGTCAGAGTTGAGAGAGAGGACCCAAAAACGAAAGCAGGTAATAATGTCTTTTAATAGAAATTAGGCAATCAGCCGCTTAGGCTGGCAAACAGAAAGCCTCTCATAAATAATCAACAAAAGTAGATGTAGACCCAAGGCAGGGTAAAACAGGTCCGTAGATGAGAACAGCGGTGGCAAGCAGCAGCGGCCGTAGACAGATGTACTCACGGAACCGATAACAGCATTCAGCGGCAGGTGAGCTGGGCAGAGCACAGATGCCAAGTCAAGACTGGGTGTCCTGGGAGATTAGAGAGCTGTTCACTACTGGTATGTTGGGGATATCTCTAATTTATGTATTTTTAGGAATGATTATAGTGATTTAATTCATCTTTTTTATTTAAACAGATAACTATGAGGAAGGAAGGAGGAAGGTTTGAGAGGCTGAGGTTCAATCTGACCTTCAGTCAGAAGCAGAGGAGCCAGGCCGAAAAAAAGCAAATCGTAAAATGTAGGTGTAGTATTTTTTGTAATATTTGTTTTCTGTTGTCTCATAATAAAGTGGTTTTCACATTATATGATTTGCTCAGTGCACTGAAGTGACACAAATTACTTTATTTAAAAATGTATATTATAAAGGCCAAGCACTCGACTGTTGAGCTCGTTTGTGATGGACTCTGAAGAAGATGAAGAATTACAGCAGGGTAGCACAGGCCTTCCTTCTGCTCCACCAGTCCACCAGTTTGACCGACCCACACATACAAAGAGTATATCCTTTACAGATATGCTGACCAGTCACCATGCCATCTGGCCAACTGAGGATTTCACATGTGAACGTGAGTGTATACAGCACATGGTTCTATAGGAAATTATGGGTATATATCAGAAATATACTTTTTTTTTTAAATAAAAAAATCAATCTGCATATTCTTTTCTTTTAAAAAAACCTCTCCAGCTCCACAAGAGCCTATACGATCCTGGTTCCCAGAAATACCTCTCTGTGGAAACAGAGCTCAGCAGTCAACTGAACTAATTGCCAGTAAGTTGGTGTAGGCCAAAATTATGTCATATAAATTAATAAACGGTTTTCTATTTACCCCTTGCATTATTTTCCTTAAGGTCCAAAGAGCCCAAAACAGCCTAAACAGACTCCAGAAGGATCCCAAAGGACTCCTCAGACTCCTACTCCTGAAGTTGTCTGTAAGTATGTTTTCTATTATCAGCAGAATGTACTTGAGCAGGTGTCACCAACCCTGCTCCTGGAGGGCTACAGTCCTGCAGATTTCAGCTCCAACCCCAATCAAACACACCTGGACCAGCTAATCAAGCTGTTCAGGGTTGCTTGATAATTACAGGCAGGTGTGTTGGAACAGGGTTGGACCTAAAGTCTGCAGGACAGTAGCCCTCCAGGAGCAGGGTTGGTGACACCTGTACTTGAGCATAAAAAAGGCTACTTCAGTATTAAAATAAATATAACACAGAATTTAGAAATAGTAAGACATAAACATGGTTTCTGGAATGTAACATTTATTGTACACTGATGAGCCAGAACATTATGAGCAGTCACAGGTGAAGTGAATATCTTTGATCATCTTCTAACAGGGCCATATATTAAAGGGATACTCCACTTTTTTGGACATAGGCTCATTTTACAACTCCCCCAGAGTTAAACAGTTGAGTTTTACCATTTTCGAATCCATTCAGCCGAACTCCGGGTCTGGCGGTACCACTTTTAGCATAGCTTAGCATAGATCATTGAATCGGACAGGACCATTAGCATCTCTCTCAAAAAAATTACCAAAATTCGATTTTTTTCCTATTTAAAACTTGACTCAGAAAGTTACTAACCACTGACTTGTGAGCATCGGCGCGTGATGTTTCAAGTGCTGATCGCCGACTCACTGCTTTCCTGGTGCTTGTGTTCTCGATGTAGCAGCGCAGGTTCCCGAGATCCTAAACGGTGACGAGCGCGTCGGAGCTGTCGTGCTGCACACGGGAACGAACGACATCAGGCTCCGGCAGACGGAGGTTCTGAAGAAGGACTACAGGAGCCTGATCGAGACGGTACGCAGCACATCGCCTGAAACAACGATCATCGTGTCTGGACCGCTTCCCACGTACCGACTAGGACATGAAAAGTGAACAAAAACAATTTCTAAAGCTAGGTCTTCTAAACATTATAATAACCGGCTGAAGATCATTATGTGCCAAGAAGAATTTTTAGGGATAGGGAGAACCCTTTGGACCATCTTAGCGATGAAAAATTGTTGCAAGAATACCGTGTAACGCACATCAGATGGTCAGATCACCAGCTCTATCTCTCTATATGTTAATTTACTGAAATTAGCCTGTCTTCAAATCCCCTTTTGCTCTGAGACCTAATTAAATCATTGGTGTCCTAATCCACAAACACCTCTATTGTCTTAAGATCCTTCCTTCCTGGACCCCAGACCCAACGGCGCCTACAAATGACTTAAATCATTAACTATCTAGCTGAGAACAGAGATCCCTTACTGCTGACTTCTAGTTTATGGCTCCGCGAACATCCGCTGATCAACAAGAGCAATCCCCCCTGAACAATAAAAGCAATCTCAAGAGGACCCTAGGGACTCTCTGTCAGACATTCATTTACATGTAGATCCTCAGGCAACACGTAAGAAAACAACCAGACTCTGTTCGACCGCTAATCTAATCAGAACTAGTAACACGCACACACATAGACTCTCTCACCCCGTGCTCGGGGACAAAAGTTCAACGCAGCAGGATGAACCTTCAGTGACTCTTCCAGCACACACACAAGGAAACACACACAGATCCTACCACGTGTGAATCAAAATCATCTTGTGAAATGTTTAAAATGTATTCTCTTAATGTATGCATGATCCCTTGTCCCAAATATTATGCCTATATAGTTTTATTGATTTGTAATCCATTTGATGTGACTATAATCGCGAAAAATCATGTATCCTCGGGTGACTATGTCATAGAGATACCATTCATGGTATCATTGTGCTCCATAAATCCCAACGGTGTGGAATCTTTAACCCAAAATCTCCGAAGACGCATTATTTGATTAAATCCAGTGTTATTAACGATAGGAACAAATTTAGCTTCTCCTTAACTATTAGGAAGGGGCGTGAGCCTCCACAAAACGTCAGGAGGTAGTCACAATCGCCCTTCCAGGCGATTGGGTCATGCACCTAAAGAGGCTGGGCTTAACCCCTTCAAAATGCCGCGCTTCTCTGATCTCAGGGCACATCGCCAGAGAGAGAGAGACGACACGCCTTCTTCCATCCTTGGAAGCTTCGTTCGCGTTTATTTTCATTTTTCTTCCAAGTTTTATTTTCTTCAAACTACCTTACTTCAGTTTTGATAGTCTCCTTCAACCAACCCAAGATACCAACTTAAAGCTAAAAGATCATTTTGCTGAGTTCCGCTCGCTTCAAGTCGCTATAGCAACTAGACGCTGTAATCACGTGACCCTGCTTCCGTCCAACACAGACGAGACCACACAAAGAGGGCCGATCTACAACTCAGACGTAACGTAGACCTTAATTTCCAATCTGAAGTGCTGTTTAAAGTGTCTAATATTGCTGTGCCTATTGGGGTCTTGTTGTGATTGACTGAACTGTCTCTACCTATCTCTAAATTCTTTTACACACACATCTACACATACACACCCATCTACACATACACACACACACACATACACGCACACATAATCACGTGTTCTTGGACAGAAACACACGGCCACGTGCTGCGAAAGGCGTGCTCCTACACACGCACCCACACACACACACCCCTCCTTACCACGCTCTCTGTGTACACACACAAAACCCATTCTTAAAATTCTCGTTCTCTCTCTCTCTCTCTCTCTCTCTCTCTTATATTCTCCCTTTTCCTTCCCCTACTCTAACCTGTGATCCTACGTTTATTTTGCTATATTCCTCATTACGATCGTATATTGTTTGTTTATGTATATTTACTCCTGTGTGATTTAAACTAGTATATGTAACCAGTAGTTCGTTTGAATAAACTTTGTTAAATCATTTGAATTGAGATTGCCTGTTTGTTTCAATACTGAGTCCCTGAGTAGTGCAGATCTTTACCTCTTAACGCTCTATGATAAATTTGACTATTGAAAGAAATCTCAAATGGTCTAAAAACACTAAGATACTTATTTTCTTGTGGCCACAGAAAAGAAACTGTCTATCAGTGTTAAAGACGTGAGATTTCCGTTCAGATATTGTACATTTTGTGTGCTGGACATACAGTTCGTACAATAAATGAACATTCTTCAACTTGTATCTCAAATTTCCCCAAATTGAACATATTCTACCCGCCTATATCAGTGAGTACTACAAGTAATTGTGTAACCTCTGATATAAGCCGAGGTTTTGACCAATTCCCTATTTGGTAATTCTTTAATTCATGTAAGCCACATATGCATATTCACATTAAGGCTAATTTGAGCTAATTAATTCCCTAACATAAGTCATTGTTGTTACATATTTATTGGTGGAGAATGCGGGCACTCTCATACTCAGTTTGATACAGATTGTGCAAATTTGTAGTCATGTGTGATTTTTCAAAAGTTTAATGATTGTGTGCGCGCTTGAATCTTATAACGTTATTGAAAAGTACTAAGTCGACTCGAAAACTGATCAAAGGGCGAAAAGCCATTACCCGCCAGTAAGCCTGGTTATTGGGGAAACTGCAGTATTTACAGTGTTGTTGCGAGTCCAGAATTAGAGAAAAATAAAAAAAATTCTCTTTTTTTCATTGTGACCTTACATGTAATTCTGTTTTGAGACCTGTATGGGAACA
The DNA here is from genome assembly GCF_949319135.1 of Squalius cephalus. Lineage (NCBI taxonomy): Eukaryota > Metazoa > Chordata > Actinopteri > Cypriniformes > Leuciscidae > Squalius > Squalius cephalus. The sequence goes on from NC_137137.1 coordinate 2,671,687, forward strand.
GAGGAGTCCCTCAGGCATTGTTACCGGTATTTCTGTAAAACCCGAGAGCAAAAGTACGCTACTCCGGTCAGAAACAAATATATATATTTGATGGTATGTCGTTAAGAAACGATAAAATACGGGTTAAAGCACTGGTCTAGCTAACCAGAAGGAAAAACCCTGTTTCAAGCGTCTATAAAGACCAGAAACAGTTCCGCCGCGAACTTTTGATTTGCAGTGTTGTTTTATGTTTGCAAAGACCGGCCGTGGTCTTTAAAGAATTTATTTTGCAGCGTTGTTTGGTGCGCGCGAAGGCCTGCACGTTTGCAAAGTGTAATTTCTGATACGTCTCAAATTACCGCCCCGGTGACGCGTTCCGCGTTAGCGTAACACTGCCACCGTGTGGTCAACCACAGGTAAAGACCTGTTGGTCGTTATTCCTTCCGCCCTGATTGTTGGTGATTCAAAATTGACGGTCGTAAGTATCTAAGAAGTTGTTTAAATACATATTTGTATTTACAGCACGCTAAGTTCGTTAAAACAACCCTTTTATTTTGGACTGAGACATTTTATGGTGAATTTTAACTTCCCAGAAAGGGAACCGGAAGTTATAGTGTCTCGATCCAAAAGCACTGATAGCTCACCCGGAAGCGAACAGCGCCCCTCGTGGCCACGCCCCTCCGGGTCAACTATCCCTCCTCCTCTCTAGTCACTCTACTCTGCTGTTTCCAGTTCTAAATCTGCCTCAGTGATTCTGTTTGGTTTTATTCCCATTCAATAATCATCTAATAACAAATTCGATGTTATAGTGATTATTTTATTTTTGTTTTATTAATTTTTGTTAAATCTTTCTATTTCTCTAAGACAACCAAACTTTTCTCTCCAAGGAAATTTAGATTTGAGGTGAAATTTAAACTTAATTTAATTTGGTTACTTCCATTTTCACATTCCAGTCATCTTAAGCCCTGAGCAGGACACCGCCCTCTGGTGGCCGAGCCTTTCTCAAGCCAGCCATCTGCCTGCTACAAATTTATAGAGTTACTAAATTTAATAACTTCAGTTATTGTGATTATTATACGAAATCAATTCTAATTCACTTGTGACTCTTCCTCAGGCTTAGTTGGATGTGATCTTGAACCAATGTTGAATTAAGATTTTAAATTGTGTCAAACAATTAGGGTGCACCACAGAGAGACGCCCCCCTTGAGGCCTAAGTAACCCACTGCAGCAGTCCACCACACCCTCTTCCAGGTTACTTTGATTTTCTTTCTCTCTTCAAAGTTTTCTTTATCATTTGTATTATTATTGTTTTCATTTACCCCTCGCAGGCCCATCTGACTTTTGTCCTATTTTCCCCATAACTCAATTTGGTGTAAGCCAGAAATCTTAAATTCACTTTAAGCTACTCTGTTCACTCCATCTTGTGTGTCCTATAGGCAAAACTCTCAGCGCCTGCAGTGGACTGGGGGGAACCCCGAGCAGACCTCTGTGGGCAAGTTGGCCGACCGACGTTACCGACTCTGACCGTGCAGGTGACTCTTGAATTTCTCCTGTCTCTGCCACTGGCCGCGGCACGCAGTAGTGACATCAGCAATCCGGTGCCTCGGAGTGCCAGCCTCTACGCCAACGCAAAAGTTAATTGTTGGGACCACTGCACAAACCAACGACAGTCCCTGTCACTCTAGGCCTACGGCCTAGTGGGTTCTGGGTAGTACCCACCTTTACATTGCGTTTGGTTGGTTGGTACCTCCGGGACTACCAGGGTTGTGTTTACGGTCACTCTGTTTGAGTGGGCGTGGTCGTGAGCAGAGTAACGGAGAATCCAAAGTCACGGCGGCCAAGTGTTTGGAGCGCCAGGAAGGTTGAACGAGCTCAGCAGGGGCCGGCTGGGTTGACCTCCATCCATTTCAGGTAAACTGAACTTTGATAATCAAACAAAAAAAAAAACAGAAAAAAACAAACCCTTGTCTTTCTTATAAACCACATAATCATAAATATTTTCCTCTGTGCACATCCCTCGTGCTATTAGTGTCCAAAGTACAGTCCAGATCAACTCACTGACATTTTTGTTTAATTTTGTTTCGTCCTTCCTTTTCAATCCTCACCTACGCGTGCCTTGCATGTTCTGTTATAACCTGTTTTTCAGTGTATCAACGAGATCCCAACAGGCTAGGTAACACAGGGACAACTGAACAGTCTCTATTCCGGGTCCCAAACTGACCCGCCTAACTGTCTAAAGTCAGTTAGCCCAAAATTTCTATAGACGGCACACCGTCCTATAGTTTATTAGTTTCACGACCCGGTTGCATTGGCCCTTCTTGTGTGTCTTGTGTGTTGTGTTTCTCTCGCCTACAGTGAGTCAAAATGTCACGTGCATCCAGTCCTGCGGAACACTGGAACAGCCTGGAGGCGTGGTTATCAGCCATAACTACGGGGTGCCTACCCAAAGACTTCGGTGACCCAAAGCTCCTGACCCAACAGGAACTGGACAACAAGGTGGACCAGATCATGTCCCAGGACCCCACGCAGGCCTACAGTTCAAAAGACTGGAGCCGCCTCGTCGGGAGTCTCTCTCACTATCTTGTGTCACAGGCACGACTACTGGAGGAGGACAAGGCCAAGCTGGAAAAAGACACCGCTGGACTAAAGACTCAGCTGGAGGAAACCTGCAAACAAAAGGAACAAACCCAGCAGCGTCTGGAGGAGTTACTTCTGGAGGATGAGGAGGACACACATCCAGAACTACAACAGGAAGTGGAAAGACTACAGCAGGCCCTGGAAGACCTGCGTCTGGACACAGACAGGACAGTGGAGACGGAGAAACAGAACACAGCAGCCCTCAATGACAAGCTACTACGTGGAGAGGAGCTGCTAGCAAGGGCACGCACAGAATTAAAAGACAGAGACGCTAGAGTCAAAGCTTGCGAAACATTGTTGCAGAAAGCCCAAGCTGAAATTGACGAGCTCGTCCAACAAAGATATGATCTCAAAGACGAGCTGGATATCGTCCACCGTGAACTCAAACATGCGTATGAACTACAAGGTAAGCGGGCGGGGGAGACACACATCACCCCGTCTCTCCCCACCCGTAAACCTGCAGGTCACAGCCGAACCCTTCAAGCTAAAGAAGAAGAGGAAAACCCACGTCTTGACGCTATCTCACCTGCTGGCCCCGTCCCGGAAGGACGAGCCACCAGTCACCGCACAGCATCCAAAGAACTGGACAAGCTTGCAAGAAACATCCCTACATTAAATCCAAATCCAGCCGGGGGCAATGACGTGTACTCTTACTTAACCGACATTGAATTCCACTTACAAACCGTGGACAACGTCACGACTTGGGACAAGTTATACCTCCTTCGGACCACTTCTGGTCGTATTGTAAGAAGTTTCCTTGATAGACAGCCAGAATCTGTGAAACAGAATTATCCACAATTACGACAAGCCCTGATCCGCGAATTCTCTGACCCAGACTCGGACCAAGGCATCATTGCGGCAATGGACCTCAAACAAGCTCGTCTGGAAACACCGCAAGCCTACTACGAACGTCTGCGACTCGCTTACTTCGGACCGAGGAATGAGGCATTTATGGAAGAGGACGTTAGTTTCAAAACGCTTTTCCTGCGGAATCTCCACCCCACTCAAAGTGCACACCTGGGCGTTTTAGTTTGTCCACGGACCCTGTCAATTCAACAATTACGTGACCTGGCCCACAAAGCATACGTAAAACAAACGACTGGGTCTGACAAACCTGGGAAATACCCCACAGTTTTCCCTGTCACTGCACCCTTTCCAGAACTGAATTTAGAAGGTGCACAGCCTACCAACTACGGACCCAGCAACAGACAGCCACGACCGTTCCAAGCTGGCAGAGGACAGCGTGGGCGGGGGGGAACCCGCCCAAAACCACAAAATGACCGTTTCAGGGGATCCTGGGACCGGCAGCACTTCCCCCACAACCAAAAGGGGGGGGGCAGCTGGGATGCCGACCGACACCCCAGGAGAGGCCGACCCCGATCTCCCCGAAACACAAGCCCAGAGAACCGGCAACGGGACCCCTCCCGACAAGACACCGGTAAGCTCAAGATGGAGCCCAAATCCAGCGGGAACAGTGCAGCCACGCCTGACACAACAGAACTTGTAAACATCCTGAAAGAGCTTCTCCAAAGGAAACCCCACAAGGAAGACAAAGATAAACCAGACACTGCATGACTAATCCACAGGCCTGGACCCAATGCTTCCCACACTACCAACTCCACTAACTCCAGCCAGTTGACAGCACCACAAAACACTGCTGTCAATCCACAGACTGTTAAACCTGCTGTTACATCATTGAATGACAGCTCTAATCACTCCATTCAGATGACAGCCCCACAAAACCCTGCTGTCAAACCACAGACTTTTGAACTTGCTGTTTCATTACCCAATGACAGCTCCACTCACTCCATTCAGCTGACAGCCCCACAAAACACTGCTGTCAAACCACAGACTTTTGAACCTGCTGTTACAGCAACAAACGACCGCGTCACTCACCACAGCCAGCTGACAACGCCACTCCCTGAACAGGACTGCAGCAGCTCTCACGATAAGGTCCCAGACAGTGCGGTCTTGTTGATCTGCAACCACAACGAGCCACCCCAGACTCACCCTCACTGCTTGTCAATCAATACACAAGATCCTACACCACAACTGCTGGGTAACCTAATTGAGAGAGGAGTGGCACGAAAACTGTACTTAACAATTACCTTGGAAAAGGACATACATATCGAAGCACTGGTGGACACCGGCTCTGATCTAACGCTTATTTCTGCTCAACTGTTTGAAAAACTGAAGTGTGAAGCTCAAAGACAAAACAGAACTCTTAAATTCCACACGTGTGAGCTGAACGTACAGTCATACAGCCAGAATGACATCCAGCTAAATTATGTAGCTCCCATTCATCTGACCATCGGTCCAATGAGCATAGTCCACCCGGTATATATTTCTCCAGTAAATACTTATCAATTTCTCGTAGGCAAGGACCTGCTGGACCGCTTTGAACCATTATTAGACCTCAAGCACCTACAAGTTTGGGCGCAGGTGCGCGAACCACACCCCCTTCAGCCACACGACTCCATCGAACCAGACTGTCAAACCACAAGGTTCACGGGAGTTCCATCAGCCAGACACGAGGACAAAGTCCCCACAGCTGATCAGGGTTCAAGTTCGCTACTCTGCACATTCAGAACAACGCCAGACTCTGATAATTACCGCCCCCAAGTAAAAACTCCCCTGCAGTTGCAGGATGTGACCACAACAGACATTACCCTGGCACTATGGGCAGATAACTCAGCCATAAGTCTCTCCCTATTCAATGCAATCATTGAAAAGACTCCAGACCTGCCCTACACCTGCAAACGCACACGTTTCCCTTTGAACCCAGATCCATCCTCAATGACATCTGCCAAAGGAATCTGTGCTTTGAACTTGACATGGAATCACCGACACTTGACCCATTACTTTCTGATTCTGGAAGACCCAGCCCACGACGTTTTCATTGGAGCAGACATTTTGATTCGCCTCAAGGCTCATGTGGACATGATTAATGAAGTTGTATGGGCTCCCTTGACTTTACAGCCACCTGTTCCCATCAGCCATGACAATCTACTGTCAGGGCAGACCATTCCAGAAGTCTGCACTCTTATCAACGAACAGGGAACGGTGGTACCTGCTTACACTAAGGGGGTCGCTGTACGGCTCAACCTGCGACAAGGCCAAACCCTAAACCACACACTGGCCTTCTTCCAGCCTTCACCTGAGTGCGTGGAACTCGGACTAACCCTCGAAGCCACACCCCTCACTGAAGTGTCATCTCGGGTAGTCTACATCCTATTCAACAATTGCACGGCAACTGACATCGGCATCCCCAAAGCCTACAGACTGGGATGGCTAGTCAGTCACGCCTTTCATGACTTTGACCTGACGTTACCCGTCATAGGGCCCATTCCACCTGCACTGATACCTGAAGGGCATACTGACAACACATTGCTCACAGCACCCTTCCAATTCATTGCCATCACATCTGTCATGCCGGTGGCCAAAAACCAGGTGTGCAGAACGGAGCTGACAGAGGACAAACAGCTCACAGTGTACACAGTCTCCCACCAGCCTGTCACTGAGACTGATACACCTGCCATGCCTGTCACTGAGACTGATACACCTGCCACGCCTGTCACAACCAGCTCAACTGACGACAAGCCTACGGAGGAACCGTATCCAGGTTTTGAATCCCAAGTGCAACAAATTCTACAGGATGCTGACGCACTTCAGGACAATGCCGATCGCCAAAAGCTACGACAAGTCCTATATAAATTCAAAGAACACTTTGCTAAAGACTCTTTAGACTGTGGTCTCACCAACCTCCACACAGTGCGCATACCCACGCACCCCGAGGCTCCTCCCACCTTTGTCAAGCAATACAAGATTCCCATTGCCTCACACGAACCAGTGCAGGAAATCATCGAATCCATGCTTGAAAAAGGTGTAATCCGAAACTGTAATTCCACCTACTCTGCACCCATCTGGCCCGTTCTCAAGCCAAACGGCAAATGGCGGCCAACAATAGACTATCGGAAACTAAATCAGCAGGTGCCGTTGTCACGATGGCCCATGACACAACTGGAGCAAGAAATACCCAGAATCAGGGGAGCCACCATCTTCTCTACACTCGATGTGGCCTCTGGATTCTGGACTATTCCAGTGCACCCAGACGACCAACACAAGTTGGCCTTCACCTTCGGCAACCGCCAGTACACCTTCAACCGATGCCCATTCGGATATGCAAACTCACCAGCTGAGTTCAACATCTTCTTAAACAAAGCCTGCCCTGACGCCAGGACGAGAGGTAACCTGATTTACGTTGACGATGTGCTCATGAAAAGCACGACGGTGGCCGACCACCTAAAAGAAATTGACTATGTTCTGAACCAGTTATCTGCTGCCGGCGCCAAAATAGCTCTACACAAGGGGCAGTGGTGTCGCAAAAAGGTAAATTACGTGGGCCTGCTCATTGGACACCATGGCATCGAACCACAATCAAACCGCATCCATGCCATCCAAAACATCAAGCCTCCCACCAACGTCTCGGAACTTCGAAGCTTTCTGGGAGTATGCAATTACTCCCGGCAATTCATCGAACACTATTCAGACATAGCCAGGCCTCTCACAGCTCTGCTGAAAAAGGACTGCCCTTTCGTCTGGTCAGACGCCCAAGAACACGCCATGAAAGAACTTAAAAGACATTTATGCTCAGCCCCTTGCCTTGCGTACCCTGATCCGCAAAAAGAATTCCACCTCGACGCTGGGTTCTCAAACCAATGTCTAAGTGCTGGCCTATACCAACGGCATGACCAAGACAAAAAGGTGATCGCATATGCCAGCAAGACACTTCTCCCTCCAGAATGCAAATTCTCTGACTGTGAAAAAGCTTTGCTCTGTACGGTATGGGCCATTCAGCGCTTCTCCAACTACATTGGAGCACAGAAGGTCATCATTGAGACTTGCCACCAGCCCGTCATGTTCCTTAACAGCCAACGGATAAGAGACGGTGTGGTCACCAACTCACGCATAGCTACATGGCTAATGGCTCTCCAAGGACGAAACGTCGAAGCCAGATATGCACAAAACCACAAATCCGCTCTAGGTAACGGTCTGGCGGCATGTCAAGACTGCTCTGACAACGCACCTGCTGCAACGCTAAATACACCTGAGCCCCAGCAGCCACAACTGACCTGCCACAGGTACTTTGACAAGAATGCGTGCGAAGGCATGCCCACAGCTTACGTCGACGGATGTTCCTACAACAGCGAGGGCATCCTAAAAGCTGGCGCAGGGGTACTGTGGGTAAACAACCACCCATGCCCACCCCAAAACTTCAAGCTGGGCCCCCAGTCATCACAATACGCAGAAATAGCAGCAATTCTCATTACCCTGCAAATCGCAGCAGCCCATAACCTCAAAGAACTGCTTATCTGCACAGACTCGAACTATGCCAGACTCAGTTTTGTGTGCCATCTTCCAACCTGGAAACAAAATGGTTTCACAACTGCTAACAACAAACCCGTCAAGCATCAACACCTGTTCCAAGAATGTGTCAACATCACAACAACACACGACATTACCGTGTACTGGAAGAAGGTGAAAGGACATTCTAAACTCCCAGGCCAAGACAAAGACCTCAACGACCACACTGACGCCCTCGCAAAAGCGGGCGCCCTGCACGGAGAACCGTGGGTTTCCCCAAAAGCCCCACCCACCCCAGAAGTAGCAGTGATAACCCGCAGAAAGCAAACCGCACCTGCAACAGCACCTGCGTCAGAACTTCTGTCACTTACACCACAAATTTCCAACAACGACCTTGCAGATATGCAAGCATCAGACACTGCCATACAGGCAATTAAAACGCACCTCCTCGACCCCTCCACCTCCCCTCTCACACCTTCAAATCTCACTGATGACTCCGATCTCAGACATCTATACAACTCCAGACACATGTTACGTGTGCGGGACGACATTCTTTGGTTTGTCAACGATGACACCACTTCGCTAAAACTCGTGGTACCTCGCTGTCAAAGGGGGGAAATGATAAATCACGCCCACAACGCACCATATGCTGGGCACCACGGTACCAGAGCCACGTATGAGACACTTAGACAGGTGGCATACTGGCCATGTATGCAACAGGATGTGGCAGAATATGTGAGAGAATGCCTGGTCTGCTGTCAGTTTCACCCAACAAACCTGACTCACAGAGCCCCGTTGCAACGCAGAGGAATCACGTTCCCCTGGTCAGACCTTCAAATCGACTGGGTAGGACCCCTCCCCCGGTCATCAAGAGGCAATAAATACTTTCTCACGGTAGTGTGCCAGTTTACCAAATGGGTAGAGTGTCTGCCAGCACCCAACGACACTGCTCAAACAACGGCATATCTCCTGATGAACCACATCTTCTCCCGATTCGGCCTACCGCTCAGAGTCAACTCAGATCGAGGAACTCATTTCACCGCAGAGATCATGCAAAAGATCTGGAGAATCCTAGGGGTACAAGCCAAACTTCACATCAGCCACCATCCGATCTCATCCGGACAGGTAGAAAGGTCTAACCGAACGGTGGTCGCCATGTTGAGAAAGTATGTGTCGACCAACCAGAAAGACTGGGATGTGAAACTTCCCCTGGTGCTGATGGCCCTCAGAGCCACCCCGCAGGAATCAACACGAGTATCCCCATTCGAACTCATGACCGGGAGGCAGATGACCCTGCCATTACACCTTTTATACCAACCCGGAGACCACAACCTCGTCACCGCCTATACCACATCTCAGTACCTGGACGAGCTCCATAAACACTTGAGAACAACTTTCGCTTTCGCCCAGCAACACCTGAAAACCAGTGCTGACGGCCAAAAAGCATATTACGACCGAAAGGCATCACACCAAGAACTCAGCGTGGGCGACAAAGTCCTGTACTACAGTTTCGCCCTGCCTCCCAAACAACTGTCAAAAAAGTTTCTGCCTCACTGGACTGGCCCTCATGAAATTGTGAACAAACTCTCCCCAGTAGCGTACCAAATCCAGCTGAAACGGGGACCAAAAGAGCCAGTCCTCAAATGGGTCCACCGCAATCAGATTAAGAGATATGTGGCCACTAGCAGGGACAGACAGGAAGGGCCCAATGCAAGCTAACCTCAACCGCCGTCGTTACAGGAAAAGAAGACCAGACCCTCCAACGGGACAACCCTCGCTGACCTGTGCCTTTTCTCTTTCCCCTTGTTCGTCCACACCTCTCTCTCTCTTGCCTGTAATAGGATGCTGCTGTGGATCATCATCATGTGCTTCCCGACGACCAGAAGCCAGCCGCCACCCGACCTCGTCTCTCCAGCCCCGGCCTCGGGAATTGTGTTGAGAGAGCAGCCCGGATTGCTTATAACGAACTGTCGAACGCACACACAGAAGGTGTACGTGCGACTCGACCCTCGAAACGTCTACCGTGCACACTACCCAAAAACAGCCGTCCTGTACAGCTGGGCGGGTGCCAGATGGACCGAAAATGCCCTCGACCACGCCGAAGCCGACATCGAACACATGCTGAACCAACTCGAGAAGATGACTCTCACCCAGGCCGAATTGAGCGGGCACAACAGGCGCCCCAAACGTTTTCTAGGAGCCCTGCTTGGAGCCGCTGCTGCCGTAGGCACACTGTTCAACATTGGCATGTCCAGCGTCAACGCAGTGAACATCGCCACGGTACGACGACATGTAGCGGAAATCCAGACGGAACTTCCACAGCTGAAAGATCAACTCACCACACAAGGCGCATCTTTGACCACCATAGGCAAGACATTGAGAGGCACAATCACCGTCCTCAACACACATAGTGTCATGATAAACAAGACCATGAGCTCCATAAAACAGCTGTTCACAATCTTCGAGAGCAACTTTGCCCAAACCCAGTTGGTCACCGCATTAATGAATGACATGCTCAGAGAAGTGAGCTCTTCCATAGACAACTTAGCCATGGGCAGGATCCCACCATATCTGATACCCCTGAGTCTGGTACAGACCGTACTGGCTTCCGCCATCACTACACCCACTGATCCTATACAAACCCATCTCGCCTACTCGCTGGGAAGTGCCATCCCACTGTATGTGGACCCGGCACAGCGAGAAGTGGCCTTCCTCCTCAACTTGCCCATTATAGAGTCGAGCCGAATCTACCGACTCAAAGACATTGTCAACATTGGATTCTGGCAGCGTGACACGCAGTTCAAAGTCCGGACTCCGGACGTGGTAGCCTACCACGACAGCGACCCACAACTGTACCTAGCCCCTAACTTGCACATGTGCACCCTCACCAAAGACATACACTACCTCTGCCCCAGCAAACCCTTCCTCCGGGATAACACCGATGGGATCTGCGGCCTCCAACAGCTGGCTAGCGACGCACGTTGTCCGGCTGATGCGAAACCTCGCAACCAAGTCACCGAGACGCAAGCTGAAATCGTAGGAAACCGATGGCTCGTGAACACTCCCGTGCGGTCCGCAACACTGACTTATGACCAACACGACACTGCTACCCGTGTCAATCTGCTGAACCAAAGCATGTGGATTCAAGTCCCACGAGGAGCCATCCTTCACCTGGATGACCTGGCCTTGTACCACCTCCCAAGTGAAGAGTACCAAGCCGAACTGGAGATTCCACCTTTCTTCAGGGACCGCAACTTCACTCTAGATCCAGAACTGGAAGATTGGATTGCAAAAGGGGGGTCACAAATCATCGATATAGCCCCACTGGACTCAGCCCTTCAGGCCTTGTCTCGACAACCCATCCTGAACACTTCACCTGTGGTCCAAACCTGGACAGCGGCTGACACCGCCCTCTGTCTTACCAGCATCCTCGGACATACCCTAGCTTTGGGCTTGGCCTATATCCTGTACAGAAGAGTCAACGCAATCCGAGCTTCCACAACCAAGCTCACAGAGGCAGTCTCCGTCGGCTTCAGGAGAAACCCTCGGAAGGACGACGCCTCACCAGAGAATGCGGAAGACCTCATCGAACTAAGCCCCAATCTTAACAACCCCTTTATAGCCACCTCATCTCCCTGACCTGCCATCTGACCACTGTTACTGTGATGAGTCGACCAGGTCCATCCATGCCCTGTTCACTCATCAAGGGGGGAATGTAACGCACATCAGATGGTCAGATCACCAGCTCTATCTCTCTATATGTTAATTTACTGAAATTAGCCTGTCTTCAAATCCCCTTTTGCTCTGAGACCTAATTAAATCATTGGTGTCCTAATCCACAAACACCTCTATTGTCTTAAGATCCTTCCTTCCTGGACCCCAGACCCAACGGCGCCTACAAATGACTTAAATCATTAACTATCTAGCTGAGAACAGAGATCCCTTACTGCTGACTTCTAGTTTATGGCTCCGCGAACATCCGCTGATCAACAAGAGCAATCCCCCCTGAACAATAAAAGCAATCTCAAGAGGACCCTAGGGACTCTCTGTCAGACATTCATTTACATGTAGATCCTCAGGCAACACGTAAGAAAACAACCAGACTCTGTTCGACCGCTAATCTAATCAGAACTAGTAACACGCACACACATAGACTCTCTCACCCCGTGCTCGGGGACAAAAGTTCAACGCAGCAGGATGAACCTTCAGTGACTCTTCCAGCACACACACAAGGAAACACACACAGATCCTACCACGTGTGAATCAAAATCATCTTGTGAAATGTTTAAAATGTATTCTCTTAATGTATGCATGATCCCTTGTCCCAAATATTATGCCTATATAGTTTTATTGATTTGTAATCCATTTGATGTGACTATAATCGCGAAAAATCATGTATCCTCGGGTGACTATGTCATAGAGATACCATTCATGGTATCATTGTGCTCCATAAATCCCAACGGTGTGGAATCTTTAACCCAAAATCTCCGAAGACGCATTATTTGATTAAATCCAGTGTTATTAACGATAGGAACAAATTTAGCTTCTCCTTAACTATTAGGAAGGGGCGTGAGCCTCCACAAAACGTCAGGAGGTAGTCACAATCGCCCTTCCAGGCGATTGGGTCATGCACCTAAAGAGGCTGGGCTTAACCCCTTCAAAATGCCGCGCTTCTCTGATCTCAGGGCACATCGCCAGAGAGAGAGAGACGACACGCCTTCTTCCATCCTTGGAAGCTTCGTTCGCGTTTATTTTCATTTTTCTTCCAAGTTTTATTTTCTTCAAACTACCTTACTTCAGTTTTGATAGTCTCCTTCAACCAACCCAAGATACCAACTTAAAGCTAAAAGATCATTTTGCTGAGTTCCGCTCGCTTCAAGTCGCTATAGCAACTAGACGCTGTAATCACGTGACCCCGCTTCCGTCCAACACAGACGAGACCACACAAAGAGGGCCGATCTACAACTCAGACGTAACGTAGACCTTAATTTCCAATCTGAAGTGCTGTTTAAAGTGTCTAATATTGCTGTGCCTATTGGGGTCTTGTTGTGATTGACTGAACTGTCTCTACCTATCTCTAAATTCTTTTACACACACATCTACACATACACACCCATCTACACATACACACACACACACATACACGCACACATAATCACGTGTTCTTGGACAGAAACACACGGCCACGTGCTGCGAAAGGCGTGCTCCTACACACGCACCCACACACACACACCCCTCCTTACCACGCTCTCTGTGTACACACACAAAACCCATTCTTAAAATTCTCGTTCTCTCTCTCTCTCTCTCTCTCTCTTATATTCTCCCTTTTCCTTCCCCTACTCTAACCTGTGATCCTACGTTTATTTTGCTATATTCCTCATTACGATCGTATATTGTTTGTTTATGTATATTTACTCCTGTGTGATTTAAACTAGTATATGTAACCAGTAGTTCGTTTGAATAAACTTTGTTAAATCATTTGAATTGAGATTGCCTGTTTGTTTCAATACTGAGTCCCTGAGTAGTGCAGATCTTTACCTCTTAACGCTCTATGATAAATTTGACTATTGAAAGAAATCTCAAATGGTCTAAAAACACTAAGATACTTATTTTCTTGTGGCCACAGAAAAGAAACTGTCTATCAGTGTTAAAGACGTGAGATTTCCGTTCAGATATTGTACATTTTGTGTGCTGGACATACAGTTCGTACAATAAATGAACATTCTTCAACTTGTATCTCAAATTTCCCCAAATTGAACATATTCTACCCGCCTATATCAGTGAGTACTACAAGTAATTGTGTAACCTCTGATATAAGCTGAGGTTTTGACCAATTCCCTATTTGGTAATTCTTTAATTCATGTAAGCCACATATGCATATTCACATTAAGGCTAATTTGAGCTAATTAATTCCCTAACATAAGTCATTGTTGTTACAACCGATTTGATCGACGTGCAATATTTGACACCGCTAACAAACTAGACGGCGACCTTGACCATGTCACACATCGCAACCACTCTTTACCTGCGGTGTAACAACTGCTTATAGCACTGCGTTTTTTTGCAACTGGGAGTTTTCAGACGGTAGTGGGAGATATTTTCCACGTGCATAAATCGTCTGTCAGCAGAGTGGTTCACCGGGTTGCGGGGGCTCTTTCCCGTCACTTAAACGCAACGGTCAATTTACCATATTCGTCAAGAATGCATTTCTCTTCCTCTGTCCAATTAGGCTCTCTTTTTTTTTTGTTTTCTTTATCCATTCCGATATCCTAGCCTACTTTATTTGATTCAGATACAAAACTATTTTATTTGATACAAATAGTTTGGTATTTTACACTTAAAGCCCTGTTTACAGATCGTTTCTGATGAAATAGAACGGTTAAGATTAAAATTTGGACACATGCTGGAACAATCCTTCCTAAAACGCATTAAACTTTCGTTTACAAAGACGTGAAACTCACCGAGTGGTCAGGGGTGTTCACTGATATGCTCACACAAAAATCGCTTTCCAACAGGTTGTAAAACTGTGGACCTATTTTTCCAAACGCCTCACAGCCGTACATTCTTCCGTTGAGAGCTTGAATAATAGACACTCCAGCCCAGCGGAGTAATACCGTACCTCACAGCACATCCAATACAAGTCAATGGACATCCAATACAAGTCAATGGAGTTGGACAAAAACTACGATAAAACCTGTTGGAAAGCATCTTTTGCAGCGATTTTCAGTCGAATGCATTAAAATTATGAACAGCAGCTATGCTAATTATTTCCCATCTGCTTTTCTGTTGTTATCTCGGGACGCTAGTTTGTATCCAGCCTCTCATGGAAACTTCAGATGCCCCAACACCCGTGAAGAGACGACTCAACACCCGTGAAGAGACGACTCAACGCTGGCGATATGTTATGCCCTAAATTAATACATGATTAACTAACTGGATTTGTCTATGTACATTTCTGAAATGCACTTTCTGTAAAGCTGCTTTGAAACAATATGTATTGTGAAAAGCGCTATACAAATACATTTGAATTTAACTGAATATAATACGGATGAACAAATGATAAAACTCGGGTTGCTGAATATTCGATCCCTTACTTCAAAAGCACTTATTGTTAATGATATGATTACAGACTATAATCTAGATGTGCTGTGTTTGACAGAAACCTGGCTAAAACCAGACAATTACATTACTTTAAATGAGTCCACCCCGCAAGATTACTGTTATAAACATGAACCTCGTCTGAAAGGCAAAGGGGGAGGTGTTGCTGTAATTTATAGTAATAGTTTCAGAATTACTGAGAAGTCTTGTTTTAAATATAATTCTTTTGAAGTGTTGTTGCTAAATGTAACAATATATAGTGTAAATGATAAATCACGTTTAACATTTGTGCTGGCTACTGTATACAGGCCACCAGGGCACCATACATACTTTATCAAAAGAATTTGCTGATTTTCTATCAGAGTTAGTACTGGCTGCAGATAAAGTACTAATTGTTGGTGATTTGAATATACATGTAGATAACGAAAAAGATGCATTGGGATTGGCATTTAAAGACACGTGTCAGGACCTACTCATTCTCGTAATCATACTCTAGATCTAATATTATCACATGGAATAGATGTTGATGCCGTTGAAATTCTGCAGCAGAGCGATGTCATCTCAGATCATTATTTAGTCTCGTGTAAACTTCATTTAGCCAAGGCTGCAAAGCCGACTCCGTGTTACAAATATGTTAGACCTATCACTTCTGCCACTAAAGATTGCTTTATTAATAATTTTCCTAATCAGTTTCATCATCTCAGCATCCCAGATAACTTTAAAAAACTAGATATTGCGACAGAAACTCTTAACTCTCTCTTTTCCAGCACTTTAAACACAGTTGCTCCTTTTCACTTAAAGAAGATTAAAGAAAATAGTCCAATGCCGTGGTACAACGAGCACACTCAGGCCCTTAAGAGAGCAGCCAGAAAAATGGAGCGTTGCTGGAAGAAAACAAAACTAGAGGTATTTCGCATTTCATGGAAAGACAGTTCGATTGCATACAGAGAGGCCTTAAAAGCTGCTAGATCTGCTTATTTTTCAAACCTATTGAAAAAAAATTAAACAAAACCCTAGGTATTTATTTGAAATTGTGTCTAAACTAACAAGAAATAAATCTTCAACCCCAGATGTTTCCAAGCAGCACAGCAGTAATGACTTTATGAACCTCTTTACTAACAAGATTGATAATATCAGGGAGAAAATTATAACTATGCAACCGTCTACTACAGTCAGGCAGTGCATTGTAGTGTCCTTGAGGAAAATTTGATTCATTCGTTGCTATAGGAGAGGAAGAATTTACTAAACTCGTTAAATCATCTAAATCGACAACATGTTGTCACGACCGCCAAGGTAATAAGCACAGGATCCAAAGTGCAGCAAAGTGAGGTGTTTAATATCAAAAGGGTAATCCAAAAAGCGAAATCCAAAACAGGCAAAGGTCAGAATCCAGGTAGGCAAATAACAAAAACAAGAAACAGACAAGGCAGGACAAGGCAGGACAAGGCAGGGCAAAACTCGGGCAACAGACGCGGTGTAACGTTAAACATTGATTCACAAAGAACACAAGACAAACAGGGCTTATATACATGAATGACAAGGGGATAACAAGAGACAGCTGGTGATACAAAATACAGACACCTGGGTGCAAATCACAGACAGAATTGTGGGAGATGAAGTTCCTAGTGCAAGACACCGTGGGGGTAAGGAGGACATCTAGTGGGTACCCGGGGAAACACAACCAGACACTGTGACATGACCCCCTCTCTACGGAGTGGCTCCCAGACACTCCAAGACGGAACACAGAACAAACCAAGAGATCAGGAGGGAGGTAACACGGTGGAGGATCCAGGGGAGGGACGGGGGACCAGGTCCATGCAGGGGAACAAACACGGGGGAACTAGGATAAGACAGGGGCCAGGGAAAGACCCCTCGGGCGGCCAGGGCGGAGAAGACCCCTCGGGCGGCCAGGGCGGACACTTTCCCTCGGGCGGCCAGGGCGGAGACTTTCCCTCGGGCGGCCAGGGCGGAGACTCTCCCTCGGGCGGCCAGGGCGGAGACTCTCCCTCGGGCGGCCACGGCGGAGACGACCCCTCGGGCGGCCACGGCGGAGACGACCCCTCGGACGGTGGAACTGGCACCACCGGCTCAAGCACTGGAACTGGCACCACCGGAACTGGCACTGGAACTGGCACCAACAGCTCAGGCACTGGAACTGGCACCAACGGCTCAGGCACTGGAACTGGAACAGACTCCACCGGCTCAGGAACTGGAACAGACACCACCGGCTCGGGCACTGGAACTGGCACCACCGGCTCAGGCACTGGAACTGGCACCACCGGCTCAGGCACTGGAACTGGCACCACCGGAACTGGCACCACCGGAAATGGCACCACCGGAAATGGCACTGGAACTGGCACCACCGACTCAGGCACTGGAACTGGCACCACCGACTCAGGCACTGGAACTGGCACCACCGACTCAGGCACTGGAACTGGCACCACCGGCTCGGGCACTGGAACTGGCACCACCGGCTCGGGCACTGGAACTGGCACCACCGGCTCGGGCACTGGAACTGGCACCACCGGCTCAGGCACTGGAACTGGCACCACTGGCCCTGGAACAGACACCACCGGTCCAAGCGTGCGCGCAGCCCACACACACCACATGGCTGTGGCCATAATGGCCAGTGTCGCGGTCACTGAGGGCTCAGGAATAGATGTCACCGGCTCAGGCTCAGGAACAGGAACAGACACAGACACAGACACAGACACAGACAGACACAGGAACAGACACAGGAACAGACACAGGAACAGACACAGGAACAGACACAGGAACAGACACAGGAACAGACACAGGAACAGACACTGGCTCCAGCTCAGGAACAGAGACTGGCTCCGACTCAGGAACAGACACTGGCTCCGGCCCAGAGACTGCAACAGACACCACCGGCTCAGAAACATACACTGCCGGCTCAGGGACTGGAACAGACACCACCGACTCTGGAACAGACACCACCGGCTCAGACACAGGCTGTACGGCCATCTTGTCCATGGACACCGGCTCGGTAAACGTGACGGGAACACTTTCGGCGGCGGCCATCTTGTCCGAAGACACCGGCTCAGCAGTCGTGACGTGAACAGTCTCTGGCTGGGCAGACGTGACGTGAACAGTCTCTGGCTGGGCAGACGTGACGTGAACAGTCTCTGGCTGGGCAGACGTGACGTGAACAGTCTCTGGCTGGGCAGACGTGACGTGAACAGTCTCTGGCTGGGCAGACGTGACGTGAACAGTCTCTGGCTGGGCAGACGTGACGTGAACAGTCTCTGGCTGGGCAGACGTGACGTGAACAGTCTCTGGCTGGGCAGACGTGACGTGAACAGTCTCTGGCTGGGCAGACGTGACGTGAACCGTCTCTGGCTGGGCAGACGTGACGTGAACCGTCTCTGGCTGGGCAGATGTGACGTGAACAGTCTCTGGCGTGACAGCAGGCTGTACGGGCATCATCTCGGACCCGTGGTCGAGGCCGAGAGGTTTCCTCCTCCTCCGCCGTCTCTGATGGTGAGTGGACGGCTCTGGACTAGGTGGAGCCCGCTGCGGGGGAACCTCTGGATCGATGTGCGGCCAGAACGGGTAATGGAACGGGATCTCCTCCCGCCCACCTCCACCTCCTCTGCGACCTCCGCGGGTACCGCGAAACTTTACCAGGCGGGTCCCCACGAAAGAATGTTCACGGGGGGGAACCTTAACCGACTTGGTTTGCCCAGTGTTCTTGCGCTGTGGCTCAGGGGAGTTGACCGCCATTCTCTCCTCCATAATCGGAGCCCACAGTGCAAAGCATTCAAAAATGCTCATTCTGGGTTCTGGTGCTGATGGTCCTCCTTGTTCCCCTCTGGCAGCGGGGAAATTGCGGCGGGCGCTCATACTGCTTGGATCCTAGAGGGTGAATCAATCTGTCACGACCGCCAAGGTAATAAACACAGGATCCAAAGTGCAGCAAAGTGAGGTGTTTAATATCAAAAGGGTAATCCAAAAAGCGAAATCCAAAACAGGCAAAGGTCAGAATCCAGGTAGGCAAATAACAAAAACAAGAAACAGACAAGGCAGGACAAGGCAGGACAAGGCAGGACAAGGCAGGACAAGGCAGGACAAGGCAGGAAGAGGCAGGAAGAGGCAGGAAGAGGCAGGACAAGGCAGGACAAGGCAGGACAAGGCAGGACAAAACTCAGGCAACAGACGCGGTGTAACGTTAAACATTGATTCACAAAGAACACAAGACAAACAGGGCTTATATACATGAATGACAAGGGGATAACAAGAGACAGCTGGTGATACAAAATACAGACACCTGGGTGCAAATCACAGACAGAATTGTGGGAGATGAAGTTCCTAGTGCAAGACACCGTGGGGGTAAGGAGGACATCTAGTGGGTACCCGGGGAAACACAACCAGACACTGTGACACATGTATGTTAGACCCTATATACTGACTAAGCTACTGAAAGAGATGCTTCCAGAGGTCATAGATCCTCTTTTTAATATCATTAATTCATCTTTGTCATTAGGATATGCACCAAAAACTTTTAAGTTGGCTATGATTAAACCGCTTGTTAAAAAAACGCAACTTGATCCTACAGAATTAGTCAATTACAGGCCGATCTCGAATCTACCCTTTCTGTCAAAGATATTAGAAAAGGCAGTATCTTCACAACTGTGTTCCTTTTTAGAAAGAAATGATATCTGCGAGGATTTCCAGTCAGGATTTAGACCGTACCATAGTACTGAGACAGCTCTCGTTAGAGTCACAAATGATTTGCTCCTATCATCCGATTGTATCTCGCTATTAGTGTTACTCGATTTAAGTGCTGCATTTGACACTATCGACCATAACATTTTTTTAATCAAATTATGTTGGCATTAGTGGAATTGCATTAGCATGGTTTAAATCCTACTTACAGTATCTGACCGTTATCAGTTTGTAGCAGTAAATGAAGAGATGCCTCGAGATCGATCACAAGAGAAGAGATCGATCACAAGTTCAGTATGGCGTACCACAAGGCTCAGTACTAGGACCGTTGCTGTTCACTCTGTACATGCTATCATTAGGAGATATCATTAGGAAGCATGGCATTAGTTTTCACTGTTATGCTGATGATACTCAGCTCTATATATCTTCATGCCCAGACGAAACTTACCAATTCACAAAATTAACAGAATCCATAGCTGATATAAAAAATGGGATGACTAGTAATTTCCTACAACTTAATTCTGAAAAAACAGAGATTCTAATTATTGGACAAAAAAACTTCCTCACGTAATAACCTAGAATACTGTCTAACACTTGATGGCTGCTCTGTTAAGTCTTCGTCGTCGGTTAGGAACCTGGGTGTGATCTTTGATACCAATCTTTCATTTGAAAGTCACGTGTCTAGTATCTGTAAAACCGCATTTTTCCATCTTAAAATTATATCTAAATTACGTCATGCACTCAATGACAAATGCAGAACAATTAGTTAATGCGTTCATGACCTCAAGGCTAGATTATTGTAATGCTCTACTGGGTGGTTGCCCTGCATGCTTAATAAACAAACTACAGCTGGTTCAAAACGCAGCAGCTCGAGTTCTTACCAGAACCAGGAAGTATGACCATATTAGCCCGGTTCTGTCAACACTGCATTGGCTGCCTATTAAACATTGCATACATTTTTAAATATTGCTGATTACTTACAAAGCACTAAATGGTTTAGCTCCACAGTACTTGAGCGAGCTCTTAACGCATTATAGTCCTTCACGTCTATTGCGATCTCAAAATTCCGGCCAGTTGATAATACCTAGAATATCAAAATCGACTGCTGGCGGTAGATCCTTTTCCTATTTAGCGCCAAAACTTTGGAACAGTCTTCCTACCATTGTCCGGGAAGCAGACACACTCTGTCAGTTCAAAGCTAGATTAAAGACACATCTCTTTGACCTAGCATTCACATAATACATTATAGACTTCTATAATTCAGTGTTAGGCTGCATAGTTTAGGTCAGCTGGAACCGGGAACACTTCCCATAAATCCTGATGTACTCGTTACATCATAAGAAGAATGGCATCTACGCTAATTTTAGTGTCTTTGTTTATCCCGAGGTTCTCCCGCAGCCTGCAGGATCCAGGCCGTATCCAGATCTGATGAATGACCTGCGCCTGGACCCGATGACAACGCAGTGCTGAAGTGCCAACTAGTCTCTCCCTATGGAGGATCCCTTTACCACTCTACAGATAAAGCGTTGTTGGGAAAATTCGTTTTGCGTACCTACCTTGAAGTGACAAAATAAAATGAAATTCTGTATAAAAATTTATAAGGAAAATCCAGTACTTTGTTTAGGTTTAAACGTCTGTAGGGAATTCCAAACCTGCGCACATCTAGCTATAAATTACAGAAACGTCTGTCTGTCTGTCTGTCTGTGTGTGTGTGTGTGTGTGTGTATGTATGTCTGTTCCTCGCATATCTCTCGAACCGTTAGTCCGATTGATTTCAAACTCGACAGGCGTCTTGCCGCGGGCACGAGTAAGTGCAGTGCCAAGTTTGACGTTGTTTGGATGATAAATGCAAAAGATATAGTTAAACATATCATTTTTAGAAGGTTGTGGTTTAAAAATAAACAATCTGACATAAACACTCAGTCAGCTACACTGTTTACTTCTGAATATTATAGTTTGGTTCCAGAACGTGATAAATCCATCTCTCTATAAATTACAGGAACGTCTGTCTGTCTGTGTGTCTGTGTGTGTGTCTGTATGTCTGTCTGTGTGTGTGTGTGTCTGTTAACCACATATCTCTCGAACCGTTAGTCTGATGGATTTCAAACTTGACAGGTGTCTCGCTACGGTCACGAGTAAGTGCAGTGCCAAGTTTGACGTTGGTTGGATGAGAAATGCTAAAGATATCGTTAAATATATCATTTTTATAAGGTTGTGGTTTAAAAATAAACATTCTGACATTAGAGAGTTGTATCGGTCAAAGAATCCCCAAGAAGGTTGTGGTTTAAAAATAAACATTCTGACATAAACACTCTGTCAGCTACACTGTTTACTTCTGAATATTATAGTTTGGTTCCAAAACGTGATAAATCCATTTTGATTAATTGGAGTAAAAATGTGTTTTCTTTACCAAGAAACCAACAATTACTAAAAACACACACAAAAACTGATTTTGCACGGGCACTTTGCACTGCTCCCTGAATCAACACGCTTATTCATTTGTGGATGTTAACTGAATCTATATGTCAGCTATGCTGTTTCTGAATATTATATTTCATTCTGGTGCGCTTAACGTTATTGCTACTGTGTAATAGTAGCCTATGCTATTCACCAACTAAACATATCCTATTCAATGCGTTCACAGTCTCTTTCACGGGCATCATTTGTTGATTTCAAACTTGACAGGTGTCTCGCTACGGTCACGAGTAAGTGCAGTGCCAAGTTTGACGTTGTTTGGATGAGAAATGCTAAAGATATCGTTAAATATATCATTTTTAAAAGGTTGTGGTTTAAAAACATTCTGACACTAGAGAGTTGTATCGGTCAAAGAATCCCCAAGAAGGTTGTGGTTTAAAAATAAACATTCTGACAATCTGTCAGCTACACTGTTTACTTCTGAATATTATAGTTTGGATCCAAAACGTGATAAATCCATTTTGATTTATTTGAGTAAAAATGTGTTTTCTTTACCAAGAAACCAACAATTACTAAAAACACACACAAAAACTGATTTTGCACGGGCACTTTGCACTGCTCCCTGAATCAACACGCTTATTCATTTGTGGATGTTAACTGAATCTGTAAGTCAGCTATGCTGTTTACTTCTGAATATTATATTTCATTCTGGTGCGCTTAACGTTATCGCTACTGTGTAATAGTAGCCTATGCTATTCACCAACTAAACATATCCTATTCAATGCGTTCACAGTCTCTTTCACGGGCATCATTTGTAGTGGCCTATACACAAACTGTTTGCTCAAGCGTAGTGTTTTCTCAGAGTTCACTGTGTGCTTTCTACCATGCACAAAAAAAAATGTCACTGAACTTTTGCTGTGTAATTGTAACAATGAGCACTCAAACACACCAAACCAACAATTACTAAAAAACACACACAAAAACTGATTTTGCACGGGCATTTTTTGCACTAGTTTAGTTTAATTTGAGTAAAATGTGTTTTCTTTACCAAGAAAGTGGCAAGATGAAAACCACTATTTTCTGTTTCAAACTTACACATAGCGCCGGTTACTGGTGTAACCTTGGTTCTATGAATAGTGGAAGACCGCCAGAGACGGTCAAACATAGTGGAAGGAGTCGCGTCTCGCGAGCCATATCGAGAATCTCGTATTGATTTGTCACCTGTGACCCTGACCGATGACGTGTTGGAAGCTATATCCGCTTCATTCGCGTCACGGTCGTTCTCTGAAGTCATTCTCTCAGTCCGAGTGACCAGAGACTCTGGCGGTCTTCCACTATTCATAGAACCAAGGTTACACCAGTAACCGGCGTTCTATTTCACTGTTACAGACCGCCAGAGACGGTCAAACATAGTGGAAGACGAATACAACCAAGTCACGAGGGCCACCCACCTAGATACTGTCCACTAACACAGCAGAACTGATCAAAGGAATAGGGGCCACATTGATCCTGTAGAATCTTATGAACGTGCAAGGTGACGTCCATGTAGCTGCTGCACATATTTCGGAAAGGGGCACCCCACGTAGAGCTGCCCAGGAAGTAGCAACTGACCGAGTTGAATGGCATTTAATAGACGTTGGAACTGTCTGACCAGCCGACTCATATGCCTGTACAATGGTATCCACCACCCAATGAGACAACCTTTGCTTCGACAAGGGTGAGCCTCTCTGACAGGCATCAAAACGGACAAACAGCTGATCAGTAGTGCGCCACGAAGCAGTTTTCAACACATACTGTCGCAATGCTCTCATTGGACACACAGCTGTCTGGGAAGCCTCCTGATTAAACGCTGCAAGCTGAATGGGTTGATTCACAAAGCGATCAGACAACACCTTAGGTCGGAAAGCTGGATTCGGCCAGAGTGTAGCCTGATTGTACTCGGGCCCCCATCTAAGGCATTGTGGACTCACTGAGAGGGCATGAAGCTCACCTACTCTTCTAGTTGATGTTATAGCCAAGAGAAAAGCAGTCTTCATCGAGAGACTCTTAATATCAGCTTGTTCAAGTGGTTCATAAGGCGGTAAACGCAGGCTGTTAAGCACCATTTGAAGATCCCACTGAGTATGCATTATCCGTGCCGGTGGATTAAGACGTACTGCTCCCTTAAGGAAAGCCGCCACCAATTTCTCTGCACCAATCGATATCCCCCCCAAAGGATTCCGATGTGCTGACAAGGCTGCCACAAATACCCTTAGAGTTGCTGGGGACCGCCCAGTGTCTAATAAATGCTGTAAGAACTCCAACACTGAACTGATGGAACAAGTGACTGGGTTGACAGACCGATCTGTACACCATGAAACAAAAATCTTCCATTTACTGGCATAAGTGCGACGTGTTGATGGGGCTCTTGCATTCATGACAGTGTTTCTCACATCTGCGGAGCACTGTGAGAGCTCCTGCTCAACCCCAGGGGCCATACACATAGGTTCAATTTGTTCGGTGAGGGGTGCCAAAGCTCCCCGTTCATCTGTGATAGTAGGTCCCTCCGAACTGGCAATGGTTGTGGTGGACCGGTCGTAAGGGTCAGCAGCAGACTGAACCACGGTCTTGCTGGCCAGCAGGGTGCCACTAGAATAAGCCTGTGTTGTCTCTCCTGCACACGCCTCAGCACAGGCCAAAGAAGTGGAATTGGAGGAAAGGCATAGAGGAGGAGGTCCGGCCAGTTGTGTGCCAGGGCATCCTGACCTAGTGATCCCTGCTCCTCCTGTTCTGTGAACCAGAGCGGACAATGTGTCGTCTCTCTGCTGGCAAAGAGGTCGACTGCTGCGGTCCCATAAAGTCCCCAAATTGACTGAACTACCGCCTTGTGCAGACACCAGTCCCCTGGCTTCGGACCCGATCGAGAGAGTGAGTCTGCCACATTGTTGCAGTGACCGGGAATGTGTGCTGCCCTGATCGACAGGAAGTGCTGGTCTGCCCACAACAGCAGCACTCGTGAAAGACGAAGGCAGGGTAGAGACCTCGTGCCCCCTTGGTGATTGATTAAAAACACCACTGTGGTATTGTCGGTCCGCACCAGGATGTGCTTCCCTGACAACTCCTGTCTGAAGTGCCTTAGGGTGAAAAGCACTGCCCGCAGCTCCAGGATGTTGATGTGAGATGACATCTGCTGCAAGGTCCAGCTCCCTTGAACACCCCGGTGTTGCCACAGCCCTCCCCATCCGGAGAGAGAGGCATCTGTTGTCACCACTTCTCTGCGTGATGGGGGTGGTCCCATCGGTACACCCCCTTGTAGAAATTGTTCCCGTCTCCAAAGCCTCAGGGAGACAGAACAACTGGTTGTCACCAAAACAAGGACATGACGGTTGTGAACCGCTGACAACCGTCTGGCTATCAACCAACGCTGAAAGGGACGAAGGTGTAAAAGCCCCAAGTGAATGGCTGATGAGGCTGCCGTGAGAAGGCCCGCTAACCGTAGGAAGTGGAGATAAGGTAGCTTGCGCTGAACCTGGAACCTCGCTATGGCTCCCCGTATAGCCTGCGTCCTGCGTGCTGTGAGGGTAGCCCTCATTACTCTGGAGTCCAGCTGCAAACCCAGAAAGCATATTGACTGGCATGGAGTAAGGCAGCTTTTTTCTAGGTTTACCCTCAGTCCTAGAGCAGTAACATGCTCCAGTAGGCACTGTGTGTTGTTGGCCACTTGCTGAGGTGATCTGGCACAAAGCAGCCAATCGTCCAGGTAAGGGAGAATCAACATGCCCTCCCGTTGTAGAGGTTCTAGTGCCGCTTGCATACATCGTGTGAACACGCGGGGAGAGAGGGAGAGGCCAAATGGCAGGACTCGATATTGGTATGTCTTGTCCTGGAATGTGAACCGAAGAAACCGTCTGTGATGAGGTGCAATGGGGATATGGAAATAGGCATCCTTCAGATCCACAGACGTAAACCACATGCCGGGTTCGACTACTTGTAGGACATCCTTGACACGCAACATGCGGAAAGGAAGGTGTTTGAGACTCCTGTTCAAGCGTCTGAGGTCCAAGATTGGCCTGAAACTCCCATCTTTCTTGCGAACTAGGAAGTACTTTGAATAAAACCCCTCTGGATGGACCTGGGGGTTTACTAGCTCTATCGCACCCTTTTCCAGTAGCTTCTGGACCTCGAGAGATAGAGCAAGAGCTTGACGAGGGTCCCGAACCACTGTGGGCCGAGTGTGTGTACATAATTGGGGTCTGTGACGGAACTGAAGACAGTAGCCCTTGTCGAGTGTGTCGATGAGCCACTTGTTGTCTGTAATCCCTCTCCAAAGCTGTAGTTGAGAGGTTGAAAAGTGTCCCATCACAGACCCTGGACCATCACCGACGATGAGGAGCGGTTCCCTTATCCCTGGGGGGGCGACGATGAGTTGCCACAGGGCGAGCAGGTGGTCTACGAGCACGGGATGCCTCCCTTCTTGAGTCATACCCAGGTCGAGTTGCCTGCTGTACAGGCCTGCTGTAAGACTGTCCCTGCCTGTGCTGGAGTGGATTTGCCTGACGAACAGGCATTCGATGTGAAGGCGGTCCATAACTCACACTGCGCTCAAAGTGCTGGGACCGAGATTCCACTGCACGAACTCTGCGCTCAAGAGCTTCTTGGGCGGCTGGACCAAAAACATGCCCAGGTACCAGTGGTAGTTGACGAAGATTGTTACGGCAAACCTCTGGAAGTTTAGACTGTGCCAGCCAAACCTGTCGCCTAGCCTGTGTTGTAAGCCCAAGAGCCTTTCCACTAGAGAAAGCGATTGAACCCAAGGCCTGTAAGGAGGCCTCAAGTAACTCTGATGCAGTACCATCCGGTGGATTAGTACTCAAAGCGGAATGAAGTGCCAACAGAAGATGAGCCATGGAATTCCCCACACGACTCAAGCCTGAGACAGTATTATAAATCTTCACCAATAGATCATCTGTGCGTCTACACTCTGGGTTAGGACAGCGAAGGTTCTGTCTAAGAGCCTCATCTGGTGACACTATCAGTGAAGAAACGCATGGCTCAACTGGAGGCATGTTACCAAGGCCCTTCTCCTCAGCCTCAGCCATTGCTGCTAGTGTACGAGCCACACGATCAGGTCTGGATAAAGGAGCTGACCGAAACGCAGAAGAGACAACATCTGTGAAGTCCGGACAACTCGGCATTAGGAAATCCTCTTGACGGGAAACTGAGCGACGCAAGAGGTTTGACTGGCCTGGCCCAGGACATGGAGGATCCAAATTCCGCTTGGCAAGCGCCATCTTGAGTGTGTCCTGCAGAGAGAAAACCACTGAAGAAGGCGCATCCTGAAGGCTAGAACCCTCATCACTATGAGAACGCTGGAACTCGGAATGTGAGGGTATGGTCTCCTGTATGGGCGTATAATAATCCTGTTCCTCCCGGTCTAAGGAGTCAGAGGCCGCAATAGATAAGGTGTCCGATTCTCTTCTGGAAAAGCTGGACGCCGGCTCACACCTGGGCAAGGGAGGAGCTAAGACACCCATATTCCCCTCACTCATATTCTGACGGGTAGGGGGTACAGATAATAAGGCCTTAATACCCTGAACAGCGTTCGCAAGCTCAGCCACTTGCTGGGTCAACGTACTAGACTCCGAAGAGGTTCTCATCTTCTTCGAAGGCCTTCCAGTCCCACTGGCCACACGCTTGCTGGCCACACGCTTGCTACTCACATGTGACGCTGCCCCAACTGATGGAGCAGAACCCTGAAATTCAGGATCTAATTCAGCCAGCCGATGTCGTCTCATCTCCAAGGACATCAAACCACATTCAGGACACGGGTCTACCAAAGCCTCTCGAAGATGATCAATGCCCAGGCAAGTGGGACATTGCATATGAGCATCCATGAGATCCATTGGACCTGAGCAGATGGAACATGAAGCTGCCATAACCTCCAGACCAGTAGTTGGAAAAAATCCCTGGTCAACCAATGGGATTATAATCACAATACAGGCAGAAAGACAACAGCCACTCAAAACAAAAAAGGCTTTGCAGTTGCTACGATAAGCCTTGTCAATGTATCACCCTGGTTAACCAATGAGCATACACATAGCAGTCATTAGACAATAACAATGCTACACGCAGTCTGAATGAACCCTGGTTAACCATTAAGTTCACATGAGTACTCACCTCAACACTGTTAGTAGTGATCGTTTCCAAACAAACCCTGTTTAGGCAATAAACAATGCTACACGCAGTCTGAATGAACCTTGGTTAACCACTAAGTTCACGTGAGTACTCACCTCAACACTGCTAGTAGCGATCGGTCCAAACAAACCCCTGGTCAACCAATGGGTATAACGTTATGGTCCGATGCACGCGATCCAAATATAATCCAATATAATCCAAATATTTCTCCCGAGACACAGCCGTAACGGGGAGCAGTTGCTCACCAAAAACGCTGTGCACGCTCGAGCGAGATCTCTTCGCGAGAATGACAAAGAGAACGACCGTGACGCGAATGAAGCGGATATAGCTTCCAACACGTCATCGGTCAGGGTCACAGGTGACAAATCAATACGAGATTCTCGATATGGCTCGCGAGACGCGACTCATTCCACTATGTTTGACCGTCTCTGGCGGTCTGTAACAGTGAAATAGAACATCTTTAGGTTATAATATCATAAAAAATTCAAATCCAGATTTTTATAAAAACGGATTATTTTCCCCCAAAAATGCAATAAATTCATGACACTTTTTTTTTCAAAATGCAATTAATCCATTGAATCAATATAAAAGTTTTTTATCATATTGAAACTGTTGAAATCAGCCATCGCTAAGAAATATCTCCTGAACTTTTTTGACGGCGATCAGCTCACAAAAACTGATTTTGCACGGGCACTTCGCACTGCTCCCTGAATCGACGTGCTTATTCATTTGTGGATGTTAAATGAATCTGTAAGTCAGCTATGCTGTTTACTTCTGAATATTATATTTCATTCTGGTGCGCTTAACGTTAACGCTACTGTG
The DNA here is from genome assembly GCF_949319135.1 of Squalius cephalus. Lineage (NCBI taxonomy): Eukaryota > Metazoa > Chordata > Actinopteri > Cypriniformes > Leuciscidae > Squalius > Squalius cephalus. The sequence goes on from NC_137137.1 coordinate 2,700,862, forward strand.
TAATAGTAGCCTATGCTATTCACCAACTAAACATATCCTACTCAATGCGTTCACAGTCTCTTTCACGGCCATCATTTGTAGTCGCCCATTCACAAACTGTTTGCTCAAGCGTATAGCATTTTCTCTGAGTTCACTGTGTGCTTTCTACCATGCACAAATAAAAATGTCACTGAACTTTTGCTGTGTAACTGTAACAATGAGCACTCAAACACACCAAACCAACAATTACTAAAAACACACACAAAAACTGATTTTGCACGGGCATTTTGCACTAGTCTATCTATAAATTACAGGAACGTCTGTCTGTCTGTCTGTCTGTCTGTGTGTGTGTGTCTGTTATTCGTATATCTCTCGAAACGTTAGTCCGATGGATTTCAAACTTGACAGGTGTCTTTCTACGGGCACGAGTAAGTGCAGTGCCAAGTTTGACGTTGTCTGGATTAGAAATGCAAAAGATATCGTTAAATATATCGGTAAAAGAAGCACACACTGGCTTTTACCGCTCTAGTAGCTGGCCCCTCTCACACGTGACCAGAGACAGAGAGGGTCGAAGAAAGCAGCGGAGCATAAGTAGTGTTTTCTCGGAGTTCACTGTGTAGCTTGCTCCCTCAAGCGTGTAGTTAAAGGAGAAGTTCACTTTTAAAATGAAAATTCTGTCATCATATACTCACCCACATGTTGTTTCAAACCTGTATGAATTTCTTTCTTCTGCTGAACAGAAAGGAAGATAATTAGAAGATTATCAGTAACCAGACAGTTTTTGGGTCCCAATGACTTCCATAGTATTTTTTTTCCTACTATGGAAGTCATTGGGACCCAAAAACTGTCTGGTTACTGATAATGTTCTAATTATCTTCCTTTCTGTTCAGCAGAAGAAAGAAATTCATACAGGTTTGAAACAACATGAGGGTGAGTATATGATGACAGAATTTTCATTTTAAAAGTGAACTTCTCCTTTAAATTTTCCACATTTATTGTATGTCATTATGTCAGTATCAGTATTTGCTTCATACCATGCACAAAAATGTCTCTAAACTTTTGCTGTGTAATTGTAATGAGCACTCAAACACACCAAACCAACAATTACTAAAAACACACACAAAAACTGATTTTGCACGGGCATTTTGCACTGCTCCCTGAATCGACGCGCTTATTCATTTGTGGATGTAAACTGAATCTGTAAGTCAGCTATGCTGTTTACTTCTGAATATTATATTTCATTCTGGTGCACTTAACTACTATGTAATATGCTAAATACGCTACTGTGTAATAGTAGCCTATACTTTTCACCAACTAAACATATCCTATTCAATGCGTTCACAGTCTCTTTCACAGGCATCATTTGTAGTTGCCTATTCAAAAATAGGTTTGCTCAAGCATAGCGTTTTCTCAGAGTTCACTGTGTGCTTTCTACCATGCACAAATAAAAATGTCACTGAACTTTTGCTGTGTAATTGTAATGAGCACTCAAACACACCAAACCAACAATTACTAAAAACACACACAAAAACTGATTTTGCACGGGCATTTTGCACTAGTATATTCAAATGCACATAACTATAGAACCAATTGTTGATGCGCATGTGACCGCCATCAGCGTTTCTCACAGGTTCGCGTTTAAAGTCTGTAGAGAGAATGGTGTCGCCTTAGCGGCCCCTAATTTAATAACAAATGATCGTTGCAACGGAAGTGAATCAATCAAAACTAACTTTAGCTGGAAAATAACTTTATTAAAGAACCGCTATAAAGACAAAACAATCTCTGTTACCTTAAATTATACGTTTATCTCTGTAAAGCTGCTTTGAAACAATCTGCATTGTTAAAAGCGCTATATAAATGAGGATGACTTGACTTGACAGACAGACACAGACAGATAGAGATAGACAGACAGACAGATGGATAAACGGAGAGACAGACAGACAGATATATAGATAGATCGATCTATCTATCTATCTATCTATCTATCTATCTATCTATCTATCTATCTATCTATCTATCTATCTATCTATCTATCTATCTATCTGTCTGTCTTGTCTGTCTGTCTGTCTGTCTGTCATCTATACTGGGGAAAAATGTAAATTATACTAATTTACCATATATATGTCAAAGGTTTAGAATAATTAAGATTTTTTAATGTTTTTGAAAGATGTTTTATGCACAGCAAGGCATTTATTCGATCATAAATAGAGTAAAACAGTAATATTGTTACATTGTTACATTTAATTGTACATAAATTATTAATTACAAAAATGTAAAATGTCTTTTCTATGTGAATATATTTAAATCTGTAATTTATTCCTGTGATCAAAGCTGAATTGTCAGCATCATCATTACTCCAGTCTTCAGTGTCACAAGATCCTTCAGAAATCATTCTAATATGTACAAGTATTAACTGTAATTCACTATAAGCTATTTTTATCTAATAATTGTAGGTGGTGTATAATAGGACAGTGTGTCAGTCTGATGTATGGAGCAGTCTTTATTTTGTGTACAATAAACCAGAGTTTTTAGTCCATGTCATCCGTTCCAAGAACATATTTCATGTGTTTACTCTCATTTTTAGGGTTGCATTGAATGATTATATACCACATGAAACAAAGGTGAATATTTAAAATGTATTTTGAGTCTGTAAAGTTTTTAAAAAAAATCGAAAAGCCCAAAGATCTGTATCGCTGCTAAATGAATTTATGTTTGTGATGCCCTTTATCTTTTGTTTGTTTCTTTTCTTTTTTTCAAATTATTGTTGTTTCAAGTTATACTTACCAAATGTGGAAAATGTGTAAAAGAATTGTGTCAAGAACTTGATATCAAACTCTGTAATTTTGAAAATTTCAATAAAAAAATAAATAAAAAAAGTGAATATTATGTTTATTTGTCTAACTTATTACCCACATCAATCACTTTCCAAAGAGCATTCATGAATATAATGTTATACATGTTAAAGTGTGCTCTAAACTGTGGAACTGCCCTTTAAATTAGACTGATGATGCCTCACACATTAAATACACACACTAGCCCATAGAGCTATAAGAAGAATGGATATTTGCAGGAATAGTTTTACAAATAGGTGGGGAGCTGTCAGTAATTGGTCCGTAATAATTATTTTAACAATTAATAATTATTTAAAATAATATTTATCTCATTATTTGCTTCTCAGTGTCAAATTCTGGACTAAATTAATGTCTGGATATATGCTAAAACGAGAAACAGCGTTAAGTCACGTGACTCCTGTATCTTTTCTCAGCGCAGCTAGAATGGACCAATCACAGTGTGAGTGTGGTCACCGATAGTCATTTTATAGAGATTATTGATTTACTGGCTTAATAAATAAGATATTAATCCTTAGAATTTACGGATTATAACGATAATGCTCTTACATACACAAACGTTTCCAACAGGAAAAATTAAAACCGTACTGAGATTTAAATGCTAGAGTATTGCGTCTGTGAGCCGTTGAGCGCCCTCTAGAGGAATAACAGTGAACTACAGAAACGGTTGAGCGACAGAAACACACTGGCCTCTGCGGAGCGCCTGATGCCGCGGGGATTCCGCCTCTTTCTCCGCTTACAACATGGATTTCAACGTGAGGAAACTCGCTACAGATGCTGGAATATTCTTCTCTCGGGCTGTTCAGGTAAGAAGCCTCGTGTATGGATAAATATATGAGTTTAAACGCAACGGCCAGAGTGTCGTAGACAGTTGATGTGTTGCGCGTGACTCTGCGTTTACAGCAAAACACGAAACCGTTTTACAGATATCATCACAAATCCACTGTACAAAAAAATTATTAGTTATTATGTAACGTTAACAGTTAAATGGTGATGTTGATAGAACATGAGGCTTATTTAGATATTTTAGGGTGTTTGTTATTATTTTGATGCGTTTCCTCTCAGGAATATGACAGATTCTCGTTGATCTCGTTACTTTTGCTCCAGTTTACAGAGGAGAAACTGGGACAGGCTGAGAAGACCGAGCTGGACACTCACTTTGAGAGTCTGCTGTCCAGAGCTGACTGCACCAAAAACTGGACCGAGAAAATCTACAGACAGACTGAAGTTCTGCTGCAGCCAAACCCCGGTAAGCAGGAGCCCAGAACTCACACACACACAATTAAATACGCTTCAATTAAAGGGACAGTTCGACCAAAATTATAAATGCCCATTTGCTCACCCTCAAGTTGTTCCAAACCTGTATGCATTTTTTCTTCTACTGAACACAAAAGAAGATATGTGACCCTGGACCACAAAACCAGTCACACGTGGGTAAAAACATTTTTTTGAGATCTGAAAGCTGAATAAATGAGCTTTCCTTTTGATGTATGGTTTGTTGTTAGGATAGGACAATATTTGGTCAGATACAACTATTTGAAAATCTGGAATCTGAGGGAGCAAAAAAAACGAACATCTCCTTTAAAGTTGTCCATTTATGTTCGCGATTGTGCTGCATTCACTCACAAAAATACATGTTTTATATATTTACGGTAGGAAATTTACAAAATATCCTCATGGAACATGATATTTACTTAATATCCTAATGATTTTTGGCATACAAGAAAAATCTATCATTTTGACCCATGCAATGTATTTTTGGCTATTGCCACAAATATACCCATGCAACTCGTGACTTGTTTTGTGATCCAGGGTCATATCTTCATATTTGGAAGAATATCGGTAGTCAAACAATTGTGGGGAACCACTGACTTTTTTTTTGACACATGATTTTTTATTTTTTATTTCCGTAATATTGAAGTCAATAGCCGCTTTCCGACCGGAGGAACCTTTTCACAGTTCCTAGAACTATTGGCTAAAGTACCCGGATGTCGGCGTGTTCGCACCGCAGGAACTAGGAACGACTTTAGTTCTAGGAACTCCATTTGGAGGAACTAATTAAGGTCCTACTTCAGAGTAGGGTCTAAACCAGCACTATAGGAACTACCCGTGACGTTAGTGTACGCTGATGACCGAACGCACGCGGAACACCAGCACCCGCCATTTTTAAAACAGCTAGAATGTAAACACACAGATTATAGCCTATATATTTACTCCATAAACTAACTATACAAACATGGAAACCAGTGATAGATGGGTCTCTAAACCTTTATGCTGAAGAGAAAACCCAACGCAGCTTTGAGGGGACCAAGCCAAACATGATTATGTATTTCTGCTCAGCTAGCAACACTGGACACCAACCACACGGCATAGGCTAATAACCTTTTTTCATATACTGTCTACTTTCTATAACAGTTCTATCTAATAAGATATTAAACAGTACTGTTAGACAGATTGCTAACTAATGAACACAGAGAATGCGAGCATTGTTTGCTCTGGCGTTCTCAGCGCTGCCAAAATAAAGGTCCGTCACGCCGTCAAAATAAAAGTCAGCGTGCTTGCGTCACTCCCTAACTCCTCCTACCAGTTCCTATGGCCACTTGGCCAGTGCGAACGCAAACAGCAAAACCGAGTTTGGGGGAGAGTAGTTCTTAGAACTGTTTAGAAGTGGACAGTTCCTAGAACTAAGTTCCTGTAACTACTAGGTCGGAAAGCGGCTATGGGATCCATCCACTGTTTGGTTACCGACATTCTTCAAAATATATTTTTTGTGTGTTTACCAGATCAAATAAACGTATACAGGTTTGGAACAACTTGATGGTGAGCAAATTATGATAGAAAGAGAATTTTCATTTTTGGGTGAACTATCCCTTTTTTTTTTTGCCTAAATATGTGAGCTGTGTTTCATCTCTTTCATCACGTCTCTTTCCAGGTTTGTTTTCACAGGTAAATGCAATTTATTATGAGTCAAAATGACGGAAATCACTTTGAAATAGCATCACGTAATGCTAAAGTTAATGAACATTTTTGATTAAGGCAACATAGGTTACATAACACAGATATATATATATATATTACTGCAGTGATATTTAACCAAAGACTCGCGCTTTTGGGATTGTTTGGTCTGTTGAAAGTACCTCGTTGATGCATTTACACTTTTAAATTTGCTTTTAATGTTCGATGGTTGCAGGGTGAGTAGATTAATGTCATCTCATTGTGACACTTTTTTAACATATCATAGAGCGAGCGTTTCACTGATTGTTTACAGCTTGACGGAAGTTACACCCATAATTCGAGCAAAGCGTCATGGGGCGCAGGATTAAGGCGGATAGCACGGTTTCATTCTGCTTTCGTTTCGTTTGTCGTTCGATGTTTCTCACATTATGCAACAGAAATAGGCAAGTCTTATCAGTTGAGCAGTGTATTAGTGGCTCCTCTAACAAAATTTAGTCACACCAGCAGGAAAAAATGTAAAAATGTCGCAGTCTGGAGTCCTGACTTGTTATTTGTGTGTGTGTGTGTGTCAGGTGCTCGCATCGAAGAGTTCCTGTATGAAAAGCTTGACCGGAAGATTCCACCGCGAGCCACGAATGGAGAAATATTAGGCCAGTTCATGCTGGAGGCAGCGAAGGAGTTCGGACCAGGAACCCCGTATGGTAAGAATCCAAACTCAGAAATGTTCACCAATCATGTGTCTTCACAATTTGCATTCATGCATCCCTTTTTTAAATCAATGCATATTAATTAGCAAATGTTGCATCTTCACAAACCTGCAGTTTTGGCTGCCAAGAGTAAATGCTTGATTTATTTAGTCTGTAAGAGTAGAATAAGCTGAACACGGCTGGGTTGAGGACAAATCCATTGATTTGGCTCTCAAACGTTGCTCTTAATTTAATTCAGTGACATTTGTAACGCTGCTTTTGTAGATGTCATTTGTAAACACAATAGGTTAGTTAGCGGTGCGCTCTTTAAGTGGTGGAATAATTAAACCGCACAGAAAGATTTTCAGTGATTGAATTGATTTCCCAGTCTCTGATGGGTTTTCCCTGCAGGCTGTGTGGGAACAGACAAACCAATGCATCTTTCTCCATGCATGTTCCCCATCGCAGTGATCAATAGTGTCAGAGGTCACAGCAGTGTCTGATGTCATTTCCTGGCCAGCATTCTCCCACAGAGATTTTCCTTTTATAACTTTCAGTAGATATGAAGATGCGCCAAAGGTCATGTGTGCAATCAAAAAAACATTAATAATTTGGTGCAAAATTCATCTGTCACTATGAACAAAAACAAAAAAAAATATATACAACTTTATATAAAGGGTCATAAGTACGTCCAACTTTATTCGCATTCATGCATCATACTTGCGTAGAGCAATACAGGTGAAACTCGAAAAATTAGAATATCGTGCAAAAGTTCATTTATTTCAGTAATTCAACTTAAAAGGTGAAACTAATATATTATATAGAAAATTACATGCAAAGTGAGATATTTCAAGCCTTTATTTGTTATGATTATGGCTTACAGCTTATGAAAATGTTCAAAATTTCTGAGATTTTTGAATTTGGGGTTTTCATAAGCTATAAGCCATAATCATCAAAATTATAACAAATAAAAGCTTGAAATATCTCAATTTGCATGTAATGAGTCTATATAATATATTAGTTTCACCTTTTAAGTTGAATTACTAAAATAAATTAACTTTTGCACGATATTAAAATTTTTCGAGTTTCATCTGTATGTATACTAGGCCTATATAGCAAATCTCAGCTGGTTGATTGTATCATTGTAAAATGTGACTATATTGTATCGCACAGCTCTAATCTACTAAATCCGGCTATAAGGCAAGATATTATAAACACTAACACAATGATTTTAGCTAGTATTGTCAAAAATTGTCAAAAATAAATTTGACTTGACTACATTAAATATGGATTGTTGTATATATAATATTAGTAAATAACTATTAATAAGTGAATAAATATGAATTCCAGTGTTGAAGTTTTTTTTTTGTATTCTATATGAATGCTTTTATTGCTGTGTTTGGTTGCACTTCTAATATCTAATAGATCCATACAGTGGAGAGGGAACTGGGCGTTCTGGTTTTTCTCTTCTCAAACTAAAGTGCACTTAGTGGTTTTAAATGGCTCATTAACGTCCCGTGACTGACCACATGCTTTAGGACGGGCTGTAGTGTGAGGGGAAACACACGGCTGATCTCTGTAAGTACGGGACTAATGCACAGCCCATCTAAAGTAGAAAACCTTCAAGTGTCTATTTGTAAAATTAATGGAGAGTCTTTTTTTCCTGTAATCTTTTGACTGCATTTGCAGTAGGCCATTAATTAGGTTTGCTTATGTCAAGAAAGCACGCTATAATTTCCACATACAGTACATTTAAATGCTTTTGTTTGCGTTTTTCTAATTTTAATGCAGTTTTTAACTCATTATATTAAACAATTTGAGAATGTTTCAGTATTTGGTGAGTGTCTCCTTCACTTTAGTGACAGCCGCAATGAACACAACCTGATGATCATATTCTCCAGCAGGATTTGAGATGATCCACAGAGCATTAAGAACATCTGACCCAGTCACATGATCAATGAATACTCATTGAATTACATTTGATTAGTTTCATGGAAGCTTTATTTTTAGATCAAACAAGATTAGATCAGCCGATTCAATTTCGCAGTTGAAACCACAGAGTGTGCTGTAGATGTAAAGAGGCGTTCATCATTCATTATTGATTCAGTGGGCTGAACAGCTGCTCCGACTAATGTGTGTTTGTTCCCTCTCTCAACCAGCTGTGACGATTCGTCGCCATCTCCATTTTGAATCCACATCGAATCTCTCCATTGATTGCTATTAGCAGACCTCGAAAATTGCACAATACCTCTGATGGATCTAAAACATAAATTAATTCCTATATTAATAACAAATGGCAAACAGTGGGATCTATACACCATGAACAAACTCAATTAATTATTTTTTTGCTCACTTCTGACATGGATCAGAATTTGTTGCACATGTGTAAGCTCACAAATCTGCACGATATCCGATTTTTACGCATACAATCTGAGCCACTTCCAAATGTGGTTATAAATCAGATTCATATCCGATATTTGGACATCCGACAATGTCTAAACGCGTATATCCTATTCCCCTTTGAATTCCACGCCTCCACAAGGTGAGGGCGACACATTGGCCCACAAAGATAGCTTTCTAATGTTGTGTTATTTTGTTTCAGAATTCTAGATCTAACGAGCTGTAGATAAAATAACAAACGAAAATTACTGTTATTTTCCTGTACAGATCCGTTCGGTCAGATTTTGCGCTGCAAAACATCCATGACAGCTGTTATCTTATCCATGCTGGCATACAATCATGGCCAACCGACATGAATTATAGCCTATTAATAATTCTCTACTTGGGCTGCATGATATTGAAGAAAATTGCGATATGCGGTTAAAAATAATGCGATATTCGATATGCGATACGATAATGCTTAAAGTGTGTAAAATAAACTTAAATTATCTTTAAAATGTATTTAAAATGATATAACCTACATACGTGTTTCACATCTTTTTGTGACGAGAAAACATCCCTACAGCTTCTGAAAGTGAACATCAGTGTTTTACTGTAGCATAAGAAGTGTTATTTTAACATCAGTGTAAACCACGGGGTTTAGGGGTTCAGGTTATCCTACATTGGGGTTATTTAACGACAGAAACTGAATAATCAAATGTAAAAATAAAACACTGCTTAGTTTTCACTGTATGAATTAAATATATACTGATTCTTATTAAAGCTACTGTTAACCTTTCCTGCTTCTGTCTCCTAACCGTGGTTGGGAGACCCAGGGGAGATCCGTTTTCTCCAGGGCCGGTAGTTCTCCTCCCGGGGTTAACTCCCTAAACTTCACGCTGTTTAGTGTGATGGTAGCATATAAAAACAAAGAGGCCGTCTTGCCGAAGAGTTTAGGTGCTTTTATTTTGCTGGCTGCACTGAAATACACTGCACATAGCTAACTACCTGCACCGGTCACCGTATCACTCTCACACACCACTCTCATCCGCTGCTTCATGGGGATCATACAGGGGGGAGGGCGCGTCTCGGACACGCGCACTCACTCACTCTCTTCACACACACACTGAGCTGTCCTAAACTAAACACATTGGAGACACATCCCACAACACTACAAAAGTTATTCAGCCAAGAGCAGTGAGTGATTTTCTCTTTGTCTTTTGTTCATGACCGCAGTTATTGCAAGCCGTTGCGATTTATACACCCACTATAATTTTAATGTAAACACAGATATCGGATACCAGTCGTGTCTGAAATGAATGTAAACAGGCGGGCCAAAAAATCAGATATGGCCAAAAGATCAAATCTGTGCATTTACACTTGCAGTGGAAACGCTTTATATAATCTGATATAGTTTTACTATAATGAAAAGGCTGGCATGCTGTTAAAAAACAAACAAACAAACTCTGCATTGATTGCAATGCAGTAAATGGACTGCACTCAAGACATTCAAATTATTGGTAACACTTTACAATAAGGTTCATTAGTTCAAATTAGTAAACTACATTAGTTAGCATGCACTATTAATGAACTGCACATTTATTAATCTTTGTTAATGCTAATTTCAACATTTACTAATACTCTATTAAAATCTCTATTAAGTGAACTAACATGAACAAACAATGAACAGCTGTATTTTTACTAACTAACTTTATCAAAGATTCACAAATACAGCTACAAATGTATTGCTAATGGGGTGACACTTTATTTTACAGTGTCCTTGTTACGTATGTACTTACCATAGTAATAACAGTAAATTAGGCATAATTACATGCAACTAACCCTCAACCAAACCCTAATCCTACCCTAACCCTATAGTAAGTACATATATTTGCTTAATATTACTCAGTACTTAAATATATAATTACACTGTAACAATGACACCTTAAAATAAAGTGTAACCACTCATGGTTAGTTCATGTTAGTTAATATACATTAACTAATGCACCTTATTGTAAAGTGTTACCAAATGAACTAATGCTCTTTAAACACTGGGAAATGTTTTTATTCTATATCTGCCCACACTTTGACTCATGTGTGTAGGAAGCACGCTGATCAAGGTGGGCGACTGCCAGAGGAGACTGGGCGGCGCTCAGAGAGACTTTCTGCAGACCTCATCCATCAGTTTCCTCACACCCCTGCGCAACTTCCTGGAGGGAGACTGGAGGACCATTTCTGTGAGTTTGACTATATGATCGTATCTCTGTTAATCAGCACGATTCTGATGCATTGAGAAATGCTCTTGGCTTTACAGAAAGAGCGGCGGCTCCTGGAGAATCGGCGCTTGGATCTCGACGCCTGTAAAGCCCGACTCAAGAAGGCCAGAGCAGCGGAGGCCAAAGCGGCTGTAAGACTTATTTACCCTGTCCTCTCCTCATTTACCCTCTCTTTTCTCTAGGAATGGGAATCATAGGGGATTTAGCATTTCTGATTCTGTTTCACGCAATCAGATTTTATTATTGAAACTGAACTGAATGAGCAATTAACTGAATTGAGCTGAAAAATAATGGGCATCCCGAGGTAGAAACAGAAAAGAAAATGAAAAATAATTAGTGTAACTGCTGTTCATAACATTTCAAGCGAAAGATAATCATGTGCATTTCATCAGATATAACTGGAGTACAAGGTTATGAGATACATTATGTGAATGCTTGCCTTGAGAGATGCGTCATTAATCTAAATTTAAACCGGGAGAGAGAGTCTGAGCCCTGAACATCATCAGGAAGGCTATTCCAGAGTTTAGGAGCCTAATGTGAATACGCTCTCCCTCCTTTAGTGGACTTTAGGACTACCAGAAGCCCAGAGTTAATTTTAAGGTGATAGAAGATCAGTTAAATACACAGGAGCTAAACCATTTAGGGCTTTATAGGTCAGTAGCAATACTTTATAATTGATACTCAACTTAATAGGTAACCAGTGTAGAGATTATATAATTGGTGTTATATGTTCATATGTTCATGATTTCTTGACCTGGTAAAGGCCTCGCAGCTGCAATTTGGACTAATTGTAGCTTGTTTATCGAGGATGCAGGTCAACCAGCTAGTAATGCATTACAGTAATGTAGTCTAGAGGTCATGAATGCATGAACTAGCTTTTCTGCATCAGAAACAGATCGCATGTTCTGGAGTTCAGCAGTGTTTCTGAGGTGGAAGAAAGCCGTTTTTGTAACATATGAAATAAGATTTTCGAAAGACAAGTTGCTGTCTAATATAACACCCAGGTCTTTAAAGGGATGGTTCGGAGTAAAATCAACCTAGGGTCCTTTGCACCATGACCTCGAGCCTAACACCCCCCCAGAAGCCTTTTTTCCCTTGGTCGAACATTATTAAAGTTAGAGCTTATTTAGAGATATCAGCCGAATGGCTTAGTGCAGACGCTAATGGATCCAAGGAGGATGTATCTCGTAAATTACCCCACTAATAATGCCCAGAATGTTAGTACATTCCTGGAACTGGGCGTCGTTACACTACATCCTTATGCATCGCTTTCTGCCAGGACTTTTACAGGCTTTTCCCAAATCACGGAAGTGACGTCGACGTCTGGGGTTAGCGGTAGCATGAGCCGTCATTTAAATAAACTCCTGATGTACTTACAAACTTTCCAATGCCTTGTTTTATGAGTACAGAACCTATTTGTACTACTGTAGAAGTTTAGTACCATTCCAGGCATTATTAGTGGGGTAATTTACCAGATACAGCCTTGGATCCATTAGCGCCTGCACTAAGCCATCCGGCTGATATCTCTAAATAAGCTCTAACTTTAATAATGTTCGACCAAGGGGAAAAAAGGCTTCTGGGGGGGTGTTTGGCTCGAGGTCATGGTGCAAAGGACCTTAGGTTAATTTTACTCCGAACCATCCCTTTTACTGTAGAGGATGTAGTAACTGTACATCCTTCTAGATGCAAATTGTATTCGAAGAGATTCTGTGTGCAGGTTTTTAGTCCAATAAACAATATCTCAATCTTATCCGAATTTAATAGACCAGAAATACTGGTCATCCAATATTTTAATATCTTTAACACACTTGTCTTGATGAAATGTAGCTGAGTATCATTGGCATAACAGTGTTTTCTAATAATATTAATGACACTATTATCAGCTACAGCTTCTCTACAGTGGAATTTTAATTTGAAGTTTGCATCATTAATTCATTTTTTTTTCCTGCTTATTACTGAAGCTTAATTAAAACAATTTCTATTGTATAAAGCACTGTAAAAATAAAGGTGACGTTTGAGGAAGAAATAACAGATAATGATTTTCAAAACGAGTCTTACTGCATTTACTGACCTCAAGTTTTGTCGAATGATGAAATCAACAGAAAAGTCATGGCAAATCAGAAATAAGCAGTATAATTCTTGAGGAAAAACATGATCCACATCTGTAAAAACAATTCAAAAGTGTCATGTCGCTCACAGTACGCTGCATTTACAGGTTTGGTAGTCTGGAAAACTCGCCTCTCTTATGTAACAAGTTCTTAATAAGAACCAGTTCTCGATTCCCAACCCTCTCATTCCCCTTCCTTATTGTCATGCTTTGATAGCATCACTTGACATTAGTCTCTTCCTCGTGTTTGTTGTGAATATTGAGCGATTTCTCCCCTGTTGACACTATGAGCACTAACCGCGTGTCTCTGCTTTAACCTTCACAGTGTGAGGGAGAAGTGAGTATCGCAGTAAATTTCCTCATTATGCTTTTCTGCCTTTTTAACATTTTTGAATGACAGCGACAAAGACTTTTCAGTTTTGTTCCTTCATTTTTCATGCACTCCACTTGCCAGGATTTACATAAGACCTACTTTTAAATGATATGATGTAATTACATGTATCAGAGTAAAAACATTAAAAATCCAAATTTCCCAAATGCATTGCAACAAGCTTAATTTTCTGCAATATGTCAGCGATCATGTGATCATTTATTCCATCATATCATAACAATAAATACCCACTCTAATTGTTTTGTTTTGGATTTATTAATGCAACAGAATTTATAGAAAATGCACACAAAAAAATGCATTATTTCAGTTCACTTATTTCTTTATTTTGCTTTTCCGCAAGATCAAAGATCAGATGCTTTCATTATCATACTTTTTAAAGATCAGCTAAATATCATCTAGATTTGAACAAGCTTACGCACACTATTCTGATCTTTGAATCTATCTGTTGTTCTGATGCATGGCATTTAAAAGCATCCCACAATGACCAGCAGTTTTCTTCCCATAGTTCAGTGGAGCCAGTCAGTCTCTTTCCTAAAATATCTGCAGCATTACGTGTTTGTTGATTGTGTTTTGGCATGAGGAGTGCATCAAAGTGTGTTCCTGTCTGTTTCAGGCTGCTCCAGACTTTCAAGAGACCAGACCGCGTAATTATGTGCTGTCTGCCAGTGCATCTGCGGTGAGAACATCTTCTCTGTCTGAGACGCCCTCCTCCACACACATATACTCTATTACATATCCAGTGTCAATATTCATGAGACACAGCCTGTCATTCAATATCCTGACATTCTGTTGTCAAAAGTGCTAATTCTGTGCGTCATGATTATTTTACCATGATAAGCTTATTGAACAGTTTTATTACACATTTATAGTTTGGTCAGCATTCTGAATTATATTATCTGCATTTTTTCTCTCCTCTGATCAGCTCTGGAATGAGGAGCTTGATAAAGTAAGCGTGGCATCATCACATATATATTGATGTTTAAATATATTCTGTCAAAAATGTTTTGTTACTGTCTTCTGGTTTGGTTGTGGTTAATTCGTCAGGTCATCACAGAGCACTTTGTACACACAAGTGAATTAAGTTAGTTGAATTTCAATTTGACTGAATCTCATGATGAAATGTTGGGTCATATTTCAAAATAAGAAATTAAATATTATGCATCGAATATTTAGTATGAAGTAAATATTTTGCACAAAGTTTAAATGGTGAAGAATGTTAAAATGTTTTGCGTGGTGAGATTATTTTCGTAACTATGCCAAAAAAAACATTTTGTAATTCGGTAATGAAAATCATTAAAAAATAGATTTTTTTGTTGTTGCTGTTTTTAACTAAATTCAGAGGAAATTGAGATTCTTAATCATAAAAATAATGTCACAAATACACAAATCATGTAAAATAAATCAAAATATATTTATTTCCTTGTTTTTGTTTCCATTTGACTCAAATATGAACTTGAGATTAATTTTATGTTTTCATCTGATCAGCGTTTCGATGCAAATGTTGCTTATGCAATGTCTCCTTCTCTCTGATGCAGGCGGATCATGAACTGCGTGTTGCTCAGACAGAGTTTGACAGACAGGCTGAGGTCACCAGACTGCTCCTGGAGGGCATCAGCAGCACACACGTGAGTCGTGTTTACACACTGCATGCTGCATTAACACACGGTACACACACCAATTCACAATTCGCCACTCGTGCACTCACCAAAAGGGGCTCTCATATAGTGCATAAATACTGAATTGAGTTCTCTTTCACCTTTTTTTTTTGAGCTTGAACAGCCAAATTCAAAATTATGTCAAAATATCATTGTAAATACAGTCAGGTTTGTCTTAAACAGTTGAGAAAGAAAAGTGTGTGTAACAGTGTATTGAATCTGTGCATTCTGTGTAAAAGTGACAGCAGCCTTTCAAATGTTAATTAACTTTTGTAACCGTAATAAGTCTATATATTATTTATAAAGTGAAGACTATGCAGTGTTATTTTACAGTTGATTTCATTTGATTTCAATTTCTGTACCTGAACACTAGATCAACCTGAAAAACTTGCACTTTTGTTCAGTTGTATTTATTTGTACTATTGCTACTTTGTTTATTTGTTCTTATTTTATTACTGACTCTTTAATTGTCTTTAATCATTTTTAAAATGTATATTAGTTAGTTGTTTTTTGCTGTGGTATTTCTGTTAAAACCATAGACAACGTTCCTCATAAGTGCTCTTATTCAGCTGCAACAAAATGTTTTGTGCAAAAACACAAAATAAAGTGAATAAAATAAAATATGCTTAATTTTTTGGAATCGAAACTGGAAATCACTAAGAATCAGAATCACTAAGATTCAAACGATGTCCAACCCTACACACACCTGATCAGAAGTGTTTGTTTGAACAGTTTAACGTTAAACAAGACACTTTAAACGGATAACCTTCATTGCCAGGATTGGCTTAAAGGCTTTCTTAATAACCTCTCAAAATATGCACTCTTTGAAACTCAAAACATCATATTTCAAAAGACTCTGACAACAAGCTTAAATATCTATTATCCTTATGCAAACAAATGAAGTGCAGTCTGTGTTTGTACAGTTTAATGAGGTCTTTTGTGTCTGCGCAGGTGAATCATCTGCGCTGCCTGTGTGAGTTTGTGGAAGCGCAGACGGTGTATTACAACCAGTGCCACAAATACATGCAGGAGCTGCAGAGAGAGCTGGGCAGGTGAGCAGATCTAATATTTAATGATGTTTAGCATGCACAAAATCAAAAACGGTCATTGAAATTCAACAGTCCTAAAAATATAACATTAAATGGCAACACTACTATTAGGTCTCATTAGCTAACATGAGCAATATTTTTCTTGTTAATAGAAATACAATTGTTCGTTGTTTATTTATGTTAGTTCACTGTGCATTAACTAATGTCAACAGAGACCGCTTTTGATTTGAAAATGTTAGTAAATGTTAAAATGGACATGATCTGAGATTAATAAATGTAGATAAAATAATAATAATAATAAAAGTATAATAAATAATAAAAGTATTGTAATAGAGCTGTTTGTCAAAGTAAAAGCTCTGCATAGTTTCACAGATCAAAGTGCAGATAAATAGAGTTTTTGTCTCCTAAAAGAAAGAAGTGATTCTGAACTGAAACGAGTCGTCAGTAATTCAGTCTCACTTCCTGCATGAACGCATGTAGGTTTGTAACACATTTGCTAAATGCTCGTCCATTGGCTGCACTGTGTGTGAAGTGCTGAGGAAGATCTGGAGCTGAAATTCAGATATGGTAATGGCTGTTTGGTTTTCTGCACGACCAATCACAACTAACTGGACCATCTGACCATCTAATATGTGTACTTTAACTAATATAGTTAACAAATGGAACCTTATTGTAAAGCGCAACCCATTAAATTAAAGATTTCGGTCACACTTTAGTTTAAGGTCCAATTCTCAGGATTAACTATGACTTTTACCTCAATAAACTCCTAATTACTGCTTATTAATAGTTAGTAGGTAGTTGTTAAGTTTAGGAATTGGTTGGGATTAAGGGATGTAGAATATGGTCATGCAGAATAAGGCATTAATATGTGCTTTATAAGTACTAATAATCAGCCAATATCCTAGTAATTTGCATGCTAATAAGCAACTAGTTAATAGTGAGAATTGGACCCTAAACTAAAGTGTTACCATTTCTTAAAGAGGAAATCTTTACTTTACAGTGGAAAATATGACTTGGTGTACCTTTATCACATGACATTATTCTAAATGATTGTTTTGCTTTTCCCATCGTCTGCTCGCAGTTCCAGCGGAGACATGTGAGTTTTGAGTTTGTCGTCTTTTCAGTGCACACACGAGTCAGCAGAGCCCTCATAGCCTCTCCTCCGTCAATCTTCTGTGTTTCAGAGGATGCCCCGACTCACTGGAGGTGAACTCCCCCGGTGTCGGCAGCCCCACAGACCCGTCCACCGTCCTGCCTCTAAACTCTCCATCTCCAGACACAGACGCTCTTCAGATCGAAGAAGTGCAGCCGCCCGCCAGCGGCACACGCAAGGCCAAAGTCCTGTATGGCTACGATGCTGGAGATTCCAGTGAGCTCTCGCTGATGGCTGATGAGGTGAGCAGACGTTTGCTGGAAGATGTTCAAACTCATGTTAACGTCCAAAGATAACCAAGGTTTTTAGCCTTGTTAAAACCAGACCATTCTCAGTAGTAACTGAGTTATGGTCTGGCAAAGCTTCATTAATAACTCATTTCCAAAGGGGCTTCACCAACAGACGTCACTCAAATGCCTCTGGGCGCAATTGGATAGACCTAAAACCAATCAGAGCGATCGTCACCGCCTCAACGTTTCTGATTGGTGTCTCGATTTGGACGGATTAGAAATCGGCTTGAATGGGCTCTTTGCCACTACTTGCAGAGCAAATCTAAATTTGCCGGAAGTTAGTCTGGGTTTTCCCAGGCTACAAGGTTTTATGTAATCTCTTAAAAAATATCACCGCATAAAACTGTATCCTCAAGTCCCGCCCCCTAAATTATTTCTTACTGAGTTTCCTGCATTACAGAGATGTCATGCATTATAGACATTATAGTTTATATTGGCTAGTTTAAATTTCTATTTCATATTAATAGGTTTGGTTAATTCAGTCAAGTTAAATGCATTAATATTGCACTTTTCACAATACATATTGTTTCAAAGCAACTTTACAGAAAATCATGATGATAATGTCTTAATATTCTAAAAGTCACATTTAGCAGATGGGTGATAATATAGTTTACAGATTGAAACGATTCAAGTTTATATCGTCCTATGCAAGTATACTGTATGCATGCAGATAAAGATGGACATACTCATACTGTATATTCAACTTTATATAAAGAGCTGGGCGATAATATAGTTAATATAGCAGTTGAGATGTGCTATATCTTATATATCGCTTTAATAAACCTGATAAACCTGGATATATTATAAATCAAACTTTATATTTAGAGCTGTGCAATAGTGCAGTTTACATTTTTCCGATGATATAAACCATCACGCATCTGAGATGTGCTATATACTGTATATTGCTTTACGTGAGTGTACTGTATGTACACAGGTAAAGTTGGATCTACTAAATATATCACATTTTTATATATATTACTCAGTGCTAATATACTTTACAGTTGGTGTTATTAAATATTCAAATATATTCTAGGGATGCACAATATATCGGCCACCATATCGGTATTGTCCGATAATGTTCTATTTGATGTTATCGTTATCGGTCCGATATTTGGCTGATATATTAAAGCATAAATGCATAAATAATGTAGTATTTCCTTCAGCTGAGACACTTCAGATGCACACTGATGGTTTTGAATTGCTTGAAATATGATTGGAATCACTTCAAAAAGGAAAAATACATTTACGAGCAACATGCACAGCACAAGTCTGTCATATCGGCTACATAAAATTATTTATTAATTATACAGAACATCACCGTAATCATGTTCTTGGGACATGGATTTTAATGGTGATACTTTTGTTTTTATAACCAGGCTCTCAAAAATTATATAAAAATTTGGATTTAGATTTATCGGCCAAAATATTGGTTATCGGCTTTTAAATATAAAGAATAATCGGTTGTCGGTATCGGCCAGAATTTTCATATTGGTGCATCCCTAATATATTCACACTAATTTTGCTGGTGACAAAATTAAATATTGTGAATATTGTAAAAAACAGACATTTGAATATTGTTGAATATTAGAATTTTGATTAATTCAACCCTTCTATTTATTTAAAAGACATTTAGACTCTAAACTGATGAAATGTTTTTCTCCATCCTCTGATTGGACGATCAGCTCATCACAGTGTACACAGTGCCTGGAATGGACTCTGATTGGCTGATCGGAGAGAGAGGAAACCAGAAGGGGAAGGTGCCTGTTACATATCTGGAGCTGTTGAGCTAAAGAGGCGAGAGACAAACACACTCTTCCACGTCCTGACACACAGTTTCCAGCTTTAACACCCAAACTGAATCATGGACGCTTATGAGATCGACCCATGCATGGGTTTATTTACCGAAAAGCAAACTATTGTATGTTTACATGCATGTCAGGGGCTTTATTTCTCTTTGATTTTAATATTTAAGATGTTCACGGTGTCTCTGACAGTTTTAACATGATTTTGGAGAATCTCATGAATATTGAGTGGAAATCAGGGCATCACAGTAAGATTATAATCCGTCCTTCTTTTTTTAATACCGAACATCAAACCCTTATGAATTATTAAATTATGTTAATACCCAAGGTATTAGTCAGCATTATAATTCATAAACATTATAATTCTTTTTAAATTTCAGACTAACACACAAATATTCACCATTACAAAACTAACAATTCATTCACAAATGCCTGAAACATTCATTACGAGCACATGCATGTATGTGCCTGTTTTCTGCACTAGAAACTGTTCTGTGGTCAGTCAGAATGTCTTTTCTGCCTTTAATATAGTGAATAATCTTTATTCAGGTTCTCCTGAAGCTGACCACTGATCTAAGCTCAAAACTAAATGTTTATCTACACCGTCTAAGCACTAACACGTTTGCACTGAGTTAGTTTCGAATGACCTCCATAAAGCCTAACTGAAACACAGCCTTAACTGCGTCTCATAAAGACGTTCATCACTGCAAACAACGTCAAACTAAATATTCCATGCAGTGTCCAGAATATGAATGTTGATCTCCAGCCTTAAATTCTTGTTTTTCATGCATGATGAAGCTGACAGTGCACTAATAGCCACTCAGAAAATGTGCCACTGTATGTGCCACTTAAGTGTTTTTTAATCTCTTTCAATTAGACAAAATGTAAACAAATTAAGCATCTCAATTTTAAGGCCCAATTTGACATGATTTACAGAAATGTATTGTAACTATTATCGCCACATTCCATTGTTCTTTTAAGTCTCGTCTTTATCACCTCTCAAACTATTCTGGCTGATGTAATTATATTAATGATCATTTTGTTTATTTATATAGTTTCTGAAACCCAAGATTGCTCTGTTGATTCAAACCATACTTGATTGATTTATGAACCCACTGCACGACCAGTTTTATATGATGCCTTTCAATGTATTTATTTTAAATTAATTTCAGACCTTTCTGTATTTAGAGTTTGGCTTCATAGCTTACTTCCTGTTTATTTATTTATTTATTTATATTTTTTTAGTGCCAAAGTGCAGCTAAACATTTTAGACATTGTGACGTTATTTAGATATTGTTCGGTGTGCAGTATTTATTGTATTATTCGATTTATGATCATTTTATTATTTTATTTTTATTGCAAATCACTGTGGTTTTATGTATAATGGCCAAAACTGAGTTCATAAATTCATAAGCCAAGTTTGGTTGCCCTCTGGTGGTCACTTCTTGTTTTTCCAGCTCTCTTTTTCTCTTTATTGTATTTAATGCGGGCTCTCCAAACCATGCGGAGAGAATCAGGCTTAATAATGTAATAAAAGTCATTTTATTGATATATATCTTTTTCAAGGTCTTCACTGATCAGTTAAACACATAAATAGCTTTTTTTAACTGAGTGCTGCATGGTGTGACTACATAAATGTCACACAATAGTGCGTATGACAGATGTTTAGATGATCACAGAGAGACTGTACACATAATTCTGTTTGTTAGCAATTATAGATGACGGTAGTCTTCGTGTAATAAAGTCAACAAAGGCACAAGGTTTATTACCAGTGACAGGAAGGTGTTTCATTTCCGATTCTAGGAAGAAATGATATATT
The DNA here is from genome assembly GCF_949319135.1 of Squalius cephalus. Classification (NCBI taxonomy): domain Eukaryota; kingdom Metazoa; phylum Chordata; class Actinopteri; order Cypriniformes; family Leuciscidae; genus Squalius; species Squalius cephalus. The sequence continues at coordinate 2,722,252 of NC_137137.1, forward strand.
CAGAGTTGGTTGTCACTTCATTGCTTTAAGACCTTTGAATGTAAATACAAACTCTATCAATGATTTGCTTCTGAAACTTGAAATACCACAGTATAATACACTTTGATACAAGGAAGTCAAGGTTAAATCTGTTTACAATGTAAGACTTCAGTGTTTAAATCTCACACAACAGGGGAAATCTTGTGCTGTTAATACGAGAATCACTGCTATATATACAGGAGATTCAGTTTTCTGTGTCAAACGTTTGGACGCTGTTTTCAGATGCACTTCATTAGTGTTATTTCAGCGTTTTAATGACGTGATTATTACAATTTTCCACATTTGAGAATAATAGTATAGAATGAGAAGTGACACGTTCAAACGACTTCTCCATGCTGTGAAACTAGTTTCCTCTCCACTGTTACACTACCGTTCAAAAGCTTGAGCAGGAAGATATTTTAAAATAAATGAATACTTTTATCCAGCAAGAATGCATCAAAACATTTATAATGTTACAAACTTTTCTATTTTAAATAAATACTGTTCTTTTGAAACCCTGAAAAACTAAATATGAAGCAACATTGATAATAATCATAAATGTTTCTTGAGCATCAAATCATCATATTAGAATGATTTCTGAAGGATCATGTGACACTGAAGACTGGAGTAATGATTCCGCTTTGAAATTACATTTTAAAATATATTCAATAATATTTCACTGTTTTTACAGTATTTTTGGTCAAATAAACACAAGCTTGGTGAGCAGAACGAGACTTCTTTCAAAAACAACACAAATTCTTACCAACTCCAAACTTTTGAGCGGTTGATTGTGTGAATAAATGTTTTATCTGTCAATAGTTTCTATGCACAAAGAACTATCACCACATAAATAATCCAGCCCACAAAAACAAATAGGCCGAACATCAAACTGAACATGACGAGCAGACGAGCCTTCTGGGACGTTTTCTCAGCTTCACGGATATCACCCCTGGCCAGCGCGGCACGCGTCTGCAGAGAGGTCAGAGGTCAGGATTCATGAATATGGTTTGTGTGTGTGTGTTTGTACTCATCATGCAGTGTGTTTCAGGTGCTGACCTCATACGAGTACATGACCGCGACGAGGCCGCTCATGATGCAGCAGAAGATGGTCACCAGCAGAGACTCCACCAGGTAATCTTTGGGTACGGGTGGCTGCTCCTCTCCCAGCGCCGGCCCGTTCATGTACTGAAATACATCCACAAATAAACAATCACTAGACCTGAGGCTCCAGACCTAATCATTAGTCATTTGGTTGATGTGCTTTATCCAAAGTGACTCATGGTTTACTTATAACCAAGAATAACCTGAATTGGTAACACTTTACAGTGAGGTTCATTAGTTAACATGAACTAAGAATGAACAATATACTTCAGCATTTATTAATCTTGGTTAATATTAATTTCAACATTTACTAATACGTTATTAAAAGCAAAGGTTGTATTTGTTAACATTAGTTAATGCAATGTGAACTAACATGAACAAACAATGAACAGCTGTAACTAACATTAACAAAGATTAATAAATACTGTAACAAATGTATTGCTCATAGTCAGTTCATGTTAGTTAATACATTAGCTAATGTTTACTAATGAACCTTATGGTAAAGTGTTACACTTGAATTGAAAGATTTTGTTCTATTTTAAAGAGACAACGGTAGCACTTTACAATAAGCTCCATTATTGAAATCAACATTAACTAAGATTAATAAATGCTTTAGATGTATTTTTATTATTAGTTCATGTTAACAAATGAAACCTTACAGTTTTCATAAACATGAATGAACTTGCTTATATTCAATGCAAGTTGTTTCAAACATACATATATCATGAAATGTTCACTCACTAAAAGTCCCACAATGCACTGTGAAAACCAATGAGGACTGATGCTCACATATGTTCCCTTAACGGAAATTCTGAAGCACGAAACATAAATCGTATAACACGTACAGAAATAGTTTATAAATCCCTTCCAGAGATTCAAAATTAATATCTTTGGGCAGAATTATTATTATTAACTAAAACTAAAACCATTAAAAGTAAAATAAAGTCATATATATATATAAACTTATTTAGCTACATTTAAACAGTTGCTGCATTTTGTTTCAATCTCATACATTTTAAGCAAGTCATATTTGACCACATGCTTTTTAAGTGTATAAATTTTATAGTTTTCAAAAATGAACAGATTTATGCTGATTCTGAGTTATTTGAATAAATGCATTTTGAAAATATGATTTAAATGAACTCAAATAGATGCTAATATAGTTAATAATAAACAATGCCATGATTTTTCTTGAGTGCATTGCACATTTGCATCACAGACACTTTATTAGTTTATGCTAAAACTGTGTATTCCAAATGCATGGGAATTTTATATGCAATTCAATACATAAATTTAGGCCTAAATATTTGGGTCATGCGACAAGAGCTTTTTATTAGACATCAAATTTATGTCTTTATGGCCTGGTTTCACAGACAGGGTTTAGATTAAGCCAAGATTAGGCATTAGTTCAATTTAGACATTTAAGCTTTTATAAACATCTTTGAAAAAGAAAAAAAATATTACTGATGTGCATCTTGAGACAAAACAATGGCAATGCAAGTCGCTTTCAGTTAAAACAACCAAAACATGCATTTTAGTCTGGGACTAGCTTAAGCCTGGTCTATGAGTGTAGTAGGGATGCACGATATATCGGCCACCATTTCGGTATTCATTTTTAATGTTATCGTTATCGGGCCGAATCCGATGAGAAAATGTGGCCGATATATTAAAGCCGATAAATAATGTATTATTTCCTTCAGCTGAGACACTTCAGATGCGCACTGTTAGTCATGATGGTTTTAAATCGCTTGAAATATGATTGGAATCACTTCAAAAAAGGAAAATATGAGACCCTGGATCACAAAACCAGTCACATGTCGCACTGGGATATTTATATATTTATATTTATCTATATAGCCAACAATACATTGTATGGGTCAAAAATATAAATTTTTCTTTTATGCCAAAAATCATTAGGATATTAAGTAAAGATCATTTTCCATGAGGATATTTTGTATATTTCCTACCGTAAATATATAAAACTTGTATTTTTGTGAGTGAATGCAGCACAATCGCCAACATAAATGATCAACTTTAAAGGAGATTTTCTCAATGTTTCGATTTTTTTTGCACCCTCAGATTCCAGATTTTCTCTACCAAATATTGTCCTATCCTAACAAACCACACATCAATGGAAAGTTTATTTATTCAGCTTTCAGATGATGTATAAATCTCAATTTCTTAAAATTGACCCATGTGACTGGTTTTGTGATCCAGGGTCACATATAGTTAAGTGCAACATGTGCAGCACAAGTCCAGTATTTATAGGCTACATAAAGTTATAATGAAAACATGATTGTGTGTTTGGGACATGGTTTTTAATGGTGAGACTTGTTTTTGTAATCAGGCTCTCAAAAATTATATAAAAATTTGGATTAAGGTTTATCGGCCAATATAACGGTCATCGGCTTTCAAATATAAATAATTATCGGTTATCAGTATCGGCCAAAATGTGCATCCCTAGAGTTTGGAGATAGAGCGTGATCTTACTATAGTGTAGGACGGGTATGTGGCGGGCGGGAGGAAGGAGGGCTGGTAGAAAGCCGGTGGATTGGCTCCCGGTTGACATGTGATGACGGGCTGGTTGGGGTAATGTGTCACCGGTGAGGGGAACATGAGGTAGGCTGTTTTCGGATCCGGCGGGGTGTATGGAGGTGGGGTCAGTGAGATGCTGGAGGTTGGACCGTCTCCTCCAGGAGGCCCCGGGACTCCCTCCATGGTCCCCCTGTCCAGTGTGTACACGGGGTGGAGTGTGTGTGTGCTGTCCGTGTCGAACGCTGGGTTCAGGGTCCGGTTGCTGTCCGTCTCGTACGCCAGATGGGCCGTTTGGTTGCTGTCGGTGTCGTACGCGGGGAGTCCCGTCTGGATGCTGTCTCCGTCGGTCACCGGGTGTCCCGTCTGGATGCTGTCCGTGTCGTTTGTCGGGCCGGCGGTGAGGATGCTGATGGAGTCGTATGCAGGAACGCTGGGAAGGATCGTGGGCTCTCGCTGTGTGGATGAATCAGGAGTTTCTTGGAGCCCAGGAGGCTTTTGATGAAGCCGTCGCGGATCATCGGGGAAGTTCGGAGGAGTGGCTGATGAACGAAGGAGGTTAAATGTGATGTTATTTTCAGATTTACTTTATATTACACCACTGTTCAAAAGTTTGGGGTCTGTAAGATTCTTTTAATGTTCTCTTCTGCTCTTTAAGGCTGCATTTATTTGATCAAAAAATACAGTCAAACAGTGAAATATAACTCTTTTCTATGTGATAATATAGTAAAATGTAATTTATTCCTGTGATCAAAGCTGATTATTCAGCATCATTACTCTTCAGTGTCACATGATCCTTCAGAAATCATGCTGATTTGCTACTTGAAAAATATTTCGTTGAAAATTTAAATTGTTAACATTATTTGTTAACATGAACTAACAATGCACAATACTTCTACGGCATTATTAATCTTAGTCAATGATAATTTCAACATTTACTAATCCATTTTTTAAAATTAAAAGTCATATTTGTTGACAGTTAACATGAAAAAACAATGAACAGTTAATAAATGCTTAAAAATATTGCTCATTATTTCATGTTTGCTAATGCATTAACTACTGTTAACAAACGAGACCTTATTGTAAAGTAATACCCCCCCATTTATTATTATTAATGTTGAAAACAGTTGTGCTGCTTCATATTTGGGTGGAATCCGTGATAAATGTTATTTTTTTAGGATTCTTTGATGAATCAAAAGTTCAAAAGAACAGCATTTATTTGAAATGGAAATCTTTTGTAACATTATGAATGCCTTTATTGTAACTTTGAAATCAATTTAATGCATCATTGATGAATAAAAGTATTAACTGCTTTAAAAAAAAAAAGACTGACCTAAAACTTTCAACGACTCCAACGTATCAGATTCTGACTCAATGAAAGTTTGAGGAATGCACGAGTGCTTTGGCATTGGCCGTTTTCTTTAGACAATACACAAATCTAGTTGCTCTTGTCTGTTAGTTTAGATGCTACACACACGACCTGTAATCTTCCACCTGAGAGTTACTTGAAACGTCAGTCTCGTGGAGAAACCTTCACCTCAAAACAGCCCCTGAATTATTCAGAGCTGACACACAAGCCCCTAAACCCTCAGAAATGGAAATGTTTGATCAGGTGACCCGTTTCTGTTCTTCAGATGAGGAACTGTTTCATTGAGCTTGTTAGTGTGAACTCTCAAGGCTCTTCTTCTCGGCTAGTTAATAAGTTAATGCACTGTGAGCTGACTTTAACAATGAGCAATTGTACTTTTTATAATCTAACATTAACTAATGCTGAATTAATATAGTGCTCATTGTTAATGTTAACTAATGCATTAACTAAAGTTTTACCCAACATTTAGATTGTTTGTAGTTTATCTTCAATATTTTTTGTTCATAAAATGATCTCTTGATCTCTTATCAAAACTCTTGTTTTCCGTGTAGTCTGTGTGTGTTTTATAAACAGATTTACGCAACTAACGCTCTTGGACGCTTTCCAGCCTCGCAGTGTTCTGATGTGACGATGAACAGAAGTTTCCAGAAGTCTGATCTGGACTGAAAGTGTAAATGATAAAGTGTAATGATTTTACCTGTGTCCATCAGCGACGGTCAGAGCTCATCGAGAAGCAGAATAATCCTGTGGGAAATATCCAGCGGGAGTGTGTGGATGTTCAGGTGAGATGTGTGAAGAAGCTGTGTGTGTGTGTCTCTCTCTCTCTCTCTCTCTCTCTCTCTCTCTCTCTCTCTCTCTCTCTCTCTCTCTCTCTCTCTGAACAGTATCATGTTTGTTTAATAATTGACGACTGATGCTGTGTGCTTGTGTGTTTGCACGTGTGTTTGAGTGTCCTTGTGAGAATACCTGCACGTGTTGGTCTGTTATTATAGACACATGTGTCATGCATAAAATATATAATAATAATATAAATAATAATTATGTACATATATAATATATATATTTTATATATATCTAATACACACTCACACACACATATAAATTAGGAAAAAGCCCTTTATTTCACCCTTCAAGTGTTTGTTAGTGAACTGACCTTGATATATCTTGTCATTATCAGACAGCATGTATCATGAATGTAATGATGGATGAATGTAAGATCTACACTAGAGTATAAAGTCAGATAGAGTGGTCATTTACATTAATTGTTTGCTTTACAACCAAACATCCACAAGTGCTTTAGTGCAGTTAGTGCTGTGACTGACAGTTACCAACAGAGGGCGCTAACAGCTGACGGATTAATGCAACAGGTAAACAATAATACACATGGTTTGATAAGAGTTGGAGTGCATGATATGAGGTCACTGTCTGCTTTCCTTCTGTGGATAAAATTCAGCATGACGGTTTGGCTAAAGATTTGTTTTCCACAGTGGAAAGTCAGTCGAATGCGTTCAGAACAACACGAGGGGCAGTAAATCACAGGCTATCCGGGTCATTGTTCCAGTGCAATTTGTTATTCTGTCTTTTTTTCTTAAAGTTAAGTCAAATAATTAAGTTTTAAAGTGGATTATGTTAAAACATATTCTTCACTGAATAAAAGTACGTACAACAACGTCAAGCGATTATTTTAGTCTAACTCCAGGCTAGTGCTTTTAACAGTTTCAAAGCAGCTTCATGGTAATAAACAGGAAGATAACTGTTTTGTAAAATTAATCAATTATAAATCAAATTCAGCTGTAAGATAGATCTACAGAAGATAAGTGTCATTTTTCAGATCACTTTAGTTCAATATTTGTTTCAATTAATTTGCAAAGTTAGTCTTTATCCAGCAGCTCAACTGCAGTTCTCCTCTAATATAGTGTCTAATTGATAATATTACTGAAGATTAATTGTCATTTAAATCCCTTTGCACCCTCAGAGCTCTGTGAGAATCTGAGTCTTTTTAATGCCCTTTTTATTTGAGTAATCTTCATAAATTAGGGATTATTTGAAAGCTTAAGCACTCGAAATTCATCCTATGAAACGTTTTTGAAATTTTACATGGAAATTGTCAGTTTTTGTGATATCACTCTTAGAAAAAAGGTTCAACGGGGTTCTATATAGAACCTTAGGGTTCTTGATTAATTTTTAAAGAACCTTTTATGCCAGAAATGTTCTATAGAGTTTCTGTAGCTCCGCCCCTTTTCAGCTCTGCACTCGTTGTGTTCATGTTTCCACAGCATGAAGGCAAGATCTTACACATTAATAAATGAACCAATCATTCTAAAATCGTCCCGTTCTACTGACATTTGTTATGACATCCAACTTTTGCTAACTCTACACAGAGCTGCCAACCCTCGCGCATTCACCGTGAGACTCACGCTATTGACACTTTCCACACGCTCTCACGCCACACATCCATTTTCTCACGCACAGAAAAATCGCGAAGCAAAGAGGACGCGGAGACCGACAGACTAGACAGAGCAGGTTACTTATGATAGAAAAAAATCTCAGCTCTCAGATTCTGTCAATTTTATTACGAAATTCAAACAAATAAATACCGTTTTGGCGCTTGTAAATGTGACGTGACAGATCCCTAGTGGCACGTGACCCGATCATCTCTACTAACTACTAGCTAATAGTAAATAAACACGAATGAACACTGTTGAAAGATACAGTACAACTTACCGAAATGTATATTCCTCATACATAATATCGACCAATCAATCAAACAAAGGGGTCAATAAAACAGCTGGAGAACAATTATGTCACATTACATTTACCTCAGGAAAGCCATTTGATGACCATAATATGGGCTATAGCACATTAGTTGGCTAGAAAAAAGAGCTATAGAGAGTATTTTGCTAAATATGTGTACTATATTACATATTTATTATATTTTTACTTATGTCATTAAATAAAGTTGTTATTATAATAAAAAACGCATTATATTTATTAATTTGAGTTATTTTTAACCTTAAATAATACTGCCAGCTGATAGGGCTCTCTGTATGTTTACAGCATTAGGTGAGTTGTTTTTTTCTTGAGAAAAATAAACGCCTATCTGTGTACCTAATATTTATCCAAATGAGTCAATATTAAATCAAATCACAATAATTAAATTGAATTGAAATAATAAAAAAGCGTAGCTTGCCAGAAATTGTACCATGTAAACATTGTAAAATAAAATTTCAGTTTAGTTGTGATGCAATTATTTATTTTTTTACATTATTTTTTTTATTACATTTTTAATTATTTTTGTTTAACAGATTATTTCAATTTTTTCTACTGATAAACTATTTAATTCATAAAATGTATGAATTAAAACTAATGATGGCACTCCTAAAGGAAGCAGCTGACAGGAATATTTAAAGAGATAGTTTCTCATTCTGTCATCATTTACTCCCTCAAGTTGTTTCGTTCTTCTACTGAACTATTTTGAAGAATATGGGTAATTAAACATGTGATAGTCCCCATTGACTATTCTATAGAAGTCTATGGGGTCCGCCAACTGTTAGGTTATAAACATTCTTCAAAATATCTTCTTTTGTGTTCAGCTGAAGGAACAAACTCATACAGGTTTGAAACAACTTGAGGGAGTAAATGATTAACTTTTGGGTGAACTGTCCCTTTAAAGGATCCGAGTGTGTAAGAACATAAGCTCTTCCAGAAGCTGATTTCCTCTGATCTCCAGGTTTCTGTGTCCGTATCAAACACCACCTGACTCAGAGATGATTAAACCACTACTACAGCATATGATCTCTAAACTCTCACCGTGACACATCATGAGTCAGTTCAGCTCCTCATTTTACCTTGAAAATCACACACGATCTCTATGAAACTGCTGTTCATTATGAACGGATGATTCGGCTCCTTTTTGTTGCTTTATGAGTTAATCAGATTATGCCAGTAAAACCTCTTTTTGTGGACTTCTTCACAACAACCAAAGCCTATAAGCAGATTCATTAATTTCCCCTGAACTTTACTGTAAAAATACGGTCGCAACATTTAGGTTTAACGAATTTAACTTACATTTACAGTGAAACTATATATATATTAACTGATACCGTACTCCCAAAATCTGTTTTTCACCTTTAGAATGTGCTGACAACCACCATAATAACACGCGTGGTAAAGAGCAAGTCACATGATGAATCTAAGTAGCTGTTGTCACAAACTGAGATTGATATTAATATGTAGAAGGTGCAGTGTCATAAACACTTTTTACAAAAGCATCATTCAACCCACCCTGCTGTACTGCTCATGTTTCTACACAATGCTAACCGCCACCTGCAAAAACAAACTCACTAAAATCACACATATCGCCTCCAAGATTATCAATCTCCCCACACCCAGCCTATCAGACATGAATGACACAGCCATCACACGCCTAGCACGCGCAATAGCAGCTGACACAGACCATCCCCGGAATAGATTCTTCACACTACTCCCATCCGGTCGCAGATACAGAGCACTAACCTGGACTAAAGCCTATTTCAAAAAAAGTTTTGTCCCCACCGCCATCACAGCACTAAACAAACTGTAATACTCCCACCCCCCACCTCAGCTGCCTTGTAGATTTTCACATCTGACGGTGTCTTAATGAGCTGTGTGTTTGGATATGTGTTACATGTTCTACGTGTTCCTCATATGTGATATTTCTGTGCTATGGAAGAAGGAAAAAAGGATGTGTGGAAATGATTATCCCTATGGGACAATAAAGACTCTTATCTATCTATCTATCAAACACAAAACACCATCATGGGAACAAACACTGCTAAATGATGATCTTTCTCAGAGTTTTTCTCTTGTTTTAATATCTAAACATTGTTAAATCAAGATGCATTTACTGGAGAAGCTAAATGACTGAAGATATTAAGTCTGGTTTACTGAGAAATGTGTCAAAATGAAGTGAGTTTTTGCTTAAAACAAGAATATTTTTTGCCAATGGGATCAAAAATAAACTTATCAAAAAAGGGTAACTGTGTATTTTTCTGACCCCATTGGCAGATATTTGTTCATGTTTTAAGCACAAACTCACTTCATTTAGATTTTTTTCCACAGAAAATACAACATGCTTCTCCAGTAAATGTATTTTGATTTAAGGATATTTAGATATTTGTACTGAAATACAAGACAAAAATACTAAATAAGAAAATGCATTTGCAGCGCATGACACCAAAATAATGCACGAAACATTCGAGATGTTACATAAAACCCTACTGACATGAAAAAAACATCTAAAATTATAAATGAATTATAAGACGGCTTGTTCTTTTTCTGTACATTTAACAGTATTTTATTGAAATGTCTTATTAGTTTGTTTTTCACTTAATATAGTGACCCAATTAACAGGTTTTACTGCATTCCTAGTCTTTCACTGCTGAAAGTACATGTGCATTGGCTGTTTTACCTCTTACAACGGTGATTCAGTAGATGCAAACGTTGAGTTTGTGATTCTGCTTTGTGATCCACATATGCTTATGTTGTATAATATAAGAAGTTGGAGTGCAAAGCTCCAGAGATGATTAATGAGGTGAAAGATCCCTGCTGGAATTCCTTCAGAGTGACGTTCATGTGGGATGAGATTGTGTCGTTACATTCGGAGGTTAAGAAACATCAATCTGTGAGCAGGAGAGCGGATAAGAGAGAGTTTACACGCCGAGGAAACATGTTTCATTGTTGCGTTGTTCTGACCACAGATTATTGGGAGTATGTTTTGCAAAATGAAAAAATAGTTCAGTCTTTACATAACTAACTGAACTTTATTATAAAGTCTTACAGAGGAATTCTATTGAAAATGGCCTGAAATAGTCACTTATAAATAGAAATATAATGACATATTTATTTATATATATATACAGTGCTATGCATAAGTTTAGACACCCATACTAAAGTTGACTAAAAAGAGGAATAAAAAATCATCTTTTGGAAACTGAACTTAATGCCTTAATTTAAAAAATGAGGAAAAATCCAACCTTTAAGGACACCAATTTTCTTTGTGAATGAATAATGTATCGTAAATAAATAAATGTTCTTCCTTAAAATACAGGGTGCATAAGTTTGGACACCCCTATGTTAAATTCCCATAGAGGCAGGCAGATTTTTATTTTTAAAGGCCAGTTACTTCATGGATCCAGGATACTATGCATCCTGATAAAGTTCCCTTGGCCTCTGGAATTAAAATAGCCCCACATCATCACATAGCCTTCACCATACCTAGAGATTGGCATGGTTTTATTTCAGTTAGCCTAATAGCTGGTTTGATTTGCATTGAGAGATGATCTTATGGAAAGTACCCCATGCCAATCTCTAGGTATGGTGAAGGCTATGTGACGATGTGGGGCTATTTTAATTCCAAAGGCCAAGGGAACTTTATCAGGATGCATAGTATCCTGGATCCATCAAGTAACTGGCCTTTAAAAATAAAAATCTGCCTGCCTCTATGGGAATTTAACATAGGGGTGTACACACTTATGCACCCTGTATTTTAAGGAAGAACATTTATTTATTTACGATACATTATTCATTCACAAAGAAAATTGGTGTCCTTAAAGGTTGGATTTTTCCTAATTTTTTAAATTAAGGCATTAAGTTCAATTTCCAAAAGATGATTTTTTATTCCTCTTTTTAGTCAACTTTAGTATGGGTGTCTAAACTTATGCATAGCACTGTATATTAAGCATTTTTTTATCCAAAATATATAATTATATTCAAAAAGTTTATAGTCTTCTTTGTTAACCACTGATACTGATTGAGTCTCTGCTATACTTTAATATTTTCACATTTTTACTTTCCATTTAATTATTTGTGAAATTTACTAGCAATTTCTGAGTGAGAATTGTTTCACAGGAAATTTTTCTTTCAGTGTATTAAGTGCATATCTTTCTACGATGATTTTATTCATGTCTCAAACCTTTATAAAATCATGTTTAACCATATAAAACTTCTGTATCAGGCCTTTAAATGATGAACATGATCTGATAAACTCCTCAGTCCTTCTGTCTCTGATTGATCGTTTAAACTCTTTTATCAAGTAAAAGTCTTACAGTAACTGTACAAACGTCCTCCCTCAGCTCGAGCTTCACGTGTCTTTCTGCTGAGAAATCTGCACTGATTTATAAACGTAAGAATAACTTTAGTAATATTTCAAGATGAACACTCACTGGACTGAAGCAGCTCAGGTTTACTTGATTATCCAGACATACATTTTTAGAAAAATCATGCAGATGAAATATGATCATCAGGCTTTTGAGGAAGGTTTATTTGTTCATCTATTAATCATCGTTGTATTGCATTGCATTATATGTTTTAAAACTACTGTACATAGATTTGATCATAAAACTAAGCATTTAAATATCATCTTACTAAGACATATTATTAGCAGATATAGAGTAACGACTGATATTTATATGCATTTTATGTAAGAAGTCTGTTATACTGAGATAAAGATCTCAGTGATTTACATTACAAGCATCAGAATTTCATCTTATGTTTTGCCGTATAAATATCAGTGTAACGATCGCTAGTGAGAGTGATAAGCATCAGAGGCACTCCAACCCGGACAATCACCACACAGCCACCAACTACATTTCCCATAATCCTTTGCCCAGACTAATCAGCCATGATCACATTCACCTGTCTGTCATTACCTTGTTCAGCTCACCCCATATAAGCCTGGTTTTCACACTCATTCCCTGCAAAGTCTTGTTTAGTGTCTCTACTGCAATTCCGAGCTTTCTCTCTGTTTTTCCCGTGTTCTTGGATTTTGATCTTTGCTAGTGATGGGAAGTTCAGATCATTTTACTGACTCTCTTGTTCGGTCTCGTTCATCAAAATGAACAAATCTTTTTTCGAGTCGTTTCGTTCATTAAGTGGCTTTAAATGTTATACATTTAACTGCCAAATTCCCTGAACACATCCACGATCTTGATCATATTCTGATTTAAGAAATAATTTTTATGTTGTCAAAAATAATTTACAGGGAACATAATTAATTACTTTTTTAAAATTGCTTTCCTGTAGCTTAAACAGTAGAGCGTTGGCGCTTGCAACGCCAAGGTAATGGGTTCGATTCTCAAGGAAAGCAAGACCTGATAAGAATGTAAATGTGTACCTTGAAATGCAGTGTAAGTCGCTTTGGATAAAAGTGTCTGCCAAATGCATAAATGTAAATGTACTTTACCATCTGAGTCTTTCGTTCATTTGTCACGTGACAGACGCAATGAACGGATCGTTCATGAAAGACTCATCACTAATCTTTGCCCGTTTCTTGGATTCCCCTTTTGGCTTGTGTCCCTTGCCTGTTTGTTTGTTTGTTTGTTTGTTTGTTTGGACTGCTTGCTTTGTGTTTATGACCTCTTGCCTTTCAAATAAAACTGCATTTGGATCTTCATTTGGATCCTCAACCTGCTGTGTCTCAGAGCAGTTCGTGACAATCAGCATCTGGACCAAATTTCATATTTTTGTTCAGTTTGAGCCTCTGAAGAAAATTGTAGCTGTTTTTCCACTATAACATGCTATAAAAGCCTGCTGTTAAATATAATGCTGAACAAAAAACATATGAAAACTTAAACGGCTGGTATAATGCCCTTTTCACAAGATGTAAAATAAGTCTCTGATGTCCCCAGAGTGTGTGTGAAGTTTTAGCTCAAAATACCCCACAGATATTTTTATATAGCGGTTAAAATTGTCAATTTTTGAGGGTGAGCAAAAACACACCGTTTTGTGTCTGTTCCTTTAAATGTAAATGAGCTGCTGCTCCCGGCACAGGGGGCGGAGCTACAACAGCTTGCACTCACACAGACATGCACTGAACATTTCAAAAACGTTTAGCCTTTTATGTTCAAACCGGAGTCAGACAATGATGGAGAGACTCAAGAAGAAGTGACAACATGTAGAAGCAACAGGACATTTCTGAATGTTAGTTGATGAATTTATGTAGCTTATGTCTAGTTATCTTCTAGTCATTGATTAGCATATTCTGTCTTGATAATCTATAAATCGTGTTCAGGGGGCGCGATTTATGTAAATTCTAGGGTTGGTGATGTCATTAACCCGGGAGGAATGTGGTGTAGTCTCTACCAGCCGTTTGTTGTAGACCTTAAAAAGTGATTTCTTTAAAAGCAAATATCTCCCTTTGCTCTGAACTTTGAGCGTTGTAACTTTACAGATGTTGTTTATGCTCAAACAGCAACATTACACACTAACTAAAGTTAGAGAAGTCAAATCATATTCAACCACCCCTTTAAGAAAAATATTGTCTAAAGGTTCAAACTGTTCCATTAAAAAAAAAAAAAAGACATTATTTCATATGTCAGGCTTTACAAGTTTAATAGATTAGAAATAGTCTGCTGACAGAGTGATTGTTGCTGATGAGCTGAAATATGTCTTATTCTGTCAAATGTGAAGAAGAGGATGATAAAATCCTGACGGCTCAATATCAGTCTTTCTGTGGTCACTCCTAACGGTGATCCGGTCAAGTGTGTGTGTGTGTGTGTTTTCACTCATCTTCATTATCTGCTGACTGCTGTTTTATCCTTTAATTAAAGTTCATGCTGTAATAATACTGATATTAGTCAGATGTAGAGCGGAGTGAGACAGGGATTCTTCCAACGCACGTCATCCTGCCAGTCACACAGGATTGCTTCCTTAAAGCGGCTTTATTATTCTTATATATATATTCTATTAAATGATGTTTAATCATTTAATGTTCCCCAATGTTATATAATGCAGCATTATTGCAGCTTCAATGAAAGTGGACTGGGAAGAAAGTCACCGTTTTCATGAATCAGTTTTTTTGCTCGGATCTGTTTTTTCATTATTATTTTTTTCATAACACGCACAAACCACATGGAATTTGATCTTTTCGATTCTGATGTGTTCCACTTCCATATGTCAGAGACAGGTTTGATGTTTTGCAATGCGACCTCAGTCTTAACAGTCTTATAGGACTCTAAAAAAAGTTTTACAACTTTTCAAGCCGGTTGATTTGAAGTGAAACACCTTACACAAGAATGTGTTGTAAAGCTCTTAATCTCCCTCATTTGAATAAAATGTCTGGAACTTTTCCAGGCCATGTAGACGGATCCTGAAGAGGAAAACCCCGCTGGGATTAATGTGTGTCCCGTCAGGAATGCAGACTGGAGTTGTTGAATGAAGATACCTGTGTGTTCACCATCAGCAGAAGTCGTTCATGAACCAGCGTGAGTGTTTATGAGATCAGATCTGTATTAATGTCAGAGCCGATCAGAGTAAAGACAGCTGATAGCAGCCGCGTTCACAATCATCTGCACAACATATTCCATCATATATATTTTTGTTTATGCTGTTAATCTATATATTAAATGTATGTGAAAATAATAATAAAAGTTTAAAATAATATCTTTTTTTTTTTTGTCACATGACTATATTACTAGCATGTTAACTGAGTGGAGATAAGTGGTTTATCCAGGAGATAAAGATATAAAAAATACATTATTTTACATGTTCAAAAACTAAAGTCATACTTTTTTTTTTTACTTAAAATAATATACACTGTATATATATATATATATATATATATATATATATATATATATATATATATATATATATACTAATTATTTTGTTTAAATTGATTGAAATAACTAAAACTGAAATAAATTAAAAATAAAACAAAGTAACAACAAAAAACTTACAACAAAATTACTGAGTAAATTAACTAAAATAAAAATATTAAAATAAAAACTAATTCAAAATATTAATTGCATCTTAATGATAGCAACACGTGCTCTTAATATTTGAGATTTTGGTTCAAAAGTTTACTTAATCTAAAAGCAACTTTTTCTGTTTATTATTGTTATTATTATGCATGTAGTTTTGTTATTATTCATGCGTCTTTCATGCATTTCATATTGAGAGACGAAATAATGATTTAAAAGGAATTGTGAACAATTGCACCCTCTCTCTCTCTCTCTCTCTCTCTCTCTCTCTCTCTCTCTCTCTCTCTCTCTCTCTTTAGGCTCTTTACTATGTTCTTTCTTCCTATTTCTGTCAGGTTTAACAGCGGAATTAGCTTAAACTAACACTCATTTGTTATGAAGGTCATGTAAAAGTGGTCAGAGGTAATGGCCATCTGCTCCTAGAGAGAGATAGAGAGAGAGAGAGGGAGAGAGAGAGAGAGGGAGACACACACACACACACACACACACACACACACACACACACACACACAGAGAGCGAGAGAGGGAGGGATGGAGGAGTTCTTTAGTGACAATCATAGTGAGTGAGAGAGAGAGAGAGAGAGAGAGAGACGCACACACACACACACACACACACACACACACACAGAGAGAGAGAGAGAGAGAGTGAGTGTGAGTAGCGACAGAGATGAAGATTTGACAGATTGTGCTCCTCCATCCAGCTGAAGAGAGTTTGATAGGAGCGGGATAAGGATAAACTTCCACGCCGTGTTTTCCATCATCCCGCAGAGAGAGAGAGAGAGAGAGAGAGAGAGAGAGAGAGAGAGAGAGAGAGAGAGAGAGAGTGAGAGAGTGAAGGAGTTGAACTGATCGAGACTCGGAGAACACACAGATCTTCCCTCAGGATGAAAACACGATGATCTGGGAATATTTCCACACGTGTCCGCAGGTTTAGAGGCTGGAAGTCGAGCATCACTTCAGGACATGGAGTTTGGACGGATTTATGTACGATATAAAAGAGCAGTCCTGCTGTCGTTCATGTTCAAGCTGGGTAAGAGACACGTCTTTATGATTATGAGTTCATATTTGGCTTATTTCTAAAGCGCATTTGAGTGATGAAAAACTCGTGTGAAGGGTTTAGTTAGATTTTTTTTTTTTCAATCAAAAGTGACAGTAGGCCTAAAGACATTTATAATGTTTCAGAAGATTTATATTTCAAATAAATGCTGTTCTTTTGAAATTTCTATCTAAAAAAAAAAAAAAAAAATGTATCATAGTTTCCACAAAATATGAAGCAGCACAACATTGATAATAATCATAAATGTTTCTTGAGCATCAAATCATATTAGAATGATTTCTGAAGGATCATGTGACACTGAAGACTGGAGTAGGCGAATTGATCACAGGAATAAATTACATTTTAACAATATATTCACAGAAATTTGTATAAACTTTCCCCCGAACTTTTGTACAGTAGAATAGAGCTTATAGAAAACAGTTCATGAATAACATGTCCATAACATTTTTATATAGAAGAATAAAAAAATATAGCACTAAATATTGAATAGCATGTCACACTACAGGACACTGTTGTGACACACATTATTATATTATTATTATTAGACTTTATATATAGCCTGTGTTTTGTTTGGATTCTCTAAAGCCTGTAATTAAAGGATTCAGTGCAACAAGTGTCTCAGTGAAGAGTTCTGCATTATGAGGCTGAGCATCTGCAGTTGACAGGTTGTTTTGTCCTGTAAGCAGATGCATTTACTGAGTGTGTGTGTGTGTGTGTGTGTGTGTGTGTGTGTGTGTGAGAGAGAGAGAGAGAGAGAGAGAGAGAGTAGTGGCACCAT
Organism: Squalius cephalus; assembly: GCF_949319135.1. Taxonomy (NCBI): domain Eukaryota; kingdom Metazoa; phylum Chordata; class Actinopteri; order Cypriniformes; family Leuciscidae; genus Squalius; species Squalius cephalus. The sequence continues at coordinate 2,739,846 of NC_137137.1, forward strand.
CTGCGGTGGGGTGTCCTAAGAGAAGAGGTGCAGTAATTGGGAATTAGCGCATGTAGAGGACGAGTGCAGCCAGCTGGCCGTCAGATCCTTCAGAATGAGTGAGAATCAGAGAAACACACACACACACACACACACACACACACACACACACACACACACACACACACACACTCCTTCAGCTGCTGCTGGGCTCCTGAGGGGGAAACATGACAACATGAGTTTGGGTGTAAACTCGAATGCATGCTTTAATTGGAGTCAATGTAAAGCTGCGCGACTAATCGTTAAAAGATTGTGATCTCGATTCAAAAACTCATGCGATCTATATTATTACTAAACGCCAATGATGAAAGGGATCGTTCACTCAAAAATGAATATTCTGTCATCCTTTGCTCACCTTTTGAAAGTAACTTGGCGCTTCAAATAACTTTTTCGCTGGTGTTTTACTTTTCAGTTACTAGGGTGTTCTGGGTTGTTGATAGGGCATTGCTAAGTGTTTTGGTTCGTTGGTAGGGTGTTGCTAGGCTGTTTCTTAGATGCTGTTGTTGGTTGCTATAGGGCATTGCTTGGTGGTTTATAGGGCATTGTTGGAGGTTGTTAGGGCATTGCTAGGCTGTTTCTTGGGTGTTTGGTTGCTTGGGGGTTGCTAAGTGATTTATAGTGTTGTTGATCGCTAGGGCATTGCTAGGCTGTTTCTAGGTTGTTGTGGGTGGTTGCTAGGGCATTGCTAGGCTGTTTCAAGGTTGTTGCGGATGATTGCTAGGGCATTGCTTGGTGGTTTATAGGGTGTTGTTGGTGTCTGCTAGGGTGTTGTTAGGCTGTTTCTAGGATGTTGTGGATGATTGCTAGGGCGTTAGGCTGTTTCTAGGGTGTTCTGTGTGATTGCTAGGGTGTTGCTTGGTGGTTGCTAGGGCGTTGCTTGGTGGTTTATAGGGTGTTATTGGGCATTGCTAGGCTGTGTCTAGGTGTTGTTGGCGGTTGCTAGGGCGTTGCTAGGCTGTTTCTAGGGTGTTGAGGGTGATTGCTAGGGTGTTGCTTGTTTGCTAGGGCATTGCTCGGCTGTTTCTAGGATATGGGTGATTGCTAAGGTGTTGCTTGGTTGCTAGGGCATTGCTTGGCTGTTTCTATGATGTTGTGGGTGGTTGCTAGGGCATTGCTTGGTGGTTTTATAGGGTGTTGGTGGTGGTTGCTAGGGCATTGCTGTGCTGTTTCTAGGATGTTGTGGGTGGTTGCTAGGGCGTTGCTTGGTGGTTTATAGGGTGTTGGTGGTGGTTGCTAGGGTGTTGTTAGGCTGTTTCTAGGGTGTTGTGGGTGGTTGCTAGGGCATTGCTGTGCTGTTTCTAGGATGTTGTGGGTGGTTGCTAGGGCGTTGCTTGGTGGTTTAAAGGGTGTTGGTGGTGGTTGCTAGGGTGTCGTTAGGCTGTTTCTAGGGTGTTGTGGGTGGTTGCTAGGGCATTGCTGTGCTGTTTCTAGGATGTTGTGGGTGGTTGCTAGGGCATTGCTTGGTGGTTTATAGGGTGTTGGTGGTGGTTGCTAGGGTGTCTAGGCTGTTCTTCCTTTAATGTGCATCTGTGGGATTCTTCCACCTATTTTCTGGTCCAGCAGGTGAAAATAGTGCATCTGAACACTTATTAAAATAGCAGCACACTCTCCTCAACAACACATATGATTTGAGGAATCATTCAGGACTGGATGATTCACACTCCGTTTGCTTGAGCAATAGTAAACTTGATGCTTTCAACTAATGAGCTGTTTATCACAGTTCATCATTAGCTTATGAATGAAACAGTAGTGCGTAATCATGCCGTTCGGATGAGTGTGTCTCTCATTGTTCTGCTGGGAGTTTCAGTGCAAGTGATTTCGGGAGCTCCACCCTAATGAAGCCGTGACCTATTTCTGCACTTGCGGGAAGCCTGAATTCTGGGTACTTTTGGGCAGATTGAAAGCGCAGGGCAAGATGTGCGACATAGTTGACCATCGCCATGGAAACCCCGCTGGAGAGCGCTGCCACTTCACTCTTTGTGTTTAAGTGGAATAGCAGCTCACATTTGTTTTGACTGAATGTATTTTTAAGCTGTGATGAAGCCGTGACCATGACTGGAGGAACTTTGAAGTTTGTGTTTGAAAACAACATGTAAACTTCTTTCTCCAGGGAGTTATTGTTGTTTTCCAAGGATTTAGTTATATTAAACCCATGATCTCCAGAAAAGTGTTTGTGTTTTCCAGTATAGAGGGATGTTTTCTGGAATTGCATCAGAACGGCACAGATACACTTATCTCAGATGGATGAAGTGAGACTCAAAACACATAGTTTAGAGGAGTTTATATATATATATATATATATATATATTTATTTATTTATTTATTTATTTATTTATTTATTTATTTATTTATTTATTTATTTTATTTTATTTTATTTTATTTTTTGCCGTTTTTTTCTCTTTTGCTCTTTTTGGTTTAAAAATATATCTAATATATATTTTATTTTATTTTAATTAAAAAAAATTTTTAATATGGTTTTACCAAAAAAATAATGGATCAATTTAATGCATCCTTCCTCAATAAAAATATTAATTTCATTAATTTATTCATTAATTGAATAAAAAAAAAAACAAGTAATAATGACTCATTTTGAACAGTTGTGTGTGTGTGTGTGTATGTGTGAGAGTGTGAGGGAGTGTGTGTTAGATTGAGAGTGTGAGTCTGTGAGTGTGTGTGTGCATCTGTGAGTGTGTGTGTGCGTGTGTGAGAGAAAGTGTGAGGGAGTGTGTGAGAGTGTGTGTGTATATGTGTGTATATATGTGTGTGAGAGAGAGAGAGTGTGAGGGAGTGTGTGTGTGTGTGAGAGAGAGAGAGAGAGTGTGAGGGAGTGTGTGTTTGTGTGTGTGAGAGAGAGTGCGAGGGAGTGTGTGTGTGTGTGTGTGTGTGTGTGTGTGAGAGAGACAGAGAGAGAGAGAGAGAGTGAGAGTGTGAGGGAGTGTGTGTGTGTGTGTGTGTGTGAGAGAGAGAGAGAGAGAGAGAGAGAGATGAGAGAGAGAGTGAGAGTGTGAGAGAGAGTGTGAGGGAGTGTGTGTGTGTGTGTGTGTGTGTGTGAGAGAGAGAGAGAGAGAGAGAGAGAGAGAGAGAGAGAGAGAGAGTGAGAGTGTGAGAGAGAGTGTGAGGGAGTGTGTGTGTGTGTGTGTGTGTGTGTGTGTGTGTGTGAGAGAGAGAGAGAGAGAGAGAGAGAGTGAGAGTGTGAGAGAGAGTGTGTGTGTGTGTGTGTGTGTGTGTGAGAGAGAGAGAGAGAGAGAGAGAGAGAGTGAGAGTGTGAGAGAGAGTGTGAGGGAGTGTGTGTGTGTGTGTGTGTGTGTGTGTGTGTGTGTGTGTGTGTGTGTGTGTGTGTGTGTGTGTGTGTGTGAGTGTCTCCTCCCTGCTCTCTCTGCTGTTGGTGTGAGTCTGTACCAGGCTCAGGATTCCTCCGTCTCTCTGGAGATCTTCATCTGTCGGACACACAGATGTCAGAGAGCGTCGGGTCACACACACTAATGTGTGTTGTGTCATGTTTCTCCAGTCAGAATGAGTGTTTGATGAAGTCCAGGAGCAGCACTCCCTCAAACATTATTCCTTTATCTTTACAAACCAGATCAAATATGTCATATGTCAAACATGTAATTTTCATCCCACTTTATATCAAGTGACTTTAAGTACAATGTACGTATTGTGTTCAGGTTGTATTGAAAAACACTTGTGCTGCTGTTGAGGTGTGATGCGGGTAAGGTTAGGGACAGGTGTGTGTGGTATGGGTGGGTTAAGGTGTAAGGGAAGGGTCAACAGTGTAATTACAAATGTAATTACATAAATTAATTACAGCTGTAATTACATGTAGGTATTTTCAAAATATAAGTACAATGTAAAAACATGTATGTACACTAAGTCCCTTGTATCGAATTATTAATTTCAAATATAGAGCCACTTAATATAAAGTGGGACCTAATTTTCTTCTAAAACACTTGCCAAAAATACATTTGAAATAATATTAAAAGTCGGATAGTTCATTCTGCTTCACCTGCGAACAAACTGTACTCATATACTATATATATGTATATCTTTGCACAAATGTAAACTGTATTATCGCACAACTCTATATGCATACATACAGTAAACTCGAACAAATCAAAACTACATAGAAATTCTCAACTGGCCGATTTTTATTTTATAAAATTATACAATATTATTGTTTAGCAGTTGGATATATAAGTACGTACAACTTTATCCGAATACATACAGTATACTCAAGTAAAGCGATAAGTACTTTAGCAAATCTCAACTACGTAATTGCTTGTATCATAGCATTATATTATAACTATATTATCGCCCAGCTCCAGTGAAGATATTAGGATATTATAAACATTAACATCATGATTTTCTGTAAAGCTGCTTTAAAACTGTGTGTATTACATAAAAATAACTTCAATGTCTTTTGAAGATTCTTAATGTTGAACATGGAGCCTCATATTTGATTCTCATTTGTTCAGGAGTTGGTAATAACAGCAGTTGGTTGAAATATGCAATATATTTTTGACTGGCTATGACAAAGAAAACATGACAGAAACAGCCTGTGTATGAAATGCCTTTAAGCGAGAGACTGTACCTGTGTTCATTACGGCCGCTTTAGAGTTTCATCAAAACAGGATTTGGGGAAACTTAAGCTCAGGGCTGTTAGCGTGCCGTTATCTGTGTGTGTTGTAGTTTTAGGGTCACTTACACTTTACTTTTCTAATGGCTTTTTATTGCTCTTCTGTAGAGTTTAAATGCAGACGATCGCAGACTGAACAGAACTCAGTAACCGTAAAGAATGATTTTTCTTACTCAGTGTTTCTGTCTTGTTTTCCAGTACAAATATTAAATTATTCTTAAATCAAGATACATTTACTTGAGAAGCAAAATGACTGAAGATATTAAGTCTCGTTTACTAAAATAAATTATCAAATTAAAGTGAGTTTATGCTTAAAACAAGGACATATGTTTGTAAGGTTAGAAAAATAACATTGTTTTCCCAATTTTTTCTTGTTTTAAGTACAAACTCACTTAATTTTGATGATTTTTTTCAGTAATTTTGCTTGTCATGTAAATTTATCTTGATTTAAGATTTTTTTTTTGTGGTATTTTTAATGGAAGACAAGACAAAAATAAAAAAGCAAAAGGCTATTGCTGTCAAATTGGTTAATCGCAATTAATCGCATCTGACATAAAAGTTTGTAAATGTTTATATATTTGTGTGTGTGTATGCTCATATATTTATATATACATTATATATATTTCCAAGTGGGAGAACTTGCAAAATAGCAGGGTGTTCAAAAACTTATTTTCCTCACTGTATATATATCTATATATATCTATATATATATATATATACTGTATATATATATATATATATATATATATATATATATATATATATATACACAGTGCAATGCATAAGTGAATACACCCATTCTAAAGTTGACTAAAAAGAGGAATAAAAAATCATATTTTGGAAATTGAACGTAATGCCTTAATTTAAAAAATTAGGAAAAATCCAACCTTTAAGGACACCAATTTTCTTTGTGAATGAATAATGTATCGTAAATAAATAAATGTTCTTCCTTAAAATACATGGTGCATAAGTGAGTACACCCCTATGTTAAATTCCCATAGAGGCAGGCAGATTTTTATTTTAAAGTATTTTTTTACATTTTTTTTAGGATACTATGCATCCTGATAAAGTTCCCTTGGCCTTTGGAATTAAAATAGCCCCACATCATCACATAGCCTTCACCATACCTAGAGATTGGCATGGGGTACTTTCCATAAGATCATCTCTCAATGCAAATCAAACCAGCTTTTAGGCTAACTGAAATAAAACCATGCCAATCTCTAGGTATGGTGAAGGCTATGTGATGATGTGGGGCTATTTTAATTCCAAAGGCCAAGGGAACTTTATCAGGATGCATAGTATCCTAAAAAAAAATAAAAAAAAATACTTAAAAATAAAAATCTGCCTGCCTCTATGGGAATTTAACATAGGGGTGTACTCACTTATGCACCATGTATTTTAAGGAAGAACATTTATTTATTTACGATACATTATTCATTCACAAAGAAAATTGGTGTCCTTAAAGGTTGGATTTTTCCTAATTTTTTTAATTAAGGCATTACGTTCAATTTCCAAAATATGATTTTTTATTCCTCTTTTTAGTCAACTTTAGCATGGGTGTATTCACTTATGCATTGCACTGTATATATATATATATATATATATATGTAGATAGATATTATATATAGTTACAAACTTTTATGTTCGATGCGATTAATCACATTTTTTCCAGTTTATGCATGTAAAAGGTTGAGTTTGCTGATTAGACACACTGGCTTGTAGAGAAGCAAATAATAGTGAATGGTATGTGTTTATTAAAGGATCTATAGTGGTTTTGCTCGGGACGGGGGTCTGAGACAGTCTTCTGTCCTGAGGGTTCATACCACACGTCTCTTTGAGGGGGTTTGAGGACTCTTCTGCTGCTCTGAGATGTTTTTCACTTGACTTTATTGTAAAGTGAAGCTTCTGAAGCCCATCGTAAGCTCTGCCCCGTCTAGACTTCAGATCTACACTTTTATTTCAACTACAACAATATCTATTCTTTTTATTGACGATCAGTGTTCAAGTCTCTTTCTAAAGCTCATCTCTCTCTCTCTCCCCCCCCCCCCCCCCCCTCTCAGAGCAGATGATCCTGGATTAGAGGAGACTGTAGGTCATTCACAGTCACTAGACCTCTTGACACAGTTTCTCTCTCTGCTCTTGTTTACTGAAAGTGTGAAGTCTTACGTTTAAAGACTCATGTTTAAATGTGTCCTTCACTTCTTATTCAGTATTTTTGCCTTGTTTTCCTGCAAAACAACTTCCAAACATCCTTAAACAAAATACATTTCCTTGAGAAGCAAAATTGTGTAGATTGTAGAGTGGTCTTTTATTGCGGACAGCCTAAGGCACACCTGTGCAATAATCATGCCGTCTAATCAGCATCTTGATATGCCACACCTGTGATGTGGATGGATTATCTCGGCAAAGGAGAAGTGCTCACTAACACAGATTTAGACAGATTTGCGAACAATATTTGAGAGAAATAGGCCTTTTGTGTACATAGAAAAAGTCTTAGATCTTTGAGTTTCAGCTCATGAAAAATGGAGGTAAAAACCAAAGTGTTGCGTTTATAATTTTGTTCAGTGTAAATGGTAAAAAACAGACATTAAAATACAGATATAAAGAGCTTTACAAAATTTACAATCAGGAAACCATAATAAATCAACCACAAAATACACCATAAAGCATAAAATCCAAAACCTTTTCACAGTCTATACAAATACTTCCATTTATTATTAGTTAACTATATTAACTGACAATGATAAATACTTATTTTAAAGCATTTATTAATCTTAGTTAATGTTCATTTCAGCATTTACTAATACATTATTAAAATCAAAAGTTTTATGTTAATGTTAATTAATGGACCTGAGTTGGCATGAACTAACAGTGTATTTTTATTGACTAATGTTACCAAAGATTAATAAATACTGTAACAAATGTATTGCTAGCTAATGCAATAACCAACATTAACTAATTTAGACTATTCCATAAATCTAAAATTGACTGATTCTCAAAATAACAAAAACAAATAGTGGGACACAAAAATGGTTTATGCTTATTAGTACTGGTTTAGTTTAGCTAATGGACCTGCATTACCTTTCTATTTACAAGCACAACTTCACTGGTTCAGTGTTTCTGGTGAAACCTGTTGCTGGTTAAGCTAGATCCTAGATCCTAGATTGTAAGCTACAATCATAAAAGTATGACATTTGCAGTGATTTCTCAAATGTAGTCACCGGTAACCAGCATGGAGCAGATATTGAGGGTTTGCAGGCTTTGTGATTGACACAGGTATATTTAGCATCACGTGTGTGAGGACGGATTAGTCTCGGTGACTGGTGGTCGGTCAAGCTGACACAATCCATTGATGGAGCATCTGGTGGAGGTTAAGTCAGTGTGTGTAAGTGTGTGAGTGTGTAAGACGGTTACGCCGCACGCCCATCTGCCGGTGGAGGTGCTAGTGAAGATGAAAACCCCTTTATCCCACTTCAATCCCAGTCTAAATCTGCAGTTTCCAGCCCGATGTGTGTGTGTGTGTTAAGGACTGCTATCATACAACACACTTGTCCTGATTGTCGTTTTAAAGGCTCTTGCAGCTCTCATCTGAGATCTCGGTGACATTAAAGGGATAGTTCACCCAAAAATGAAAGTTCTGTCAGTAATTACTCTCCCTCATGTTGTTCCAACGCCGTAAGACTTTCGCTCATCTTCAGAACACAAATTAAGAGATTTCTGATTAAATCTGAGAGCTGTCTCACTCCCCCATAGGCTTCTAGGTAATCGAAATCTGCCATCCCAGAAAAGTTAGTAAAGACATTGTTAAAATAGTCCAAGTGACTACAGTGGCTCAACTTTAAGTTTATCAAGCGACGAGAATACTTTTTGTGCGCAAAAACAAACAAATAACGACTTTATTCAACTATTGATTTTCTTCTGTGTTTCTCTGAGTGAGTTCACGTAGTGTAACAGCGCAGCGCTTCTGGGTTGTACGTCAGAACGGAGGCTCACTATTGGCCGACGCTGGTCATGTGTGTGATGCGTGTGATGCTGGCCAATAGTGAGCCTACGTTCTGACGTACAACCCAGAAGCGCTGCGCTGTTTTGTATTTTTTTGCGCACAAAAAGTAGTCTCGACGCTATCTATCTATTATCTGTCTGTCTGTCTGTCTGTCTGTCTGTCTGTCTGTCTGTCTGTCTGTCTGTCTATCTATCTATCTATCTATCTATCTATCTATCTATCTATCTATCTATCTATCTATCTATCTATCTATCTATCTATCTATCTATCTATCTATCTATCTATCTATCATGTCTGAATCAACATGAACAGTTTAATTATTCTCATATTTGGATTATTCGATTCAGAATTAAATTGGGACTTTCTCAGTTCAGTTTTGATTAGTGCACAATCCTGCTTTGCACAACTGGAATGTGAAGAATTCCATAAAAACCCCTCACACACTTGACCTTTAACCTCGGCCTGCTCTAGGGTCGCAGTCCCTGCAGTGTGTGTATGCAAGTCAACTTTGCATAGAAATGTCTCCTAATTCTAAACCTAATCGTGGTTTGTACCCGCAGGTGTGTTCTGCACGGTCACGTCTGAAGTGTGTGTGTCTTCTCCATGCCAGAACAACAGCACCTGTGTACCGACTGTGAACGGCTACGAGTGTGTGTGCTCTCGCTCTCCGCCTCTATTCGCAGGTGTAAACTGTGAGCTTTTATACGACCCGTGTGAAGATGCAGGCTGTGTCTCCGGGTGCAACAGCACTTTAGGAACGGAGAACTACACCTGTGTGTGTCCCGACGGGTTCGACGGACTCAACTGCACCCTGGACATCGATGAATGTGAGAGCAGCCCCTGTCCGGGGGTCAAGAGCTTCTGTGTGGATGAGGTTAACGGATACTCGTGTCACTGTCCCAGCGGATTCAGCGGGGAGGACTGCAGGACGAGGGTACGGGACTGTGCTGATGATCCGTGCCACAACAACGCCACCTGTGTGTGGGCGCCGGACGGGTACGAGTGCCAGTGTCCCGCGGGGTTCAGGGGTCAAAACTGTGAAGAAGACGTCGACGAGTGTGTGTCGCAGCCCTGCAGGAACGGAGCCATCTGTCAGGACGGTCCTGATGTGTATCACTGCTACTGTGTACCTGGTTTTCAAGGTTACCACTGTGACATCGACATCAACGAGTGCGCATCCCAACCCTGTGAGAACAACGGGACGTGCATCAACGGGAAGGACCGCTACATCTGCGAATGTTTTATTGGGTTTACAGGTAAGGACTGTCAAAAATACTGTGGCTAGCAAGCAATATCCGTCATTTCTCCATCTCGGTTAACTATAGACCCGATATAGTCCGGCTGTGAGTAACTCACTTGTAGACAAAATAACCGTGAATTTGGTTACATGTCGTTTATGCCAAAATAACTTGCGAGATGTTTGATATTCCATCATGTAAGCAAAGTCAACTGTGATTACAAGGTGTTTGGTTTCATTTCTTCACTCATTTCATTTCTTTGTTATCTAATTGATGACTAGTCTATTCTTGAGCTATGGTTTACACGTCTATTAAATATTCACTGACAGCCCAAATTTTGCCTTGTTTCTTGACATCTCGGCTATTAGACGTCTTTTAAACGCAAAATTGCTTGCTGGGTACAGTGCTAATCTACTTTAATATACACTTCCAGTCAAAAACAATTTTTTTTTTTTTTTTGCAACAAAGAACACATTTACAATCATGAAGACCATAAACGAAACATTCGATTACAAAATAAGATGGTTACAATACATGAGATTCTGGAATAAACTAAAGCGTATTATATTATCTTATAAGCATTAGAACATAGAAGAGTCTGCTCATTCTTTATGTATTTTTGTTTTATATATTTTAAAATAATAATAAAGTTGTGAATATGTATGAGTTATATTATATTACTTATTACATACTTATTATTACACAGTACTTAAATATATAATTACACTGTAACAGTGACACCTTAAAATAAAGTGTAACCAAAAATTCTTATATTTGAGTTTCTTTGGACATTCTCTCTGCCGACTTTACTGCTAATAATTGTTTATTTATTCATAATTATTTTGAAATATTTTTATATTTGAGTTTCTTTTGACATTCAGTCAAATGCACTGCAAATATTTATTTATTAATTTATAATAATTGTTTTATATTGTCTTTTGGACATTCTCTCAGCCAACTTTGATGCAAATATTTATTTATTTAGTTATTTATAATAATTATTTTATAATATTTGTATATTTGACTTTTCTTAGACATTATCTCAGCCGACTTCACTGCAAATAAAATGTATTTATTTATTTATAATAATTATGTAAAAAATCTTATATTTTCTTTTCTTTAGATGTTCTGTCTATCAATTTATTTAAAATTAATTATTTAACTAGTTTATTTTATATTTATGTTTATTTATTTATTTATATAATTTTTCTAAAGAGTAAATATATAAAGAATTCTATTTATAGACCATTTTTATTTGTCTACAAAAACAATTTCAGACATTTAAGCAGTTTTTGAAAGGCATCTAAAAAGATATTAAATAAACATCATGAAAAAAGTTCAGTCAAGCTTGTCCAAATTTGACTGGTACTAGTGTATACCATGGTACTGAATGATTATCGTTTTCATACTGCACCATTAGAAGATATACAATGTCCTAAAACAATGTTTAAAATCTCTGTTAATGTTATATTGGAAACTGCATGTGTGTGTGTTGTAGGAGTGAACTGTGAAGTGGACATTGATGAATGTGACGAGGATCCCTGTCAGAACGGCGCCACCTGTCATGATCACGTGGGTCTGTACACCTGTGCGTGTGTGCCGGGATACGAGGGCATCAACTGTGAGCTGGACATCAATGAGTGTGACAGTTCACCCTGCCAACATGGAGGGACGTGTTTGGATATGGTGAACAGGTGAGTGTATTTGATCAATCTGAGGTTTGTCATCTGATAGGTTGAGTTCTACAGGAACAATGAATATGCAAATTAGTCCCCGCCTCCACTCAATCACGCCTCCACTCGATCAGTGACGACCTGATCCACTCGCTTGATTGATGAATTTGCACATGGTTTGTCTTAAAGCATATTAAAAACACCACATAGACATATAAACAGTCCCCCTGTGGTGAAATCCAGCTTTTAATGCTGTTTATATGTCTATGTGGTGTTTTTAATCTGCTTTAAGACAAACCATGTGTAAATTCATAAGTCGACTCCATTGCTGAGTATTTCCTCCTTAAAACTGCAGTGAACCAAAGACAGTCTCAAAAACACACTTTGAAATCGCTGGTGTTTCTGACGTCACAAACTACCTTGAAACCAATCAGATCAACATGTGATCGTCAACCAGTGGATCTCTGAGCTGAGTGAGTGAGTGGAGGTGGGGCTCATTTGCATATTCATAGAACCGCGTATACTAAATGAGGCAATGGTGTCAAGTTACATTCAAGCTATTGTAAGGAAAAAACTTTTAAATATGTAAGAGATAAAACTATTGACTACAGGGGGACTTTAAAAGTTTTCAAATAAAAATAAATCCAGGTTGCTTAAATACTGTTACCGTATTACATATGTATTGTGAAGTATTTAAGGTGGAAATATTAAAGCATTAAAGCAGGTTTTAGCTACATGGAATGAGTTTAAAAGCTTTTGTACATCATTAAACTGTAAACACTAAAACACTTTGTGAACAGAAATGATGTTTGTCCTTTAAAACAGTTCAAACCACAGCTCATTTCTTCACACATCAGACTGTGCTTTGCATTACAGCTATGAGTGTGACTGCAGTGGCACTGGATTTATGGGCTCTTTCTGTGAAGAAGACATCCCCGAGTGTGTGTCTGACCCGTGTCTGCACGCTGCCACCTGCCAGGAAGGAGTTAACCAGTATTCCTGCCTCTGCTGGCCAGGTAACCAATCTTTAATTCGGCCTGTTCATCATACCTTTATTGTGTTTATTCATGCATTCAAAGGCCCATTTTGTTGCTAATCAATTCCAGCATTATAGTGTGATGAAATCAGTGATGATCTCTTACACCACACTGCCACCTAGAGAAACATGTATGCAATTGCAAAGAGAACCATAAGATCTAAATGGACATTAGCATTGAATAAATACTATTTGTGGTATTCTGCTGCTGGAGCTCTTCTGCTTCGAGGTTTGGTGTGTTGTGTGTTCAGAGAAGCTCTTCTGCTTTGAGGTTTGGTGTGTTGTGTGTTCAGAGATGCTCTTCTGCTTCAAGGTTTGGTGTGTTGTGTGTTCAGAGATGCTCTTCTGCTTCAAGGTTTGGTGTGTTGTGTGTTCAGAGATGCTCTTCTGCTTCAAGGTTTGGTGTGTTGTGTGTTCAGAGATGCTCTTCTGCTTCGAGGTTTGGTGTGTTGGGTGTTCAGAGATGCTCTTCTGCTTCAAGGTTTGGTGTGTTGTGTGTTCAGAGATGCTCTTCTGCTTCAAGGTTTGGTGTGTTGTGTGTTCAGAGATGCTCTTCTGCTTCGAGGTTTGGTGTGTTGTGTGTTCAGAGATGCTCTTCTGCTTCGAGGTTTGGTGTGTTGTGTGTTCAGAGATGCTCTTCTGCTTCAAGGTTTGGTGTGTTGGGTTTTCAGAGATGCTCTTCTGCTTCAAGGTTTGGTGTGTTGTGTGTTCAGAGATGCTCTTCTGCTTCAAGGTTTGGTGTGTTGTGTGTTCAGAGATGCTCTTCTGCTTCGAGGTTTGGTGTGCTGTGTGTTCAGAGATGCTCTTCTGCTTCGAGGTTTGGTGTGTTGTGTGTTCAGAGATGCTCTTCTGCTTCAAGGTTTGGTGTGTTGTGTGTTCAGAGATGCTCTTCTGCTTCAAGGTTTGGTGTGTCGTGTGTTCAGAGATGCTCTTCTGCTTCAAGGTTTGGTGTGTTGTGTGTTCAGAGATGCTCTTCTGCTTCGAGGTTTGGTGTGTTGTGTGTTCAGAGATGCTCTTCTGCTTCAAGGTTTGGTGTGTTGTGTGTTCAGAGATGCTCTTCTGCTTCAAGGTTTGGTGTGTCGTGTGTTCAGAGAAGCTCTTCTGCTTTGAGGTTTGGTGTGTTGTGTGTTCAGAGATGCTCTTCTGCTTCAAGGTTTGGTGTGTTGTGTGTTCAGAGATGCTCTTCTGCTTCAAGGTTTGGTGTGTTGAGTGTTCAGAGATGCTCTTCTGCTTCAAGGTTTGGTGTGTTGTGTGTTCAGAGATGCTCTTCTGCTTCAAGGTTTGGTGTGTTGTGTGTTCAGAGATGCTCTTCTGCTTCAAGGTTTGGTGTGTTGTGTGTTCAGAGATGCTCTTCTGCTTCAAGGTTTGGTGTGTTGTGTGTTCAGAGATGCTCTTCTGCTTCAAGGTTTGGTGTGTTGTGTGTTCAGAGATGCTCTTCTGCTTCGAGGTTTGGTGTGTTGGGTGTTCAGAGATGCTCTTCTGCTTCAAGGTTTGGTGTGTTGTGTGTTCAGAGATGCTCTTCTGCTTCAAGGTTTGGTGTGTTGTGTGTTCAGAGATGCTCTTCTGCTTCGAGGTTTGGTGTGTTGTGTGTTCAGAGATGCTCTTCTGCTTCGAGGTTTGGTGTGTTGTGTGTTCAGAGATGCTCTTCTGCTTCAAGGTTTGGTGTGTTGTGTGTTCAGAGATGCTCTTCTGCTTCAAGGTTTGGTGTGTTGTGTGTTCAGAGAAGCTCTTCTGCTTTGAGGTTTGGTGTGTTGTGTGTTCAGAGATGCTCTTCTGCTTCGAGGTTTGGTGTGTTGTGTGTTCAGAGATGCTCTTCTGCTTCGAGGTTTGGTGTGTTGTGTGTTCAGAGAATGCCTGATGCTCAGATTGAACTTCAGCAGATCGTCTTGATCATGTCTACATGCCTCAATGCATTGAGTTGCTGCCATACGATTGGCTGATTAGATATAATTGCATTGTTGACAAAAGAAAACCGATTACTCACATTTTATATTATATTATATTATATTATATTATATTATATTATATTATATTATATTATATTATATTAAACAGATGTCACATTTTATTATTTTATTTTACATCATATATTATATTATGTTACATTTTATACATTAAAAAAAATATATAAAATACTGGTTTAAAAACATTATAAACTTTATAAACTTGTGTTTTATTTCCTCACTCCACAACAAATCCTTTACATTTAATAGTATTCAGGAAAAAAGCAATATAAGTATAAAACAAACAAATCATAGTGGATTCAGATTATAAAAACTGTGACTTATATTCCATAAAAATAGGGTAAAGTGTTTTGTGTCAGTCCATCTGTTCAAGTCATAATCTTCTCCACGGAGCTTTTACCTCACCCAACTTTTTAATCTTTCTTTAAACTTATTAACAGTTACATTTCCCCTCGCCAATGAAGCAGAAGCACACGAATGCTCTTATAAATGCTGCTTAATAGGGCTTAGAGGTTAAAGATCTGGGAAGGCTTGATCCGTGAACTGTCACCATTGCTCTTCACCTCTGGCTGATCCAAGTGTGAAAGTCGCTTCGGATTAAAGCATCTGCTGAATCACAACAAATTAGATGTTTTAATGCTGCTTAAAAGTGTTATTTTAGGACCATTGAGAAACTATTATAGTTTTAATTTATATTTTGAATCAGTTTTTATTTTATATATTTATATTTAGGCTAATGTACTGTTAAAGTTTTGTTACTTTGTTGTGTATTTTTTTCTCTCTCTCTGTGTGTGTGTGTGTGTGTGTGTTTATTTCAAGTAATGAAAATGTTTTTTTAAAAATGTTTTTAGTTTCAGTTTTAGCTCAGTATAAAATCACTGAGCTGCAAAAAACGTATGTACCTATAACGTATTTTGACTGTATTTATAGCCTACTGCATTGCATTAGATATTAGTTTTTATATATTTTCTATTCACTAACTTCCCTTATAATAATAATAATAATTTTTTTTTTGCTCATAATTGTCTTTTAATCAGCTGGTGATTTTTAGTGGAAGTATGAAATTGGGTTATTTTCCTTAACTAAATCTATTAAAAACATTTCTGTTAAACATTTCTGTGAAATAAAGCTGAAATAAAATAGGCCTATCGATATTAGTTGGAAAACTTAAACTAAACAAAAAAATGAAAATATTTGTCTTGGCAAACATTTTTAATAAGTTTAAGTTGAAGCACTAAAATGATCAACTGGAAATAAAAATAAAATAAAATTGAAATAAAATAAATTAAACCTAAATAGCAATATTTGAAAAACATAAAAATAAAAAGAAGAAAGCACATAATGAAACTAAACTTAGCATGAACACTAAAAAATGTGTGCCGTCAAATCAATTAATTGCGATTAATCGCATCTCACACACTTGTATATTTACAAACTTGACAGCACTACTAAAATATCAAATAAAAGCTAATTGAAAATATGAAGTATAAAGTCATGTATTTCATTCTGTATTTCAGGATATGAAGGCGAGAACTGTGAGGTCGACGTGGACGAGTGTGACGCGAGGCCGTGTGTGAATGGCGGGGAATGTTTCCAGCGCTCCGACTCGAGACACTACAGAGTTCTGCCTGAACTGGACCAGGACTTCAGCTTCGAGAAGGCGTCTGGATACCTGTGCCACTGTCCCGCTGGGTTCACTGGTGAGAAACACCGCTGACCGCTGCTCACAGAGCATCGAACCGCATCAGTAACCACAGCGTCTCTGTTTCTCAGGTGAAAACTGTTCAGTGAACATCAACGAATGTGAGTCGGCACCGTGTGAAAACGGAGGAACCTGTGAAGATCTCGTCAATGCATTTCAGTGCTGGTGTCCGCCGGGGTTCACAGGTGTGTACGTCTGCTCCGTATGACACCTATCCTTTTCTAAATGCACAACATCGGCTAAATGGACAACATAGGCTCAAAAAATAGGCTTTTCAAAACTCAAAAAATTTACCTATACACACAATTCAGTGCAGTTTCCAGATGAAATTAACACTAGTGCCATTAAAACATCAAGAACATTTATCTTCTTTTTGCACAATGGGGTGCAGATCATCGATTAACAAAGACTTATTTGTTCACCTCAAATGACCTCAAAACTCTTTTATCATAATGCATGATTTTCAAACTAGTGCATTTTGACTATTGCATCACTTCACCAGCTCCGCATGAGTGGCTTTTCCGACTCGGTAAACTTGCTCGTACAGCTACACTGCAAAAAAAGATTTTCTACCTCAGTATTTTTCTCTTGTTTTCCAGTACAAATATCTAATCATCCTTAAATCAAGATACATTTACTTGGGAAGCAAAATGACTGAAGATAACAAATGTCTTTACACTTAATGTCCCCCTGTAGTCAATCATTTTATGACTTAAAACTCATCTTTGATCACAAAAATGACATATTTAAACATTTTTTCCTTGAAAAAAATGTATTCTTCATACCTTCATATAGCTTTAATGTAACTCGACACCCTTGCCTCATTTAGTGAGGGTCGTGGTTCTATGAATATGCAAATGAGCCCCGCCTCCACTCACTCACTCACTCAGCTCAGAGATCCACTGGTTGACGATCACACGTTGATCTGATTGGTTACAAGGTAGTTTGTGACGTCAGAAACACCAGCGATTTCAAAGTGTGTTTTTGAGACTGTCTTTGGTTCACTGCAGTTTTAAGGAGGAAATACTCAGCAATGGTGTCGACTTATGAATTTACACATGCTTTGTCTTAAAGCGTATTAAAAACACCACATAGACACATAAACAACATTAAAAGCTGGATTTTCACCACAGGGGGACTTTAAAACAAGAAAAAATGTCTGCTTTTCAGAAGAATCTGTTTTCCCTTTAAATGAATGGGATAGTTCACCCCAAAATTCACTTCAACAAATGAAGTGGTACTAGATATTCAAAAAACATTATTTACTCTAATAAATGTGGGAGTAAAACTGAAGAGCTCTGTATAAACTCCCACCTCAGTCTTAATCACAGAGACACAGTTTGAACTTGGGTTGCACGATATTGAAGAAAATTGCGATATGCGATAATAACTCATTAAATAATGCGATATTCGATATGCGATACGATAATGCTTAAAGTGTGTAAAATAAACTTAAATTATCTTTAAAACATCTTTAGAAATTATATAACCTACATACGTGTTTCACATTCAAAAAAACACCCCTACAGCTTCTGAAAGTGAACATCAGTGTTTTACTGTAGCATAAGAAGTGTTATTTTAACATCATTGGGGTTTAGGGGTTCAGGTTATCCTACATTAGGGTTATTTAACAACAGAAACTGAATAATCACATGTAAAAATAAAACACTGCTTAGTTATCACTGTATGAATTAAATATAAACTGATTCTTATTAAAGCTACAAAAGTTATTCAGCCGAGAGTGAGTGATTTTCTCTTTGTCGTAAATTCATGACCGCAGTTATATACATTTGCGATATTTCAATAATTTCGATATAGGCCTAGTTTGAATCATAGACATGCTCCAACTTTAAGAAAACAAATCCTGTTGTAATAGTGTTTTAGTGTGAAGTGAGGTGAGACGCTTACAGGAGAGCTGCTTAAGACAGATGATCCTGAAAGATCAACAAACACCCACAGCTTGGACTAATGACTTCAGGATGCCGGATTTCAGTCGTCTAGTTGAGTTTAGTTCATTTCCAGCGCTCATTTTCTCAATTCAACTCTGATAGCTTGTCGAGTCACTTTTGGCCAGTGCTGTATATCATGCGTATAGCGTTTAAAAGTGGTGTAGTGCGTTCCAGGCTTCCTGAAACCTTCCCACACGGACACAGACTCAACCCACATCTCCAGTAATGAGTTGGCAGAAACATTCCTGATGTCAGCACTGACAGGAGCCAGCTGGGAAGGGAGGGAATCTGTGGATTATTATCACTCATCCCTCGCACTTGCTCCGGGACGCTCGGCACCGAGAGCTCCGTCCACTGTGGCTGTGCGTTTGTGCAAAAGGGAAAAATACAAAGAAGCTGGAAATAAAGGAGCAACGAGAGAAGGAGGAAGAAAACATTGGAAACTGTCACTCGTGTCAGGAAGAGAGTGACTCCGCCGGGATGAGAGGACTGATAGTGAAAGTCATTTGCAGTGGGATGCTTCTCCTGACAGGTAAAGTGTCGGAGCGTTCTGGAAGTCATGTGGAAATAACCTGCAGAAAACTCGGGATTCTCCTGTCCATGAAGAGCGACTGGTTCCTTCCTTTGAAATTCAATTTATGATGAATGATATCATACATAAACTGTAGAATGTGTTCTGGATTTTCAGGCACATAGTTATTATTGAAAAGCACAAATAAAGACACTCCTGTTCAACGCAACAAGGGATTTTCTCACTCAGTATTTTTGTTTTTTATTCCAGTGCAAATATGTACAATGACACATGATAAGAAGTCTTGTTTTCTGAAAAATATGTATCATAAATAAGTTTATGTTTTTTTTTTTTATGGGGTCAGAAAAATAAACTTGTTTTCCTCTGAATTAAGTGCATTTTTCTTTAGAAGAATTTCTCCAGAAAACAAGCCTCTTATTTGATGTTATTTTGCATATCTTTATTTAAGAATTTTAGATATTTCTGCAAGTGGGGGCAGAAAAATAAACGTATTTTCCCTTTGCATTAAATTTCTCTGAAAACAAGACTATTATTTTATTGTATTGCATCTCAAGTAAATGTATCTTGATTTAAGAATTTAGATATTTGTACTGGAAAACTACTGTAAAAAATACTGTATGTCCGCTCTAGGTTTCAGCATATTAACTTGTTTTTTCCCATATATATATATATATATATATATATATATATATATATATATATGCATGATAAATGTAACTGTTGTGCAACTCTGCATCGAATTGAGTTATCAAGTCAGTTTCATTTGTATTGTGCTTTTCACAATACACATTGTTTTCAAGCAGCTTATCCATAATCTTATTTGCAAAATGTATTACAAGCAACTCTTTACAGTTTGCACTGACTCTGATTATAATGGTTGCTCAATAACAGCTCTCTCTTGTTGTGTACTGGTGTAGTTTGGTCATATTTACAGGTACAGTATTATTATTCACAGCGGTAGTCAACAGTAAACACAATAAATAAACTTCAGTTAAGTAGAAGCAACCGTTCCAACCATATGCTGGCGTGCCAATCCTTTTACCAGGATTACATTACTAAAAGGCTTAAAGTGAATGCAGTTAAAAGTCAATTTATTTGTTTTTATCTCACTGTGCTGTTAGTAATTGATCAAGGTTGCAGTTGCTTCATAAGTTTCTGCTTAAGATTTATATTGTCAGTTGGTTTGTTGGCTTTGTTTTCTTATGTTTTCTTCATTTGTTTGATATATAATTAAAGTATAATCAATCACTTTCTTAGTCACGGGATCTCTAAAATCCTCATATAAAAAGAGTGTCGCGTAGGGCTGCACAATTCATCGAAATAAAACTGGAATCATGATATGGATTATTGCGAATATACATTTAATTAAATAAATATATGTGTTGCGTATTTCAAAAAGTGTTAGCCATAATATTAGTAAATTTTACAACGAAATATTACAATAGTAATTTTGTTTATATTTAGTATTATTGTATATTTTATGTAATATTATTATCAACAACAAAAATAAGGCTTAGCATATTGTTCTATTATATTGCTTAAATATATATTTTTTAAATTTTACAGTAAATTATTACAATAGTAATAGTATTCATTTTTATAGTATTGCTATTATTATTATATGATCCACAATAATAATAATAATAATAACAAAATATATTATTATTATTATCTTTTTATATTATCTTTATATTTTTATATTATATTATTTAAATACTTTATTTTTTTTACAATAGTAATATTTCTTTTTTCTTATTTTTTATTTAGTATTATTTTTTATTTTATTTATTATTATAGTATTGTTATTATTATATTATCAACAACAACAGCAATAATACAATGTATGATTATATTTTTATATTATATTTGTTTTTATATTGTATTACTTAAATACTCAATTTTTATATTATAATGAAATATTACAATAGTAATAGTACTTAATATTATAGTATTATTATATTATCAATAATAATAATAAAACATTGTCTTTTTATATTATATTAATATTTTTGCATTTGTATTATATTACTTAAATACTTAATGTTTTTTACAATAGTGATCATTTTAATTTTTTCTTTAGTATTATTATATATTTTATGTATTATTATTATTAACATTTCTTCTTTTTCTTCTTCTTCTTTATAGTCATATTGATACATAATCCCAAAATTGTCGCCGAATTGTGCAGCACTACAAACAAGCAAAGCAAACCAGGATGTTACATTTTAAATCCTAATTTTGATCAGAAAACTGTGTTGCATATAAAAAGTTTTTGAATAAGACTAACAGTTTTGTAGAACAGCAGTCTAAAGCCTCACATGACCTGTGTGTGTGTGATCCCCCTGCAGGTGTGGTGTGTGAGATTGACGTGGATGAGTGCGAGAGCGAGCCGTGTCGGAACGGTGCCCGGTGTGAGGATGGCATTAATGACTACATGTGTTACTGTCCTCGTCCTGCGCGGGACCAGTTGCCCTGGGGCGGCCGGGACTGTGACGTCGTATTGACCGGGTGTGTGAACGACCCCTGCCTGAACAGCGCCACCTGCTGGCCATCACTGCATGGAGAGGAGCATCGACACACCTGCACATGCCCTTCTGGTTATCATGGGGACCGATGCGAAACCTCCACCACCTTCTCTATGACGGGTGGAGGTTATGTGGTCTTGGAGGTTTCACACAGTAACCGGAGTCGCCGGGATGCGGGATCACAGGCGCCGAGTGTCCAGATGAGGTTTAGGACGACTTTACCAGATGCAATCCTCCTCTACCGGGGAAGCCAAGAGCACTTTTTTACACTGGAGCTGAGAGGGGGGAATCTTCTCTCCAGAGCCGAATCTGGAGATTTAAGGCTTGCTGTGACGTTAACCGGGGAGTTCAGTGACGGCCTCTGGCATGAAGTCTCTGTTAGTGTGGATGAGAGACTCGTTCTGACCCTGATATCAGAAAACACGACCGCAGAGGATGGAGGACACAACCAGCTTCTGTCCTTCCAGCCGAAGGGCTTGGAGAAGACACACATCGGAGGCGTTCCTCAGGAGTTCCTCAACAACACGGCGTCCGGGACGGGGTTCGTCGGGTGTTTGGAGGATCTGCGTGTAGATGCTGAGCTGGTTTTACCCAGAAGCCTCAGCTCTCAGTATGTGCAGATGGGCTGTGAGAGGAGCGAGCGGTGCCGTCCCGATCCCTGCTCTGAGCGAGGACACTGTGTGGATCTGTGGACCGACTACATGTGCCAATGCCACACGCCGTTTCACGGACACAACTGTTCAGAAGGTGAGCTGACTTTTAAATAACAGCTTGCCGTTATGAATTATTAAATTATGTGTCAATGATATGACTTTTATATATAAGCCTTAATTTGGTAAGCCTTAATTTAAACCTTATTTGATGCCTCTATTTAATAAAAAAAAAATATATATATATATATATATACACACACACACGCGCTACTGTTTATGAATTAAATTTAAGAAGATTTTTTTTGTGTGAAAGAAGTCTCTTCTGTTCACTAAAGCAAGGCTGCATTTATTTGTTTCAAAATACATCAAAAACAGTAATATTGTGAAATATTGTTTACAATTTAAAATAACTAGAAATCTTTTGTAACATTATTACACATTTTTATTTTTAATTTTTTTACAGGATATCATTCTAATACGCTGATTTGCTTCTCAAGAAATATTATTATTATCAGTGTTGAAAACATTTTTTTTTTTCAGGATTCTGTGATAAATAGAAAGTTCAAAAGAACAGCATTTTTCTGAAATAGAAAGCTTTTACAACATCATAAATGACTTTACTGTCACTTTTGATCAATTTAATGCATCCTTGCTGAATAAAAGTATTCTGCTCATCAAGCCTGCATTTATGATGAAGATTATAGTAAAAACAGTAATATTGTGAAATATTATAATAAAAACTGTTTTCTATGTGAATAAGTACTAAACTGTAATGTATTCCTGTGATCAAAGCTGAATTTTCAGCATCATTACTCATGATCCTTCAGAAATCACTCTAATATGAGGATTTGATGCTTAAGAAACATTTATGATTATTATCAATGTTGAAAACATACAAGCTTAATTTTTTTGTGGAAACCATTATACATTGCCACTCAAAAATTTGGTTTTAGTAATATTTTAAAAGTAAAAATAGAAATGTATACACCAAATATGTTTTAATTTGACAGTAAATACATTTATAATGTTCCTAAATATTTCAAATAAACACTGTTCCCTAAACTGGATTTTGTGAGGAAACTACAGTTTGTTTGTAAGTTGAGTAAAAACTAATTATTTACTAAATCATAGAAATATAAAATAGATTAAAAAAATATTTTATTGGTTTACCTGCATGTCCTGTGACCATAAACTAATATCACAGAACTATGAACATGTTGTTCAATTATTGAAATATTAACTTAAAATAGTAAATATTTTAAATCAGAGGCTGACAAAAAAAGTTTGCGAATCCTTGCGAATCTTTTGCATTTTACAGCGGGTGTTTACAGCATTTTACTTTCTCCAGTTGGTGATTGTCGTTTGAACCTTTCTGGATCCGCCATCAAATTGATAAGTTTAATTATATCAAGTGCTGTGAGAAAAGGCTATAAATCTCCTCCTCCAACATCCTCACACTCATAGCCGACTAGCCGAGACTCTTCTTTATGTGGACAGATGTGACGTAATGACGTAATGACGCAAACACATGCTCGAATTTCCCACGGAAATCCACCGGTACCACTGGAGTTAAAAACATTATTACAAGCTTACCGTTTTGAATCGAGCTACGGCAAGCAGAGAGTTTTGAACACTGGCTGGTTATGTACTTGCTCAAACATTTATTATGGATAATTTTTAACCCAAAAAAGTTACAGACTGCAGCTTTAAACAAATCTTAAGTCTCCTAAAGTAGGCCTTATCAACTATAAATTCTTGTTTTCTTATTTTTGAGGTGTGCATGTTTTCTTTCGTGATGCTTTTCACTAAAACTTTTAAGCGTTCTCCCCAACAGAGCACTCTTCATGGACGTTCAGTCACGAGCGCAACAGAAGCTTCGCTGCGTTCCCCATCCTCCAGAAGCACGACTCAAACCTGAGCGTGTCGCTGTGGCTCAGATCACGGCATTCGGACGGCCTGGTCTTTCAGCTCCAGCACGACAATCAAGCTTACTTCTCTCTTTTTCTGAAAAA
Source organism: Squalius cephalus (assembly GCF_949319135.1). Taxonomy (NCBI): domain Eukaryota; kingdom Metazoa; phylum Chordata; class Actinopteri; order Cypriniformes; family Leuciscidae; genus Squalius; species Squalius cephalus. The sequence goes on from NC_137137.1 coordinate 2,763,805, forward strand.
TGGCTCAGTATATGTTGCGATATACAACTCCATCATAAAGGCCTCCAGATTCCTAACCGATGGGGAGAAGGTCTTTGTGGCTATTAAGAAACAGCAAGGTGTTTTAGTGTTTAACGAAACGCAGCAGATTTCTGCCAGTCATGTTGATTTTGAGGTGGAGGCGGGAGATGTGGCGTATCTCGGTGGGCTTCCCGAAGGAGGAAACACTGCACAGTGGGGCGGATACTTCAAGGGTTGTTTGCAGGACGTCCGGATAGACGACACACAACTGTTCATGTACTCGGGGAGCATCAGCCAGAAACCACAGCATTCAAGCTACTTACCCAGAAACTCCTCGAATGTGCTGGAGGGGTGTGTGGGCGACCAGACGTGTAAGGTGAGACACTACCCTTCAAAAGTTTGGGATCAGTTTAAAGAAATTAATACTTGTATTCATCAAGGGTGCATTAAATTAATCAAAAGTGACCGTAAAGACATTTATAATGTCACAAAAGATTTGATAAGCTTTACATTTAGTGAAGTGGAAAGAGAAAAACACTGCTAGCATGAATGAACATGTTTTAGCATACTGCTAGCATGAATTAGCATATTGCTAGCATGTTTTAGCACACATTGCTAACATCAATTAGCATATTGCTAACATGTTTTAGTACATTGCTAACATTAATTAGCATATTGCTAACATTAATTAGCATAATGCTAACATGTTTTAGCACATTGCTAGCATGAATTAGCATATTGCTAGCATGTTTAACACATTTCTAGCATTAATTAACATGTTGTTAACAAGTTTTCACACATTTAGCATGAATAAGAATGTTTTAGCAGATTGCTAGCATGAATTTGCATGTTGTTAACATGTTTAACAGATTGCTAACATGAATTAGCATTTTTAGGCTCATTTCCAACTTGAATTAGCATGTTGTTGGCATGGTTAACACGTTGCTAGCATGATTTAGCATTTTAGCAGCATAACTTATCATGCTGGTTACATGTTTTAACACATTGTTAACATGAATTACCATGTTGCTAGCATGTTGTCGAGCCAATAATATTGTTAACATTTGTCAAGCAAACATAATAAATGCTGTACTAATGAACTTTCTATTCATCAAAGAAGACAGGAAAACACAATGTATCACAGTTTCATCCAAGATATGTTTTTAACATTAATAATAATAATAAATGTTTCTTCAGCAGCAAATCATCATATTAGAGTGATTTCTGAAGGATCATGTGACACTGAAGACTGGAGTAATGATGCTGAAAATTCAGCTTTGATCACAGGAATAAATTACACTTTACTGTATATTCACATAGAAAACAGCTATTTTAAATTGTAATAATGTTTCACTATTTTTACTGTATTTTTGATCACATAAATGCAGCCAAAATCAAATCTTTCCTACTGTACTAACTTCTGCTGAGTGTTACACACTTTTCTGGTGTTTGTCTCGACTCCTCAGATGTTGTACTATCACACGTTGTGTTTGCAGATGAAGCCCTGTCAGAACGGAGGGAAATGCGGGGTCATCTGGAATGACTTTGTGTGCTCCTGTCCACTGAACTTCTCCGGGAAGACGTGTGACACGCGTGTGTGGTGTGTGAGCGATCCGTGTGACTCCGGGACTCAGTGTGTGGATCTGCCTGATGGTTATGAGTGTGAGTATCCGACTGACTGAGTTCAGTGTTCCCTGTTTTATTCTGTTTTTCTTGTTTAACTAAACTCAGACGAAACCCAACAAGTCATATGAAAAAAATAAACATTTAACCCTTATATTATGTTTCAGGTCAGTTTGACCCACAATGCATTTTTTGAGTTTGTTGGAAAATCTAGGATGTTTTCCTTGAAATCTTCTTGAACTTGACCCATACATTTAGTGGTTAAATGCACAGACCCAAAATACATTTTTAAATAATAATAAAAAATAATGTATTTTGTTATGTTTCTCAATATTTATGCATTTTGCAGACACTTTTATTTCAAGAAATGTATGTGCATTGAAGGTGTACATTTTTTGATCTTGGCATTTCTAGTGCAATGCTCTAATGTTAGAACTTCAAGAAAGCTCAGAAAAAATTTTTATTAAAAAAAAAGAATCTATAAAATAAAAAAGAATGTAAATAAATAGTTTTGTTTTTGTTTTTCATTGTGTAATTTTTGGTTCTTTGATTTGAATCCAGTTGGATTCAATTTGAAAATATGACATAATTTCACCAGTATTCTGTCAAAATAAAAGCTTTATGATTTGAAATGTTAAACTTTGAGGGTTTCAAAGTATTGCGTCAAAGAATATTAACATATTGAGAGAATTTAAGACATAAATATTAGTATTTTAACTTGTAGCCTAAAATAAAAATGTTCATATTATCACATTCATTTTTTTTTATTGAATTTTCATAGTTTATTGTAATTTATAAGAGTAATATATTTCTGTCATTTTTTTGTTATAATAATAATAGTAATAATAAAAACAACATTATCAGTTCAAAATGAAATATATGCAAAATAATAATTTACTGGCTATCATGTAATATTTTAACTTTTAGTGTAAAATACACATTTTAATATTAAGTACATTTTTATTGAATAGTCAGTTTTTTTGTAATTTACAACTGTAATATTTTCTCTCATTTTTATAATTAGAGTTAAAACTAATAATGATAATAAAACAGTAAAAGTTCAAATTGAATTTTTTGGCAGTCATGTAGAATTTATTTATATTATCAGATACATTTTTTATTGAATAGTCATAGTTTATTGTAATTTACAACAGTGATATATATCTGTCATTTTTTATAATTAGAGTTATAACTAATAATAATAAAAATGGTAACAGTCTAAGTTGCAATATATGACAAAATAATCACAATTAAATTGTATGGCAGTCATGTAGCCCTATATGAAAAATAATTAAAAAATATAAACAATTAAAATAAAACACTAGCTAAAAAAAGATCAGTTTACTTGCGCACCATGGCCAACATCAGAGAACCGTGACCATGCAAATGTGTTGTTAACTGATTGACATTTCCAGTGTACGTCAAGTAAATAATTGGATTAGTTCAAGTAAGTGTTAACACACTTGTGACGCCCTGTGTTAACACACTCCTCCTCACTCCAGGTTTAGCCAACGCCACATTTGAGAGCAACGCTCTGAGGTTCAGTGCCAACGGCTCCCTGTTGTTCCCGGTGACGCGGATCTCCATGGATCTGCGGACGCGCGAGGAGAACGGGACGCTGTTGCGCGCCTCGGACCGGCTGGAGTTCTTCTGCATGGGGCTTCTGAACTCCTCGCTGATCGTGAAGTTTCGTGAGGGTAACAGTCTGGATGTGCACGCTTTCACCAGCAACGTCCCCGTTTCGGATGGAGAATGGCATCAGGTGTTGTTGCTCTACTCATCCGTCTCGAGGAACTCCGCGTCCCGTTGGATGCTGGCCGTGGATGGCCGGATATCGGGATCCAGTCAGGCGTCTGGCAGCTTGGACTTCTTCAACTCCTCCACCGTGTGGCTGGCGGAGAACTACACCGGCTGTTTGGGAGAGGTGCGGATCGGTGGGGTTTATTTACCGTTTTCCGGACACCTGGAGGACGAGGCGCCGCAAACGTCCCAGTTCATCCGAGTTGGCGGGACGGCAGAGCCTCAGCTGGGATGCTCCGGCTCCCGCGTGTGTGTTTCCGAGACTTGCCTGAACAACGGCTCCTGCACGGATCTCTTCAATCTCTTCGCCTGCACATGTGTCCCGGGATGGACGGGCGAACGCTGCGAGGAGAACGTGGACGAGTGTGTCCAACAGCCCTGTGTCTTCGGCGTGTGCCGGGATCTGCCTGGGGACTATGTGTGCGAGTGTCCTGATGGATACTCTGGGAAGAACTGCCAGGAGGAGGTGGACGGGTGCCAGGAGCATCGCTGTGAGAACGGAGGCTCGTGTGTGAAGACGGTCCTGGGATACACCTGCGTCTGTCCACCTGCTCACACGGGCCCGTCCTGCCAGTGAGTGATGTCTGCAGATGATGGGGCCCGGGGCCGGTTGCAGAAACAGCCATTATGTTAACACAGTGTCTTAAGTTCCAGCATGACCCACTAGCAGTCAGTCTGGGGCAGTCAATCTTCCTTTTCGGAATCAAATTAGGCCAATCTACGTTTTTTTTATGTAACTGATTTTTAGGCCGTGTGTCCACCAATGCATTTTTTTCACGCTTGAAGCATTTGCCGTTTTTTACCGGTCGCCGAGAGTTGAAGAATGCTCAACTTTGGGTAAAACGCAGCGCTAATCACTGTCACTTTTTACCCAACCGTCCAATCACAGTGGAGGAGGGGCGGGACTAATACCACAACGTACACAGACGACAACAACTAGCATAATAACGGAACAAAATCATTTAAAACAAGAGCCAGAGAAAATGCGTTACATTGTATCGACATTTGAATATAGAATCAACACAGAAACAAAATATGTGTGAAATGAGATACTAGTAACACTTTCGCGGATATTCAAGCGGCATAACAAGCAACTGAAAAAAACGCAACGCTGCCAAAACGCTCTCAAGCGCTCATAGCTAGGCATTTTCAGCAGAGCGCCTAGTGTTTTCAGCTGGCTAATAACGCTTTGGTGGACACACGGCCTTAAAGCTACACTGTATGATTTTTACCCCCATCTAGCGGTGAAATTGTATATGACTACCCAGTGAAAATTAGTTTCTGTTCCTCTCAATTCCGAGGGCGTTTTAACTCCTACGGTGGCCGTATTATTCCAAGATTAACATGGCTTCCAGTTATCTACTTCGTCCATGACAATAATAAACAATACGTCTAAAATGAATAAAACTACAGGACAGATGTCAGGAGGTAAACGTCACCCTTGGAATCGGCTATCCCAGCATAATCAGATTAGGCTAACGTTACAATGTGTACAAAGTAAAAGCAATTAAAAATAACTAAAATTTACAGTGTCCTTTTTTTATATAGCTTAAAAAATTGCGCCTTTAAAACTATTCATTACCTGTGATCCGTCGCAGCACAGATTTATGTTACAAGGTAAACAATACTTTTTCACCATTGACGAGAGGATGAAGTTATACTAGAGGTCGTTCTGGCGTTATGCACAACCATGCTATGGTTAGACAAGCAACTATAAAACTTCGAATTTACACAAATGAATTACAACAGGCTGAATTACCTGTCGAGAAGAAAGCAGGCAACCTCGGCGTCCGTTTTAAAATCTTTTCTCCTCATGAGCTCTTTCCATCTGGGGAAAGTTACTCCAATATTGACTATGGTCTTGCTGATTTGTCTGTCGCGTTGACGTTTTAATTCTCTCTTTCAAATGTGAGTACGCACGCACGCACGCACACACGCATGCACACACACACACATACACACCACACTATCTTTCAAATCTGCCGGCACTCGAGAGCTGGCGAGTAATCTCCCCCTCGCATTCGTCACGGTGTCACTGAGTGAAAAACGCAAAAGGCGAAGCTTGAATTTACAGGTATGTCCCTCTTTGGCTAATGTAGTTTCAAGATGGAGGGGCAACATGGCGACCGGCATTCGAACCCCTCACCCGTATGTACTTTCAATGGCAGATTATAAACTTACGAGAATACTTTATTACTTGAAAGAAGTAAATATACATTAATGAGCACATATATTTTTTAAAGAACTAAGTGTTTTTTACTAAGAATCAACTAAAAAAGTTACACAGTGTAGCTTTAAAGAAAAAAAATTTATTGTCCATACTTGTTACACTAGTCTTAGAGGTTTATGCAACCGGCCCCTGATCTTTGAATGCTTACTTGTAGCTTGACACTTGGCTAATACACACACACACACACACACACACACACACACACACACACACACACACACACACACCACACACACACACACACACACACACACACACACACACACACACACACACACACACACACACACACACACACACACACACACACACACACACACAGAAAGAAGTCTCTTCTGCTCACCAAGGCTGTATTTATTTGATCAAAAATACAGTACAAACAGTAATATTGTGAAATATTAAAACAATTTTAAATAGCTGTTTTCTATGTGAATATATTGTTAAAATGTAATTTATTCCTGTGATCAAAGCTGAATTTTCAGCATTATTACTCCAGTGTTCAGTGTCACATGATCCTTCAGAAATCACTCTAATATGATGATTTGATGCTTCTTATTATAGTTCTTCTTAATATTTTAAATGGAAGATATAAAAATAAAAACTACATTTCATTTAAATTTTTGTTAAAGTTTTAGTAATTTTATTATTTTGTCATTTTTATTCGTTTTATTTTCTCAAAAATAGTTTTTATTTTTTTATTTCAGTTTTAGTTTTAAATAATTTTTGGGTGAAATATCACTTTAAGACTTTTGATATTTAAAATATAGATATTTAAAAAAGAAAATTTGGACTAAATCGCTCGATTAAGATTAGTTTTACAATCTCTCTGTAAGGGAAACAGGTACATTTAGCTCAAAGGGAATTATTAATTAATTTTATAGGGAATTTTGACAAATGAATCATCCTGTGCATTGTCAATTCAAGATCTTGACCAAAAATTGATGCACCTCTTGACATCACAACATTAATTTCCATCTCAAGGGAAATGTTGTATTGTCAATGCAAGAGTCCAGCTCTCTGTAGAGTCTCCTCCAGAACATCACAAACACTTTCAGAGAATTTAGGAGATGATTCTTCATGCTTCTCACAACCATTCCTTCACAATCTGAGTCTGATGAATCTTGACATTGTCATCCTGGAATATGGCCATCATGTTTCTTCATACATGGGTGTTTAAGAAATGAAAAGATACACACTCCATCAATGAAGGTTACAGCAGAAGAACTGTTGCCAAACATATAACACAGAAACATAATAATCACTGCAATAATGATCCGAACATAGACTCTTAAGCTTTTGCCTATTTAAATCTAAACAGCGACTTATAACCCTGTTAGCGAGGTTTGAAAAGTCGAATGCGTTACTCTATTAATCAACACTGCTGGAGGTTTGCTGGAAATTTGTGCCGAGTTTATCTGGGAACCAATTGATCCATATTCAAAGAAAAGGACCCTGGTTTGATTGAGTTTAATATCTATAAAGCCTTGTTGTATTTTCACATTGTATTATACACTCAGAAAAAAGATACAAAAGCTGTCACTGGGGTCGAACCCTTTCAAATGCTGCATCTTTGTACCTAACGTGTGCATATTAGTATCTCAGAGGTTCATATTGGTACCAATAGTGTACATATTAGAACCTTTTGAAAGGGTACCGTCCCAGTGATGGATTTTGTACATTTTTTCCTGAGAGTGTGTCATTTCTTTTATTGACCATTGATAATTCAGATGGCGTCAGTGTGTTGTGGATTCAGACTGTGAGAATGGAGGCGTTTGCACTGAGGGATCCTGGGGAAGGAACTGCACCTGCAGACCCGGCTTCAGCGGAGAGAGGTGAGATCACACACACACACACACACACACACACACACACACACACACACACACACACACACACACACACACACACACACACACACACACACACACACTTTCTTGTACATATATCTTTATGAGGACATTCATTGACACAATGCAATCTCTAGCCGCTTACCCTAACCTTACCCATCACAACTAAGTGCCTAACCCGACCCCTGACCCTAATCCGACCCTTAACCTCATTATAACCTTATCCCTAAAACCAAGTCTTGGCCCTCAATCAGGCCTTTAAAGGCTCTCAGAAAGTGTGGACCGGCCAAAATGTCCTCACTTTACTCTCTTTGTCCTCACTCCAATGGTCGAAAACTCAAACTGGTCCTCACAAAGATAGTTGTACAAGTACACACTCACTCACTCACTCACTCACTCACTCACTCACTCACTCACTCACTCACTCACTCACTCACTCTCACTCACACACACACACACACTCATCATGTGCGGATTATTACGCCTAATGGACTTATGCTTTACCTAAACATGTCCCTGGATTAACACTCCTTTCAATGTATTAAGGGTCTAGGAAGAAGACGACTAGCGTTTGAAAGGAATATCGTTTCAGTGCCAACAAAGCAGTGCTATATTAAAATGTATTTAGTATTGAATTTTCTTCATAACTGATGTACTGTACGTTGCAGCATTGCCACTGTTAATGAACTGAAGTGATCTTAATCTTGACACTGTTATCTTCTCTAGAGCGCTGAATTGAGTTTATTTCATAAATGATCAACTTTGGAACATTGAAATGTATTGAACTATATAAGTTGAGCAGAATAATGACACTATTGTCTTCTGTAGAGCTGAAATTGAATCCGTTCTATAATTTAAAAATGAATTTTGCAACATTCATTTAGTTCATTTCCTATTTATTAATGTCAAGCTGCTTTGCAACAATCTGTGTTGTGTAAATACTTGTGGTTTGTCTATTCATTAATATTTTGAATTGGCTTTTATTTTTATATTTTCACTTTTCATTTGAATTAGAATTTTATTTTAATGTTTTTAGTAATTTTATTATATACTTTTTGGTCGTTTTATTTGTTTAAAAAATTTTTTTAGTTTTGATAATTTTAGTACTTATTTATTTCAGTTTATAGGCAGCATTTCTAATTTACATTTTTTTTAAATCTCATTTATGGCCTTTTTTTTCATATTTAGGTTTAATCTATTTTTATTTGAGTTTTAGTTTTGGTATATTTATTACTTGAACTTATTTCAGTATATAGGCAGCATTTCAATTTCAGAATCTCATTTTTTTTTTTTTTTATTCCAGCTTTATTTCAATTAACAAAAATGACTTTTAATACTTTTAATTTTAGTAACAATAACAAGTGCAACAGAGGATGTTTATTTAGAAACAAATCATGCTTATACAGGAAAAATATTGAACTTGCCAGATTCGCACACAAATGTCTGTCCACTTTGCTCTATATTGCAAAATATAAATGGTGCTTTACAAGTGCTTTCTGCTTGTTTGCTCTGCATCTGTAATCAGGTTTATATAAGTCTACCAGAGAAAAAGTTTCTTTAGCTTTGATTCGTCACTTTAATGGTGGTATCTTTTAATGTAGATATACAATCCTTGGCACAAAAAAGCAGAAATGTGTAATAGACTGAGGAGTTTTTGTTTTCCAGATGTGAAGTGGATATAGATGAGTGTGAGTCGGACCCGTGTCTTAACGGAGGCACGTGTGTGGACAGAGCCAACCACTACCTCTGTGAGTGTGTGTCAGACGTCAGCGGAGAAAACTGTGAGAACACGGTGAGATCTTGCTTCTCTTCAATCAGCTGGTTAATGCTTGGGCCTTTTGTTTCATCCATCTTCTAGGGCCCTAACAAATCTGTTTGTCAATTTTACCAAATTCTTTTTGATTTTTAATTCTGTTTTTTTTTCTGTTTACATTTTTCTGTATTCGTTTTTTTTCCTCTCGTTAATATAACCATGCCTAATTAATTTAAATCATGTAACATATACAATTTAACAGCAATTTATTAAAAGTAAAAAAAAAAAAAAAAAAAAAAAACTCTTTTAGGGCTCTATGAAATCGAAATTTTTATTTTTCTGGATTATTTTTATTTTTATTTTTCTGTATTCCGTTTTATTTACACATTTTTAATTTAACCATCAAAAACCATGTCTAATTAATTGAAATCATTAAATTCATTAAAAGTTTAACAGAAATTCAATTTTTTGTGCCCTATGAAATCCTAAATTACGTTTTATTTTTTTCAAAATTCCGTTTTTTTGTTTAAATTGTGAATTTAAGTTAAATTTTAGCAATCAAAAAGCATGACCAATTAAGCAAAATCATTGAACTTATACCATTTAACAGCAATTTATTAAAAGTTGAACAAAAATTTCATTTTTAGGGCACTATGATATCTGTTTCATTTTGTTCCAAATTTCAGTTTTACTGGGTAATATTTTTTTTTCTGTTTTAATTTTTCAGTATTCCATTTTAAAGGTTAAATTAAATTTTAGTAACGTATGCCGTTTAACAGCACTTTAATAAAAGTTTAACAAAAATTACATTTTAGGAAAAGTTTAACAAAAATTACATTTTAGGAAAAGTTTAACAAAAATTACATTTTTAGGAAAAGTTTAACAAAAATTATATTTTAGGAAAAGTTTAACAAAAATTACATTTTTAGGAAAAGTTTAACAAAAATTATATTTTAGGAAAAGTTTAACAAAAATTACATTTTTAGGAAAAGTTTAACAAAAATGACATTTTAGGAAAAGTTTAACAAAAATTACATTTTTAGGAAAAGTTTAACAAAAATTATATTTTAGGAAAAGTTTAACAAAAATTACATTTTTAGGAAAAGTTTAACAAAAATTACATTTTAGGAAAAGTTTAACAAAAATTACATTTTAGGAAAAGTTTTACAAAAATGTATTTTGATTTATTTATTTTTCAAATTCCATGTTTTCCATTCTATTTTTTCTTGATTTCATTTTAATGGAGTAATTACACTTTAAGTTAAAAAAAATTGTAAAAAAAATCAAACAGCATATCTAATCAATTGAATTCATAAAAGTGTTACAATGTAATATCATATTAAAAATATTTACAATAACAGGGCCCTAAGAAATGTTTTAGTTTTTCAGAAATTCGTTTTTACGTTAAGTTCTATTTGTGTGTGTATGATTCCGCCATTTTGTCCACATGTCCTGCAATGAGTGAATGCCAGGGCTGTAATGTTCTCCGTGTGCTCCTGTAGAAGGAGCTGCAGAAGGAGCGCGAGCCGTGGCTGCTGGTGGCCGTCCCGCTGGCGTGTCTCGCTGTCCTGCTGGGAGCACTGGGATTGGTTTGCCTGGTTCTCACCACCCGGAAGAAACGCCAGTCTGAGGGAACGTACAGCCCCAGTCAACAGGAGGTCGCAGGAGCTCGGCTAGAGATGGGCAGCGTGCTCAAAGTGCCTCCGGAAGAAAGACTCATCTGACACACGTCATCATGACATATGAAAGAGGCAAAGCCAACAGGAGTGGCTGTTATGAGTCGAGGCACGTTGAGCAAAGCTTCGTGTGCCTTCAGTGGAAGGACAGTGGAGAAAAACCTGGCGTTCTCCACTAAAAAGAAAGCAGTGGACTACTGTACTTCAGCTCGGGACATTTACATCTTCAGCCAATGTGCACGGCAAAAAAAAGAGTTTTTGTCTTGCTTTCCTCTACAAATACCTAACTTGAGAGTTACAGTTACTCGAGAAGCAAAATGACTTAATATCTTAAGTCTTTTTTTACAAAAAAATGTATCAAAATGAAGTGATTTTATGCTTAAATCAAGAAAAAAAGAAATCTGTCAGTTAGATAAGAACAATAATCTTGTTTCAGGGTTTGGACGGTCGTGAAAAATCTGGAAAAGTCATTGATTTTTAAAATAGCAATTTCCAGGTCTGGAAACATTTTGGAAAAACAAACCAACCCAGAAAGTTATATTTTACATGAATACATAGACTTTTGTGGAATTTTAGGTCATGAATATTTGCCGAAAAGACTGTAGAAATGTTGTTTTCCCTATTCTTGTTTTGAGCACAAACTCAATTCATTTTGATGATTTTCTTCAGAAAGCAAGACTTAAAATCCAAGTCATTTTGCTTCTCAAGTTAATGTACTGTATCTTGATTTTAAAAAATCAAACATTTTTGTATAAACCGAGAAATATAAACTGTGACCACTTTCCATACATAGAATCATTGTTTCATTCATAGTTTTCAGACTGATCACAGGCCTGTCAATCATCTGTGTCAAGCCACTAAAACTTAGATTATCTCTTATCTTAGATTAACACAGTTTCGGACACTTGCGATCCATATACAGCAGCTTCCTCACTAAAAACAGCGGGACAATCTAAAACACTTACCTTGGAGAGTGCTGAACGTGTCCTAATGTCCAAAGTCTGCGATTTTAAAAGATCATAGTCAATATACACGTTATTTATGATGCATTAAATTGCACATCAAGCATTCTATGGGAATATGCTTAACATGCAAGTTAGCGCATTGTTCATATTCTGGGTTTATCTGTACATTGTATGTTTTATTAATAAGGTCGTTCATAAACACATCTGTTGGCTTATGTTACTCTGGATCACGTCACCAGTCTCGAGTCGCACGGGGATATCTGTGGCAATATCCAACAATACATTGCATGGGTCAAAATGATCGATTTTTCTTTTATGCCAAAAATCATTAGGATATTAAGTAAAGATCATGTTCCATGAGGATATTTTGTAAATTTCCTACCGTAAATATATAAAACATGTATTTTTGTGAGTGAATGCTGCACAATCACGAACATAAATGCACAACTTTAAAGGAGATTTTCTCAATGTTTCGATTTTTTTGCACCATCAGATTCCAGATTTTCTAATAGTTGTATCTCAACCAAATATTGTCCTATCATAACAAACCATACATCAATGGAAAGCTTATTTATTCAACTTTCAGATGATGTATACATCTCAATTTCAAAAAATTGACTGATGTGACTGATTTAGTGGTCCAGGATCACATATATAGAATGCATCATCAATATCAATCAAGGTCTTTAAATATCACTGTCTTACATCAGTACTTAGTACAAACCTGGTAAAAATAACGTTACATGAAAACTATGAATAATGCGGCAATAATTCCAACGACAAAAAAGTTTTGGGCTTTCAGAGACCGCAACAAAGGCTCTTGACTTTCTCCAAGAAGATGATATAAGTGTCTGTCTGTGATGTGTTTTCATGCCAGATGTTTTAGTTCTGCTCTGTGTTTCAGTGAGAATGATGGTTTGATGAGAACTTCAGTTATCGTGTTTCACAGCGCCAGGGTTTCATTCAAGGTACTTGTGTACAGTGTAGCTTGTGGATAAAGGTGTAAATACACTGATACTGTACCTAAATGTGGCCATCGTTTAATATTTTTCTTCCTCGTGTGTAATGAAAAGCATCTATTTATGATTAACATGATATCATTGAAATTGAGGCACAAATACTAAAGCTGAAATGCTATATTTTATTAATGATTGTAAAGAGAAAGATATTTTAAACAAAGTCTATGGAAGTCAACGCATTGCTGTCCATAGCAGTTTGTATGTCAAAAAGGCCTTTTAAATACAGGCATGTGTTTTATATAATATAAAAATTGGTTGAAGCATACACTGTGTGCCTTGCTAATATACCCCCAAAAATCAAGAATTTTGTTTTCAGAATCCACTTTTTTCTCTTCGTTTCCTTTAGCAAGTTTTTTTATCAAATGTGTTTTGTGAGTAGTTTTGTGCTACACTGGACTGATGTTAGAGGAGTTAGTTACGCTGTAGAGAAGAAGGTTTTCTGTATAAACGGTCAGTATTTTGGTTAAAATCCACTTGATGTGTTTCCACTGGATTGACAGATACAGTATTGTGTGTCTCTGCTGTTACAGTATTACCGTGAGATGTGATGATGACTGTACTTGTATGTTTTTATATTATGTCGTGTCATTTACTGTTTCTTTCTACTTGATGTACATTTTTAAATCTATGATGAAACCATCATTTTATATTGCTGTATGTGACATTACTGAATGTTTGAGTGGCTGAAAAACACACATCATCAAATTAAAATGTATTTTGTCATTTTATTACAGCTGAGCTCATTACCTTTGATTTTTTTGCTATATTACATTTGATAATTTTTCAGTCAATCTGTGATTCTTAATACATGTATGAAGGGAATAAGTAAAATGTAACTGTGCAGTAAGGTTCTATTAATTAATGTTGGTTAATTGGCAGACGAGCAATACAAGTATTTATTAACCTTCGTTAATGTTAGTTAATAAAAATACAGCTGTTCATTGCTAGTTCATGTCAGCTCAAGTCCATTAAATATTATCAGATACAACTTTTGATTTTAATTAGGCTATGTATTAGTAAATGTTGAATTTAACCAACAATCAGATAATGAGTCACACAGAACATTCCACAGAGAGAAACTCCCTTAGACAAAGAAAACATTTGACACCTCCTCAACTCATTATTGGCCATTTCACAAAAGACGTGCTTCCATTTTATATTCATGAACACAGTATATGCTGAAATGATGTTTGAAGTCATTAAAAAGAAGTGATTCTTAAGGCCAAGAACGATAACGACAACTACGGACGAAATCGTTCAGTTTATTCTAAGAAGTTTATTCTTCTGTGTCTGCCGCTTTAAATGCTCGCTCGCTCGGATTCTGATTGGCTTTCATTGTTTTTATCTTTCATCAGCTGGAAAAAAATTATTCTGAAAGTGTTTCCAGTGATATTGTTTCTCTGTGCCTTTATTGTTATAAAATATATGTGGACTCTGCTATTCTTTTATAGTTATAGTATCTAAGTTATACTCACGTACATCACATTATTCACTTATACTACTCACATTACATTACTCACTTATATTACACTACTCACATCACATTACTCACTTTACTCACATCACATTACTCACTTTACTCACATCACATTACTCACTTATATTACACTACTCACGTACATCACATTATTCACTTATACTACTCACATCACATTACTCACTTTACTCACATCACATTACTCACTTATATTACACTACTCACATCACATTACTCACTTATATTACACTACTCACATCACATTACTCACTTTACTCACATCACATTACTCACTTATATTACACTACTCACATCACATTACTCACTTTACTCACATCACATTACTCACTTATATTACACTACTCACATCACATTACTCACTTTAATCACATTACTCACTTATATTACACTACTCACATCACATTACTCACTTTAATCATTACTCACTTATATTACACTACTCACATCACATTACTCACATATATTACACTACTCACATCACATTAATCACTTTACTCACATCCCATTACTCACTTATATTACACTACTCACATCACATTACTCACTTATATTACACTACTCACATCACATTAATCACTTTACTCACATCTCATTACTCACTTATATTACACTACTCACATCACATTACTCATTTATATTACACTACTCACATCACATTACTCACTTTAATCACATTACTCACTTATATTACACTACTCACATCACATTACTCATTTTACTCACATATATTACACTACTCACATCACATTAATCACTTTGCTCACATCCCATTACTCACTTATATTACACTACTCACATCACATTACTCACTTATATTACACTACTCACATCACATTACTCACTTATATTACACTACTCACATCACATTACTCACTTTAATCACATTACTCACTTATATTACACTACTCACATCACATTACTCATTTTACTCACATATATTACACTACTCACATCACATTAATCACTTTACTCACATCCCATTACTCACTTATATTACACTACTCACATCACATTACTCACTTATATTACACTACTCACATCACATTACTCACTTTACTCCCATATATTACACTACTCACATCACATTAATCACTTTACTCACATCCCATTACTCACTTATATTACACTACTCACATCACATTACTCACTTATATTACACTACTCACATCACATTACTCACTTTAATCACATTACTCACTTATATTACACTACTCACATCACTCACTTATATTACACTACTCACATCACATTACTCACTTTAATCACATTACTCACTTATATTACACTACTCACATCACTCACTTATATTACACTACTCACATCACATTACTCACATCACATTACTCACTTATATTACACTACTCACATCGCATTACTCACTTATATTACACTACTCACATCACACTACTCACATCACATTACTCACTTATATTACACTACTCACATCACATTACTCACTTTACTCACATCCCATTTCTCACTTATATTACACTACTCACATCCCATTACTCACTTATATTACACTACTCACATCACATTACTCACTTATATTACACTACTCACATCACTTTACTTACTTATATTTCTTTACTCACATATACACTCACCTAAAGGATTATTAGGAACACCTGTTCAATTTCTCATTAATGCAATTATCTAATCAACCAATCACATGGCAGTTGCTTCAATGCATTTAGGGGTGTGGTCCTGGTCAAGACAATCTCCTGAACTCCAAAGTGAATGTCAGAATGGGAAAGAAAGGTGATTTAAGCAATTTTGAGCGTGGCATGGTTGTTGGTGCCAGGCGGGCCGGTCTGAGTATTTCACAATCTGCTCAGTTACTGGGATTTTCACGCACAACCATTTCTAGGGTTTACAAAGAATGGTGTGAAAAGGGAAAAACATCCAGTATGCGGCAGTCCTGTGGGTGAAAATGCCTTGTTGATGCTAGAGGTCAGAGGAGAATGGGCCGACTGATTCAAGCTGATAGAAGAGCAACTTTGACTGAAATAACCACTCGTTACAACCGAGGTATGCAGCAAAGCATTTGTGAAGCCACAACACGCACAACCTTGAGGCAGATGGGCTACAACAGCAGAAGACCCCACCGGGTACCACTCATCTCCACTACAAATAGGAAAAAGAGGCTACAATTTGCACGAGCTCACCAAAATTGGACAGTTGAAGACTGGAAAAATGTTGCCTGGTCTGATGAGTCTCGATTTCTGTTGAGACATTCAGATGGTAGAGTCAGAATTTGGCGTAAACAGAATGAGAACATGGATCCATCATGCCTTGTTACCACTGTGCAGGCTGGTGGTGGTGGTGTAATGGTGTGGGGGATGTTTTCTTGGCACACTTTAGGCCCCTTAGTGCCAATTGGGCATAGTTTAAATGCCACGGCCTACCTGAGCATTGTTTCTGACCATGTCCATCCCTTTATGACCACCATGTACCCATCCTCTGATGGCTACTTCCAGCAGGATAATGCACCATGTCACAAAGCTCGAATCATTTCAAATTGGTTTCTTGAACATGACAATGAGTTCACTGTACTAAAATGGCCCCCACAGTCACCAGATCTCAACCCAATAGAGCATCTTTGGGATGTGGTGGAACGAGAGCTTCGTGCCCTGGATGTGCATCCCACAAATCTCCATCAACTGCAAGATGCTATCCTATCAATATGGGCCAACATTTTTAAAGAATGCTTTCAGCACCTTGTTGAATCAATGCCACGTAGAATTAAGGCAGTTCTGAAGGCGAAAGGGGGTCAAACACAGTATTAGTATGGTGTTCCTAATAATCCTTTAGGTGAGTGTATTACACTACTCACATCATATTACTTATATTACACTACTCACTTACATCACATTACTCACTACTCACTTACATCACAATATTCACTTACATTACACTATTCACTTAAATCACATTACTCACTTACATCGCAATACTCACATTACATTACTCACTTATATTACACTACTCACATCACATTACTCACTTTACTCACATCACATTACTCACTTTTATTACACTACTCACTTACATCACTTTACTCAGTTTAATCACATTACTCACTTATATTACACTACTCACTTACATCACTTTACTCACTTATATTAAAAAATGTATGGAAGTCTATGGCTGCATCCGAAATCACATGCTTCCATACTATAGCCTATATTAGGCGAAAAACAGTATCTGACAAATGAAGTATGTCCGAAATTCACAGTACTCATATAAAAGAGTAGGCAAAAAGTGTCTCTTTCTAATAACAATGAAGCTGTAAGTTTAATTCCTTCAAAATTAACCCCTAATTGCTGAGAAATATAATGTAGCAATTCAGCAGCAAAGCTATTTTAACGTTGATAAGTTTCTGTGCTCCTATGTTTCTGTGTGTGCAGAGCGGGATCTCTCTCTCTCTCTCTGTGTGTGTGTGTGTGTGTATGCATTAATATAGAACAGTGATTAAACTGACTGGAACTACCTGTGCATTAAATGGTTTTAATGTACACCTTCCAACCAATCAGAATTGAGTATTCAGACAGACTGTGGTAATAAACAAATGTTAACAAATGAGACCTTATTGTAAAGTTGTACTTAATGGTACTAAAAGGCTTAATTTTCGTCATTTTTCTTTTAATTTTGGGGAGAAATATGAAAAGGTCAACAGGATTCGTGAGATTCAACTATATGAGATCTTTGCGTCACATCGTCCAAATCTTTCACTTTGGGAAAGACACCAATAAAAAGCCTGTTCTCTCACTCTTTGTGGATGCGCTGCACACTTTTCCCTGAGAGAGAGAGAGAGAGAGAGAGAGAGAGAGAGAGAGAGAGAGAGATGGTGGGGCTTGATATGACAGGCCTGACAGACTCATGGATGAGGGTGGAGGGGTTTCAGCTGGTAAGTATCATGTCAGATATGATGGCTCTCGCTCTGTCTCTAATGAGGGAGATCACCGTCTCCCACACCGTGTCAGGAAGAACCGACAAATCATCGGCGCGTCACGCCGGGGCCCGGAGATGATATGTTGACAAATGCAGAGAGTTCACTCTTTTAATTGACACTAAGAGAGGGAAACGCTCCCGCTGCCGGGAGACAAGCGTGGAAAACAATGCAGAGGAGGGATCTGGAGGGAGAGAGAAGTGTCGGATGTGCATTGTTGGCACGGGATGTCATTCTCGGTGTTTGCGTTCAGACACCCTGCCATGATTAGAGGTGCGTTCCTCTGGGGCTGTCAGCCGTAAAACAGCACTCGCATTGATACTGAGGGGAATACGCGGATGATTGAGGGATTTTATAAACATACAGGCATTGGTCGTTCATTTGCGAATGTGTTTGAGGTAAACTGAGGGATGTCGTTGTGATGACACACGTGGTGGAGCTTGGAAATTCCTTCAGAAGAACCGTATTCTCAGACAGGCTTGTGGAAGATAAAAGCGACCCTATAGATGTGCATATTTTTTCCTTCAGGCACAGCACTTTTTACAATAAAATTCTAGTAGCTTAAACAGCATGATATTTCTACAGTTGCAGTTGTTGGAAGTAGGGTGACCATGCAGTTATTGATCTGTCGCAGGACAGCAGATGAGGGACACGAGGAAGAGAGACAAATTTAGGTCTACTATTAGATATTAATATTGATTTACATTAGTTGGGAAGCCTATTTGCAGTGACAATATGCTTTAGGCTATTAATTGTGACCGGCTTTGACTGGCACCAATTTGCCCAGGTTGGTACAATGTAATTGACCCACCAATTCAGCCTAATGGAACTGAATATAACATAGAATTCCATTTGATAGGCCCTACTAAAATAAATGTCTTTAAAGCTGCAGTCCGTAGTTTTTCCTCTTTGTCGCCATCTCTGTTCGAAATCTGCAATTGCAGTTATTCGTGGAATTATCAACTTTACGTGGGTTGTGCCTCGGCACGGCACAGCGCGGATGACTCCAATGTTTTGAGGAGAATGTGCGGCTGTCAGTCGCCGCCGGTGTGGATCCTGTCATTCGCAATCACAGATTCTACTTTTAGGAAGTATGACCAACATAAGAATTTTCACCAGGAAATGTTCTGAACAAGCAACGTCCACTTTTGTTCTGACCAACTAAGGGGAAAAAAGTATTGCAGTAAATTGCGCTGATTAAATCCAACGATCGCTTATCATATCACGTCAAACCGTGCAAATTATACTTTGTTCTCAAATTGTTAATGTTAACAACATCAGCATTGCGTGACATTTAATGCCCTTCCGATATTTATCCTTGTTTTCGCATGGGCCAGTTGCAGTCTCTTTTTTTCTCCGAAGTCCGAAGTCTTTTGCGCTTTACAGCGGGTGAATCTCCAGTTGGTGATTGTCGTTTGAACCTTTCTGGATCTGCCATCAAATTGATAAGTTTAATTATATCAAGTGCTGTGAGAAAAGGCTATAAATCTCCTCCTCCAACATCCTCACACTCATAGCCGACTAGCCGAGACTCTTCTTTATGTGGACAGATGTGACGTAATGACGTAATGACGCAAACACATGCTCGAATTTCCCACGGAAATCCACCAGTACCACTGGAGTTAAAAACATTATTACAAGCTTACCGTTTTGAATCGAGCTACGGCAAGCAGAGAGTTTTGAACACTGGCTGGTTATGTACTTGCTCAAAAATGTATTTTGTATCATTTTTAACCCAAAAAAGTTACGGACTGCAGCTTTAAGTAGTGACTAGGTAATGTTTAAGTAGTGACTAGGTAATGTTTAAGTAGTGACTAGTGCATCTTGAACTAATTTTTTTTTTTTTTAGGATCTGGCAGCTTTGAGCAGGACGTTCTTATATGTCTAGAAGTCCTGATTAATCTATTCTAGCACTGCATCTTTTTCACCAGCAGAGGGCAGAATAAACACATGCGATCACTAGCCTGTGTGTCTCATGCCTTTAAAGTTACTCAGTGGGGGAAAAGCTTTGAAGTTACTCTCAAATCATGCTATTTTGGAGTGTACCTTTGTAATGTCACTGTGAAGTAGTGAAATAATGACATGCTGACCATCTTATCTGATACCATGGTGCAACCTCAGTACTCCAAGGAAGATAAAACACAATAGATTTGAAATATTCTCAGAAAAATGTATAAACCAAAATCACAGTAGTAACAATAGAAATGTAATTTTGCCTGAAATATAAAAAAATCAGCTTTTTAGTCACAATGAGATCCGACCTTTACAACATTTAATAGTTTCTCATTTAAGCTGAATTGCTAACCTTTCATTTTCCTCATTACCAGGTAAAAATACCTCCGTCAATAATAATAAAAATATTCCTGAGTTTCCATCTCACTAACATGAAGCTGGACGCCAAAGCCGCGGCCTCACCTCGCCAACCTCTTTCCCGCCTATTCACGGATATCCGTCGTTCTCGAGCCTCATTTTGCCCACATATGGAGATACCTCTCGTCTTATTTGAATACATACATAGGACACGATTTCAGTCTAATGGTTTCGGGTCAGTCCAGCATATAATTGTATATCTTATTATTATGCTGCTCCCCGGATGCTAAATTGGCTCAGTGTGAATGTGGCGAATGAAGCAGTTCTGCTGCGACTGTGCTTGATATGAGCTAACCTTAAACATCTCCTGTCATTGCTGTTGTCTTAAGCTCCACACACAAAGAATGCCTCTTTAAACACTGAAACCTAATGTAAAACTCTGAATGCCAGTTCAATCGAAGTATTCATATTGTTATTTCTGGTTATTCCTCCAAAGCGGCCATGCATAGGCTACTCTATAAACAAACAAACAAAAAACTCAGTCTGGCACCTTTCTCTTTTTGTCTGATTGTCAAATTCTTTTTTGCTTCAAATAAAAGGTTGCAATGCTGTGATTCACCTAGGCACAGTTCATGGCAACTCTTAATGAAAACCTTCTTGAAATCCCTATATCGTCTATATCGAGACTTTTTATCCAATCAGTTCCCAATCCTGCCTCATATCATGTTTGCAAACAGATTCATTTATTGGTGAGTTTCCGTACAACGACATAAATCGATGCATCATTGAAGAAATCAACCATCTATAGTCACGACTGTTTCCCGAAACCGTATTGTCGCAAATTTGTCGTTCAACCACGTTAGTAAATAAAGTCGCGCAGGTGGTGGAGTAATAACTTATTTTAATGAATCCGTTTGAGATCAAATTACAGACATGGCATCTGAGGACTAATTCTCTTTTTTTTCCTCAGTTATTTTGCTTTATTTCCAATCCATATTCAATCATAGGCTCATTCTTAAGCACATACGGTTTTGAACTCTTCAAAAACGGTGCTTTAAATCTCTTAACAAACTAAAAGATGTATATGACATTTTTATATATTCAAAATAAAAGATATAGATTGCACTGTATGTCAGCTTGCTTATTTTGCTCAAGATAAGGATTTATTGAGTCCACATGTCATGCAAACAAGAAACTCTGCTTCTAACCACAGGTTCGAGAGCTGTCGTTCCAAACACACAACTTTGCGATGTTTTTTGCGAATGTTCGTTAGAACGATGGTTTCGGGAAACTCGCTGAACTGCTGATAAAGACGGAACTTATGACCACAGTTGCCTAACAATGCTTTTGGAAAACACACCCCATGTCTAGTTCTTGTCAACACGGATTAAAAGCAAAATACAAAACTCACTCCCGTCCAAACATTCTACACCTATGTGTCATTAACTAATGGGACTTTATTGAAAGTTACCACCATATTTAGTCTATAGCTTATATAACCATATATAACCACACACAGTAATACAGACACACTGAGTGCTCTTTTACATGAAGACGTGTCTCTCCGCTGTAGTGTGTTTCGGATGTAAGGACGGGTGGCAGTTGTGTTGCTATATGCCTGATCCAGCCCTCTTTGCATTTCCCTCCTCAACATGAAACAGGGAGGAAATCTCAGGGAGGCAAAAGAACAACAGAGCTAATTAGCCGCGCGGAGCTGACAGAGCGAAGCCAAATGGCTGCCAGCCAACCCAGCAGAGGAAGAGACCCAATGTTCAGCAGGATCGATGGAGGAGACCACTTCATTAAAGAGAGAGAGAGAGAGGTCTGTTTAATTAAGTCTGCGCTTCAGGGTCTAACGGCAGCCGTACAGACACCGCTGTCACTGATTCGGCCCTTCAGTGTGGCTCTCTTCTCTACACCAGGGTCCTCCTGAAAGTGTGTGTGGGAACTAGACTCACTCAGGTGGCCTGAGGCTGTATACATCAATCTATACTGTTATACCACTGTATATGTGTCATCCAGCCTTTTTTTTTGTTGTTGTTGCTTTGTGTCCATCAAGTTCCAAAAGATAAATAAATAAGTAATCAAATGAGAAAGTATTGAAGACGACATGGTCTGAAGTGCAAATGAAGATGCTCTGAACTTGTGTCCTGTAATGTAGTGCGAATGCGACAGGTGGATGTTCAGTTCTACAAATGACACAGGGAACAAGTGTATATCAATATAAACTATACATAAACCATATTCACTTATTTATATTAAACATATAAAGCCTTTTTGTGGGTTTCCACATGCATTTACATATAATAAACATACAATTATATATTAACCATATAGTTATTTAGTAAATTCATTAAATGTAGGGGTTTTGAGTAATAAAAAAAACATAAACTTGGATGTATTATACATTTATATATGCACTAATTCTTTGGGGGAGAAGAAAACACTTTTATTCATCAAGCGTGCATTAAATTGAACAAAAATGACAGTAAAGACATTTCTGTCATGACAACTCTTGGAGTGTTTGGCATGGTAATGGATATGACAATGTTGATGTGTTTGGTCTAAGTTAAAGGAACACGCCGACTTTTTGGGACTTTAGCTTATTCACCGTACAAAGACTGGAGGTAAACGGCTCCAGCTAGCATACTACTCCCAATAAGTGACAAAATAACCGTATACATACTGGGAACTATATTCTCAGAAGGAGAAGCACTGATACTTCTGAGAATATAGTTCCCAGTATGTATACGGTTAGAAGATGGCTGTCTCATGTGACCTTGTTATTTGTACACGCTGTGACTATACAAATCACAACATGTAAATAGGAAAATGTTGGCGTCATTTTGTCACTTATTGGGAGTAGTATGCTAGCTGGAGCCATTTACCTCCAGTCTTTGTGCTAAGCTAGGCTAGCGGTGGGTGAGACAGACAGAGTTACAGCACGCACGGAGATGAGAAGGGTGTGTATGGACTTATCTAACTCTGGGGGATACGGTGAATAAGCTAAAGTCCTAAAAAGTCGGCATGTTCCTTTAACTTAGACCAAACATTTCAACATTGTCATATCCATTACAAATGCTTTAAACGCCCCCTATACCCTTAAATAGGGCATTATTTGAGGGGACAGCAATTTGTAGTGGTGTTCGAAACCATAGTGGACGTTATCGAGTGTACTCATTAAATCCCACAATGCACCGCAATAACGAGTGTACGCTAAACGCCTGTCTGAATTCGCTCACTCGTTTTTAATCACCACCTTCAAGCTCATTGGCTACTGATACAGCAGGAACCAATCAGCTGTGCCCTATATAGAAAACAATGTGATTGCAAGCAGATTGAGTTAAGGACCGATCAGCCTGCGGTTCAAATAAATGCTGGTCTTTTGAACTTGAATGATTTCTGAAGGATCATGTGACACTGAAGATGATGCTGAAATTGAATCTTTGATTCACAAGAATAAATTCGATTTTAAAATGTACTAACATGGAAAACAGTTATTTGAAGTAGTAATAATATTTCACAATATTACTGTTTTTACTATATTTTTGATTAAATAAATGCAGGCAGACTTTTTAAAAGAGAAAGATGAAATTTAAGACATATTATCAACCCTAAATAATTGAACAATAGTATGAAAATATAGCCTATGCTTTTTCTGATGACGTTACAGGGAAATGCCAACACATTTTGTGAAGTTTTCTACTACATAAATTATGCTCTCAACCCATATAGTGTTTCTTGTGTCAAATTAAACGTCGTTTAGATCATCCAAACTTTAGCCCAATTTGAATATCTTCAACCTTCAGCAACGTAACACTATTTGAGGTTTTGTTGTGTGTGACTCCTTCAGCATGTGAACACTGTGCTCAGCGTGCCAGCCTTACACTGACCACCTCATGCCACCTACAGTGACAGACAAAGAGAGCGAGCGGCCCACATGAAAAGGGCTTCATGCATATTGAAACCACAGCAGGTTCTCTCAGTCAAGAAAAAGCAAGGTGGAGAAAAAAAGACAACGTCTCAAAGCTATCTGAAACACCTAATGTATCGCCCCTATGTCTAATCCATGTTTCCCTAAGAGCTTTATGGAACAAATTGCTGCTAGACTTTGCATTTCAATGGAGTTCATTAATGCATATTCAGTTTGCTTATGGTAGAGCGGAGAATGCACCCGCCGGGACTCTCTCTCTTAGCGCTCCGCCAATGAGAACAGCTACATCGTGTTTCCATTTTAGTTTAATGCAGCCGACGCTAATGCATTTGAGCGGCAGGGATTCCCTTTGCATCGGGACAATTAGGATTTCTTACGTCTGTCGGTGTGCGATCAAACACTGTGTCGTGACTTGTACCGTAGCGCAGAACGAGTGTCGTTCAATGTCTGTGGTGTCGTGAGTTTCATCTGATCTCATGGGAAAATGTAGCTATTTTACAAGGTGGCGATTTCGTATGAGTTCGTACAACGCATGTGACGCATATGAAAACATAGCCTATTATTTAAAAAATAAAAAATAAATAAACAAGTACACATGAAGGTCTAGGTCCATCCCTAAACATAACCGTCACTGAGGCGTACAGTATCAAATCGTACGAAAACCTTCAAATGAGATTGTATGATTTCATATGATTTGCCAACAATTTGCCAAAACGTAAATAGCTATGAATTGCCATGAGATTGTGTTGGTTTCATAATTGTTGTTTTTCCACACAGGTCAACCTCTAGGCTTACACTAAATCAGTCTTGCGACTCACAAAGTTGAGATGTGTTTATAGGTACAATGTAACTTTTGGCCCTCTAGTGTTTTAAAAACAAAACTGGATGAATTTTGCGGAAGAACATTGTTTTGGTTGTGCTTCGGCCTCTGTGACTGTGCGGATGAATACGGTTATCCTAATGCTCATAAAACATTCACTATAGGCTTAAGAGATTTAACCAGTTTCGATGGAAAGAATCTCAAGCTGACTAACTGAAGATGTTACTGTATTTTTAACCATTAATACACTGTAAAAAAAAAAATCTGTTAAATTTACGGAAAAAAAACTGGCAGCTGTGGTTACCAGAAATTTCCTGTAAAAAATACGGTAGCAACATTTTAGGTTTTACAGACTTAACTTAAAATTTACAGTAATAAACTGTATTTCATTATCTGATATAATGTTAATTTACAGACTTGTTGAAGTATTAATATCTGTTTTGTACCATTGTAATACACTGATAACCACCAATCACAGTAGTAATGTGAGTCACATGATCAATCAAAGCTCATCACAAGCAGTTCTTCCACAATAAAGTTAATACTAATATATGTAGAAGCTGTGTCATTCACACAAACATTAAACACCATCATGGTAACACACATGAAATTTTAAAAATACAATAAACATTAATTTAACAACATTAAATGTAACATAAAACCCTAATGTACATAACTAATTAGAAAAAAACTAAGAAAACTATGACGAAACATGATTATTTTAACAAAAATAACTTTAAAATCACGATCATTTTTTACAGTGTAGAAATGGTGCTTCCTAGAAAATACAGTGAACTCTGTTAGAGGGATACATATGACAGTTTATCTGTTCAATAAAACACCTTACTCTGTCGAGTAATAAAAACACCATCATCTCCGCGTCGCTTTTACAACATTTTAAATCCCTCAGTTCTCGGCATCTCCGAAAAGCCAAGCCGATGTTGATTCTTGTTTTATTACGAGCTTGGTCACACCGAGATTTAGCTGCTTTAGCTGATTAATACGCTTACCATAGTGAATCAGGGTAAGATTAAAACACGTTTTAGGATTGATGATGTAGTGACTCATTTAAATGTTAATTTTAAACCAAAAAAAAGTTACATAGTGCACCTTTAACTTTATGCAAATGAAGAGCAACTTTCGGGAGAGACATCCAATAGTAGTGAAGTCAGTGAAGCGCACGTGATCTGTCATTATATCCTGTAGTGAAGTGTTGGCGGCAAGATGGAGAAATTATTTTAGCGGTCAGCAACTTTCCGATAACTTATGATATGTCAGTGGTACTCGCGTGATGGCTCTGAGCCTGAATGGTTTCATGAACACAGATGGACCGGCACTTTCGCTGCAGATAAACAGCCACGATGGCAAACAGCACTCGCTGTTTCTTGATCATCTTTCTTCAAGCATTTTATGTACTGACTCCATCTATATTTAGTCATTTCCAGCGGCAAGAAAACTGATTTGTTGTCTACGACATGGAATTTACAAGCAACTTCTGAGTGAAAATTGATTCAAAATACACCAAATTTTCAAAGTACACATATACACTCTGCAAAAAATACTTTTTTTACTTAGTATTTTTGTCTGGTTTCCAGTCCAAATATCAGAAAATTCTTAAATCAAGATGCATTTACTAGATAAAGTTAGATAAGATATTATGTCTTGTTTTCCGGGGGAATTAATCGAAATTAAGTGAGCTTTTGCTTAAAACAAGAAAAATAATCTCAATTCAAACAGAAACAAGATTATTTTTCTTACCCCATGGACAGATAATTTAGCTAGTTTTAAGCAAAAACTCACTTAATTTTGATTTATTTCCCCAGAAAACAAGACATAATATCTGATGGCATTTTACTACTTTAGTAAATGCATCTTGATTTAAGAATTGTTTTGATATTTGGACTGGAAACAAGACAAAAATACTAAATAAGAAAAGCATTTTTTGCAGTGGAGTGACAAAGCTCAGGTGTCAACAATGATGAGGGAAAAAACTAATCAGAAGACCTTAACATGCTTCCTCAGCTGACGAAGACTTCAGTTGCAGACTTCAGTTCAGTGTGCGCTGAACATTAAGTGGACGAGAAGACAAAACAAGAGAGAGAGAAAGAGAAGAGAGGAGTATGAAAGCATTGGATCCCCCTCCTCTCAGAGCTGTCAGCATCAGGAGACGAGCCTCTTTTCTGTCGTTCTCTGAGACGGAGAGCTGATTAACAGCACTTCTTCTCTGCCCCCTCCATCCACAGAAACCCCCTCAACACACTCACCATGCAAATGTGTTTGTCACTATGACAGTATGTCTCAATTAAGGCAGACAGCGAGGAATCTCGGCACGGGGGACTCCTGTCTCCGCACGCCTGACTGACCCCCTACACACACACACAACACAGCCACTCGTCCCAAACACAGATTCTGACGAACGCAAAGGACAAAGAAAAAGTACAGAGACTACGGAGTTGGTCGTGACAGCGGAGCAAACACCTGAGCAGAAGCACGGAAACAACGAGTGTGTGAAGAGACAGAAACAGAACGAGTTGACAAGAGCCTGTTGCTGCAGTAAAGACGACACATCATTATGATAAGAGCAACATGATAAACCAGAGCGGACTAAAATCAAGTCTGGCTGAACCGACCACTAGAACTAGACAGTGTTAATATAATTACGCTGGTTAAGGTCACGTTTAGGAATGGGAATCATTGGAAAGATTGAAGAATTCTGGGTCAGTATACACCAAATATCACAGCCCTGCATCTTGAAAAGTCACTTATTCTCATCAAAGCTGCATTTACCAGATCAAATTTTGTGAAATAATAGTCTTCAGTGTCACATGATCCGTCACAAATCATTCGAATATGCTGATTTTCTGCTCAAGAAACATTTTGGATTATTATCAATGTTGAAATCAGTTGTGCTGCTTTATATTTTTGTACATTTTTAAAGGATTTTTAATTAATATAAATCATCTTCACATATTACTTAACCATTAGTTAATAGTCATGTGCCTCAACAAGTCATAACATTATGATATCTTTGCAAATCATTAGCTAACGATTAATTAAAGCAGACAACTGGAAGATGACATACATGGCTTCGACCCACTGTGGTAATTAACACATTCATTTACACTATTAGTTAATACTATTAAGGAATTAATACATTATGATACATTTAATTAATAGCAATTCATATATTACTTAATCTATTAATCATATAGAATCCTAATTAATTGCTGATGCAGGAATCATTAATAAATGGTTTATTTAACATTAACACGTGATTATCTGTGCATTAGTTAAGCATGAATTAATGCATATTAGTGCACCCGTATTGTAAAGTGTTACCGAAATGTCATTTTGATCAGTTCATGGTGTAAAAATCATATTCATACATTTAAACCACCATCCAGTGATATTAAATAGTAATACCATGCTTCTTTCATATATATATGATGTCCATGTTCATATACCATGGTATCTAAATGTTCTATAAGGTTCTTGAGATGACCCGTCCCTGGCTTGTATCCTGATGTGAGATGTGAGGAGAAGGAGTTAAAGAAAGAGAGCGAGCGATGGCACTTTCCCAGGGGGCCAGACACTGATCTGGCAGAGAGAGAAGAGCTGACAGGTGAGATGACTGAGATTGTGTTTAATTAAACTCCACACGTCATTAGGGGAGAGGAGCGGAGACACGGGACTGACAACAGAGACAGAGGAAATGAATTGTGGGTGGGCGGCTCAGCGGATGGGATTGAGTTATGGCAAGCCGTCGTTTCAAATGAACAATGGCACATTTGCTATCTTTCTTCTTCTGCTGTGTTAATGTGGCAGTGAAAGAACAGAGGGACTCTTATATCTACAAAGTTGTGTTTTCCAGTCCAGCAGGTGAAACTGGTGCATCTGATCACTTAGTAAAGAAGCAGCGGACTTTCCTCAATGATTCATGTGAGGAGCACAAACTTACACACTTGACTTTAATACTTTGTGTATGAGAAAAAAAGTATGCAAATAGTGATACCCGCCTTAGTATGCTTTGACGTGTAACTATTAACCATAATATCAAGCTGGCAAAGTGAGCAGCTCGAGCAACATGCTAGTATAGACATCACTGCACAACACCGGCTCCTCTGGCGCTGTTGTCCTGGTGACGGTGAGCGCTGGGTGTGCAGACCCACGGGGATATCAGTACACTAACAGTGTGAGTCACCAGCAGCTGGGCACACACACACACACATACACACACACACACACACACGGGCACACACACACACACACACACACACACACACACACACACACTCACACGCGCACACACACACACACACACACACACACACACACACACACACACACTCACACACACACACGCGCGCACACACACACATACACACTCACACACACACACTCACACACGCACACACACTCACACTCACACGCTCACACACACACTCACACAGGCATGCACACACACACACACACACACACACACACACACACACTCACACACACGCGCGCACACACACTCACACGGGCACGCACACACACACACACACGGGCACACACACGGGCACACACACGGGCACACACACGGGCACACACACACACACACACACGGGCACACACACACACACACACACACACACACACACACACACACACACACACACACACACACACACGGGCACACACACACACACACACACACACACACACACACACACACACACACACACACACACACACACACACACACAGGGGATTTGTCTTTACATGTAAGGCTCTAGTGCTTTGTTTATTTCAAATGTCTTCATGCATCTCTGAAATATGGCTAATGTGTTTGTTTACAGCATTTATCTTTTATTAAAATTACTGTGGTGGCACATTAAAACTATTAAAAAATATATATGTTAATACCATGATGCTGTTCTTTCATCATGTTCACATATCATGGTATCAAATCATATATATCATTTTAATTTTAGTTTAAGTTTTAGCTATTTTGTTATGCGCTTTATGTTTTTTAGTTTTTTATATTTTAATTTATTTTTAGGCCAGTTTTAGTGATTTTAGTACCTAATCATAAACTTACTTCAGTTAGTTGCCAAAATGTATATATTATAATTATTTTCAGCTTTATTTTCAGCTTTATTCCAATTACTGAAAACTATTTTTTAATAGTTTTGAATTAACAATAACAACATTGCACAGTCTTACCATGGTACAAATAAAAAACTAGTGCTGTCAAATCGATTACTCGAGATTAATCACGTCTAACATTAAAGTTTATGTGTATGTATATATATATATATATGTGTGTGTGGGAGTGTATATACATATATATTTACAAACTTTTATGTTAGATGCGATTAATCGATTTGACAGCACTAAAAAACATGATAAAAATCAAGGTATTTTATGTAAAAGCTGCACAGTTTGTGTTAAATATGCACACATGCTTATTTGTGTTTTGGCTGTTTATGCAGACTTTGCCACTCATGCATGTGTATAAAAGGTGAGTTAATGTGTGTGTGTGTGTGTGTGAGTGCAGCTGGTGTAATAATAGAGCTGGGCGGGACCTGTGAGGTATTTTTACCTGCCGGTTTCTCCCAGGTGGCAGCGCTTCATGCTGAGTTCAGGTGAGGCTGTTAATGAGGCTAATTAGGTGTAAAGGAGGTTGGTTCAAGGATCAGCTGTTCCTGGATCTGTTCTAATGATAAAGCTGCATAATCTCCAACACCACACAACAGATGACCAGCCGCTCAGACCCCCAACAGCCCAGCACAATACACCAGCAACACCACTCCCATGGGCTCCGCACCGAGACTGGGAACATATGCTGTGCAGAAGAACACATCATCAGAACAGACAATACTGAGAACGTCCAACAATCAAGCATAATGAAGTTACTGACAGATAAATGACCGAAACAAGTATTAAGAGTGTCTTTACATTTACAATTTCTCAAAGATTAGCAGGATGTTCAAGTTGCTCTTTTTCATACAATGGAAGTGAATAGGGACAGATGGTGTCATAATATCATAACAGTAATCCGTATGATCTGTGCTCTTGAAGATGTTGTGAAGTCATATGATAGAGCTGTGAGATGAACAGACCAAGATTTAAAGGGGTCATGACATGAGAAACCAAATTTGACTTGATCTTTTGGTATATAAGAGATGTTTGTACCATTAAAACTTCCTGCAAGTTTCATAGCTTAAGACGTCCTCCCCATTATAAACGAAGCATTTATTTAATCAAGCTCTAATGACAGCTCGTTGGGGGTCCATGGTAAGAAGTGACGTCACGGTACGAAGTGACGTACCAGTCGTTTGCATATGACCGCCTCCAGCGCAAGACAACTACGCCTCATTTCGCATCATCGCATCGTTGTCACGCCACAGGTGTTCAGTCGATGTGAGATTGCAATGACGCAGATGTGCTGTTCCTGGCTGTGGACAAATAAAAATGTTTGAATACGCTGCCGAACGATCCAGACATCAGGAAAAAATGGATGCAGTTTTATTTTTTGTGGACGTCCCAGTCACGGCAGTGTTAATTTAATCGTGTGTTCTCTACATTTCAAGGATGACTGTTCTGAGAACAAATCGCAGTATGATGCAAAAAAAATTTGCTTAAAGATCAGGCCGTGCCGACTATTCTGGGTCCCAACGACGCTGCAAACTACTTTTAGCCAATGACGTTAGCCAATCATAACAGTGGGCGCTAACACTGAACTCTTAAAGGGGAAACACCCCCAAAACAGATTGTTTGAATCAGAGGATGACAAAACAGGATGGGAAAAGGTCATAAATCACTAAAATTTGTATCCAAAAAACTATATTAATACTATAATTGCACCTAAGGGAACATAATAAAACAAAAACAAAAACCATGTCATGACCCATTTAAAGCTTGAAGGTACACTGTAACTTTTGGCCTTCTAGCGGTTAAAAAACATGCATGCTTTTTGCGGAGGAACATTGTTTTGGTTGTGCTTCTATGCGGATGAATATGAGCCTTCACAGATAATGCTTTACAGTGAACTCTGTTAGAGAGCTACATATGGCAATTTATCTGTTCAATAAAACACCTTCCTGATCTGTTAAATAGTAAAAACACCATTTTAGCATCACTTTTACAACATTTCATATCCCTCTCTCCATCTCTGAAGAGCCAAGCTAATATTGATTCTTGTTTTATTATGAGCTCTCTGTTTCATTCTCTTTTTGCCAGCAGACTCTCGTCTCTTCGGCGTTTGTTTAAAACGGGTGATTTTCTGGATGCTGGAGATTTAGCGGCTCCATGTCAATCACACACACACACACCTTACATCTGCCACTCCCACACCAGACACGTGGCAAAGCAGTCGGGGTGAAGCATGTATGCAATTTCCCACAAAAACAATCTTGAAAGATCAAAAATATAAACACTTGTTATAGCCTTACCATATAGTGAATCAGACAAAATATGTTTTGGAAGAAATATTAATGAGGTATAGACTCATTTAAATTTTGTTGATTTTGAACAACAAAAAGTTGCATAATTTGGGTTAGGGTTAAACGCAAGTGCTTGCACACACACACACACACACACACACACACACACACACACACACACACTGGTCTGGTGCACTATCTTTGTGAGGACTCTCCATAGACGTAATGGTTTTTATACTGTACAAACTGTACATTCTATCCCCTTACACTGCCCCTATCCCTAAACCTACCCATCACAGGAGACATTCTGCATTTTTACATTTTCAAAAAAACTAATTCTGTATGATTTATAAGCTTTTGTACCCATGGGGACCTCAATTTAGGTCCCCACGGTGACACAAGTCCCCATGAGTCTGTGTGCATTCAGGTTTAAGTCCCCACCGGTGTAGAAAAACATGTCCACACACACACACACACACACACACACACGGAAATGTATCAATGGGTTTCATTAATCAGTCAACACATATAAACAAACACACACTGTTCGATATTAGTGTACTGCAGGCGGTAGGTTGAGCTGATTGATTAGTTTTGAGGCCAGAGAGGCCACAGGCCATGCGAAGATCAGGACGAGAGACCTATCGAAAATCACTATGGCTCCTTCCCTGCCTCCTGCTTTTCTCTTTCTCCCTCTCATCTATGCATCATATACACAGCCGTTAACGCCCACCATGGGAGCAATCTGTCAATCTTGAGTCTCCATGTGACGGTCACACACAATCTCCCACACTCAGAGTGGACCAGCGGTTCAGACACTAAACGAAAGGCAAAACAGTTCATTTACTCTGACTTGAGGTCAGTTATGTTCATTTTATGTTGTTTTCATATTAATTAGTTC
Source organism: Squalius cephalus (assembly GCF_949319135.1). Classification (NCBI taxonomy): domain Eukaryota; kingdom Metazoa; phylum Chordata; class Actinopteri; order Cypriniformes; family Leuciscidae; genus Squalius; species Squalius cephalus. The sequence goes on from NC_137137.1 coordinate 2,797,563, forward strand.
TGCTTGCAGGAGAAGCTTCACTAACTGCAGTGATTAACTCATACTGCATAATCTGTGCTCAGATATGATAGAATTGTTGAGGAAAGTTGTGCTATTACTTTGCTACGCAAATTTATAACTATTAATATATATATATATATATATATATATATATATATATATATATATATATATAAAATGTATATTATTTTATTTAAAACACCCAGAGAAAATACCACTTGCATATTCTTCAGAAAATATATAAATGTATTTTAACTCATTCATTGGTTGTTTTTTAAAATCGGCATGAAATGGAAGTTGCAAAAGTCTTTTGTGTCTTTTTTTTCTTCCCTATTGTGACGTATATATAATTTATGGTGGATCTGCACCTAGACACGACCACAACGCATGATGTAGTCAGCCAGATCCGGGCCATATCCAGACCAGATGGAGGACCTGTGCCTAGACACGACCACAACGCATGATGTAGTCAGCCGGATCTGAACCGTATCCAGACCAGATGGAGAACCTGCGCCTAGACACGACCTCAACGCATGATGTAGTCAGCCGGATCCGGACCGTATCCAGACCAGATGGAGGACTTGCGCCTAGACACGACCACAACGCATGATGTAGTCAGCCGGATCCGGACCGTATCCAGACCAGATGGAGGACCTGCGCCTAGACACGACCACAACGCATGATGTAGTCAGCTGGATCCGGACCGTATCCAGACCAGATGGAGGACCTGCGCCTAGACACGACCACAACGCATGATGTAGTCAGCCGGATCTGAACCGTATCCAGACCAGATGGAGAACCTGCGCCTAGACACGACCTCAACGCATGATGTAGTCAGCCGGATCCGGACCGTATCCAGACCAGATGGAGGACCTGCGCCTAGACACGACCACAACGCATGATGTAGTCAGCCGGATCCGGACCGTATCCAGACCAGATGGAGGACCTGCGCCTAGACACGACCACAACGCATGATGTAGTCAGCCGGATCCGGACCGTATCCAGACCAGATGGAGGACCTGCGCCTAGACACGACCACAACGCATGATGTAGTCAGCCGGATCCGGACCGTATCCAGACAAGATGGAGGACCTGCGCCTAGACACGACCACAACGCATCCCTGAAGTTTCAGGAGAGACAGTGTTAACTAGACTCTCCCCTGTAAGGCCTCATAAACACGACAGCCATCGGCTCTGATCCTCCACTAACCCATCTCCATACCTGCGTGACTCTGATCTTCAACCAGATGAACTGGATAATATTCTGAATGTTCAAAACCAATCTGACTTATGACCGGAAATGCTGCCTGAATCATAATCATACACTGTTCGTTCATTGGCCAGAGGAGAACTGAGCGACTGAGCCTGGGTTCTCCCAAGGCTTTTTTCTCCATTCTGTCACTGATGGTGTTTTGGTTCCTTGCCACTGTCGCCTTTGTCTTTTGGCTTGCTTAGTTGGGGACATTTAATATACAACAATATTATTGATCTGCCTGCATTGACACCAATATATGCTGGATGATGACATCACCGCGGCTGTTTTTTTCAACAGAAATGAACCATCACTTAACTTACTTAATCTGGACTATGACGCTATTTTCTTCTAGATCTGCTGTACAGCCGAAACAAACTTTGTTGCATTATTTTCCTGTTATCTCTGTAAAGCTGCTTTGAAACAATCCGTATTGTAAAAAGCGCTGTATAAATAAAGGTGACTTAATTTGACTGTTTTTTTGAAGAGCTAAAAATCTTACATATTGTGCCTTTAATACACTGTGAACAGTTTTACTGTAATTCACACATCATATAGCCTAAGTTCCTTTAAAAAAATGTATTTGAATCAAAATACATCATGTTATTGTGCTTTATGTCACCACCAGCGGTGAACGACCTCACCATCTGAATAATGCAGAGTGAAACAGGGGACAGCTATGCTTTGATTGGGCCTCATATTATATTATGTAAAGCATATGCTAATTAAAAAACAATACTCACCAAATCATATTCAATAGTTGTGAGTCTGTGCTACCGCTGGATGGCAGTGTGGTGACACTATCATCGGTCTGAATGCATCTGATGTTTGAACCCCCGGCAAACAACGTTTTAAAAGCGCACTTCGAGCTGCCGGCCGTCCGTTCCTCCAGCCCGGGACACACACACTCACACCGGTGTTCCCTCATATTTCCGAGGTGGCGCACGTGCCATTTCCCTCGGAGAGCGATTGAATGGCTGTTCGAGATATGAGTAAATCTGAGCGAGGCGAGCGCTGTGTGTGTTTCCAGGCTGCCTAATTAAAACTCTCGAGCGCAGCGTGTGTGTGCGCGCGCGCGCGCGCGCGTCGCAGAGCAACGTGTGCGTCGCAGAGCAACGTGTGCTGATTCTGAATATGGGCCTACATGCACAGCGATCTTGGATCTGGGTGGCAGTGCATCTCGAGATCTGTGCGCGTGTGGCTCCGTGATCTCCCATGAGTCTCTGCTGGGTCTCTGAGATCACTGCAGGCTCTTCTGCCCCCAGGATCCAGGATCCAGCACCAGCACCAGCCCCGCACAGCTGCCACCGAGAAGTGCCAGGAACAGAACCCCGTGTAACACACATGCGCACACACCAGGATATTTCCCTCTAAATTGGCATGACAACATTCACTATTTGTAGTTATTAAGTAAATTAGGCAATGCTTTCTCAGTGGTTAAACTGCACATTGTAAACTGCCTTCCTTAAGAGCCTATTGTTGTCTCATCATTTTGCATTTGAGTGGCATCAAGTTATCATCTATATATTAATGCATTTTACATTTTGACAGTCTGATAAAGTCTTTCTGATTGCACTGCAAAATCGCTTTCTGTTGTAGGCCTACTGTATCTGCAGTTTCATCCTGTAGAAATAATAAGACTAGTATGTTAGTATGCCAATCTGATCAAAGTCAATATTTAAACAAACTACAATGCAACTGTCCTTTTATTTGATTTTTTTTCTGATCTGCATCTTGTGTAAAATGCCACATCTAAAACTCTAACGGCAGACATATTCAGTGTAGATTTTAGATTATGTATAGTTGTAATATGAAGACAAATGCTTCATAAATGCCATAAATATCTTGATAGATTCAAAGCTAGTCAGATTAAATATGCTTTTGACATTCACTGTCATTTTTTTGCATTAAAAGCAGTTTAAAGCACTAAACCATTACTTGTGCAATAGACAAATAAAGTTTCTTTGCCTCTATTGTCTGTCTTCTGCTTCAAAGTGTAATTTCGTTGCTTCCCTACAAACATACATATTCATATGACATTCATTTACATGCAAAAATACACTGGGGAATTCATTAATAGTATCTTTTGACAAATATGTCTCTTCATGTTTAAAACAGTAAAACATAAATCTACCTGCTCCCATGTTTTACATCTGGAACAGACACAATATCACTGCTTCTTTGAGAGTAAATTAATTCACTTTGTATGAATCTAGTGTATTAAACTCATGCGTTGTTGTGTAGACATACAGTATATTAAACAGTTTGCTGTGTTTATATTCTGTTCAGCCTCACACTCATAAGGCAAATGTGTGTCAAATTTATGCATGCATGCCAACAGAAAGCTGCGTACATTTCCATGTATGCATGCATGTTAAAATGATTTTGCATGAGTCTATGTATTAAACTCATGCATTGTATACAAATATGCATTAAACGGTTTGCTGTGTTTATATTCCGTTCAGTCTCATACTCATAAATTAAACGTGCTGAATTTATGCATGCCAGAAATCTACCAAAGAACACAATATTACTATGCATGCATGTATTTGCACATGCACATTTTCAGTGCATGCAAATGAATGGCACTTAGTGTAAGCCTAGTGTATTAAACTCATGCATTGTGTACAGACGTGCATTAAACAGTTTGCTGTGCTTATATTCTGTTCAGCCTCATACTCATAAACCAAACGTGTCGTTTTGCATGCATGTTTTCAAAGCATGCAAATTAAATGCATTTTTTTGTATAGATACTCGAATATGTGTCAAATTTATGTTTGCATGCATACCAACAGAAAGCTGCCAAAGTACACAGCAGTTCCGTGCATGCACGTTTTCATGCGTGTCCGAGTCCTTGTTTGCCCATCAAATTCACCTGCCATGTTTGTGTCTGGTCCTCATGTCATATTATCATTGCACGTCCAGACTTGGCTCCAGGGAGGTGCAGTGGTCACCTTACGATCCCCGGCACAGGGAAGGGCAGCTGGGCACGAGCCGGCCTCCGCCACCCTATCGCTCCACAGAATGGAGGACCAGGGGCTGCAATTAGGAGGCCAAGGAGCCCGTGTACAGCTCACCTGTCAGCCAGTGTCCCAACAAAGGCGCCGCGGGGCCGGCACTATGCCACCCATGACAGGGCATCTCCATGCAGGAAAATCTCACTAACAATCCCCCCACACGAGCTGTCACTCAAACACATCGCCACAGCACCGCTGACCCCGTGGCCGACAGACTAGCAGACCCTTTGCTCAGACCAAACGGGTCACCACGGTCGCCACGGCTTAGTCACCCTGACACAGAGTGACATTAACGACAGCCGCGGCGTGAGAGGGGGCCGAGCGGATCCTCAATCACAAGAGTTGATGATGAAACCGCAAAAAGGCAGGAGACGATGAGGAGGAGGACTGACCTGAGCTTTTGGTCGCACGGCAGTTAAGAAATGTTGAAATGTCTCCATCTCACGAAAGGTTTTTTTTCTCTCGCCGCTCACTGACAACATGTCAGGAGGAAAGATGGCAGCTCAGACATCAGCCTCTCTCCGCTACCTGGGAGCCGGAGACAAAAAACTTGGCAAAAGTGTGTCAAAAACGTAGGAGTTTGGGACAGCTTGTAGGATTAACATTGTTGCATGCCGTGTGACAGCGCAGCGCTGTGGTGCAATCGGCTAGCAAATATTTCACAGAGCAAGTTTTTTTTTTCTAAAAAAGAAGAACGAAAAATGGAAAACATAACAAAAGAATATGCCAGGCCCAGAAACACAGCTAATTGGATTGTTTTGACATGCGCGCGCTGGCCGCTTCAAATGTAGCGAGCGTAATGTGTCGTTTGATTTACTGACGTTTGCGCTAATCTATTTAATTTTCTTTTAAGGGGGAAAGCGTCCACATGAATGGAGCGGCATGTTTTAATGTTGATTATCTGAAGACGAGGACGAGGACGGCCCAGGATGCTGAAGCTGCTCAAGGGGAATATCTCCAGGTTATGGGCACGAGATTTGCGTGCTTGACAGGACTAGGCCTACTGCACTCCTCTCCGTTCACGGACCCGGCCCGCTCTTTTAAACGTCCATGTACTCGTGCATCACTAAAAATGTTTTACTGCCTGCTTAGTCATTGCACAGTCCATAGAATTTGCGCTAAAACCATTTAATGGTTTTGCTGGCGGTGGAGGAGTTCTGTTTGCTTTTAGGTTTAAACGTTTAGAGAGAGCTGCGTAATTGACATGCTGTCTTGAAAAAGACTTCGCTTAACCGCCTTTTCCCCCACAAACAGGTGCGTTACCGTATGCACGCGGTGCATTTGACTATTTTTCACATATTCAGATGTAGATTAAATGTATAAAGATCCATGCAGTCATTCCCCCCTGGCTGGCGGAGGCTCATCTCAGCCCATTGTTCTCTATCAGTAGACGAGGCAGATTCCTGTAATTAGCTGTCAGCGCAGAGCCCCACAGCAGCTTAGTGCTGTCCGCTCAAATCAAACTAATGAAACACAATCCCCTCAAATGTCCTGGATACAGATTTGTGGCGATATTGCACGAGGAAGTAAAGGAGGGGTGGGTGTTGTGGGCTGGCATGGGCGGGGGTTTACCTCATCTCCATCCACAACTTCAAGATCCACAAACTGGGGTCATTAATCCGTTAATTCGGCACAATTTTGACAGCCAATTAATAGGGGTACGGAGAGAGTGATCCGTGAGCTGGAGGAGGGCGTTTGGGGTGAGGGGGTAAAGGGCTCTCAAATCCTCATGTACACATGTACCAACCAGATACTGATGTGTTTCTGATGCCATGTCTCTTTCCTTACCTTATTTCTAACGTAAATGCGGGCATTTTTGTGCGAGGCTTCCGGTGTCGCTTCCGGCTGCTCGATATATAATTATTGGTTTGTTTTACAGTTTACTGCATTTCTTTATTCTTCTTCTTTTGTTTTACCTGTAGTGGCTAATAAATCTTGCACATTAGTAGAACTTTGAACGATAAGGTGGATAAACATTTACAATCCTGATTTTGCATGAAATTAATCTTGATTCGTAAACCTGTAATTCATTATAAAAACTTTTTTTTGTGTAAAACTGTAAATGCACATATTCTACAACAATGCACAGAATTAGATCATACTGTTACAAAATAAAACACACCAACATGCAAAAAAAGCTAATTTAACATCTCAAACAGCGGTAGTAATTATCAGTCACAACATTTGCAATTAGATAAAGCAAAATTAAATTAATGAATTTAATTTAGAAAGACCAGTTCTCTAAGCTACGTTCACACTGCAAGCCTTAATGCTCAATTCTGATTTATTGCTCAGATTTTTTTTTTGTTTGGCTGTTCACATTATCTTTGAAGCCTCATTCAGACTGCAGTCTTAATTAGATTTTTGTGCATATCCGTTTGGAATCCGATCAAATTTAGCAAGTGTGAACGGCAAAAAAGATACATACCCGATTTGAGCTACATTCATAGTGGTTTAGCCTGACAAGCCGGACCATAGACACGGCTCAATCCGAGGGGCGGGATAAACGGTTGTCTTTCAAATTCCCTCTGCACGCAATAGGACAGCGCTACAACCAACCAGGGGTGTGTCAACGAGTCAGTGTTTCCTGAAACCATCGTTCTAACGAACATTCGCAAAGAGCATCGCAAAGTTGTGTGTTTGGAACGACAGCTCTCGACCTGTGGTTAGAAGCAGAGTTTCTAGATTGCATGACATGTGGACTTTATAAATCCTTATCTTGAGCAAAATAAGCAAGCTGACATTCCAATACCATTTCCTGTGTCTTTTATTTAGAATACATACAAATGTCATTTACGTCTTTTAGTTTGTCAAGAGATTTAAAGCACTGTTTTTGAAGAGTGCGCATGTGCAAACGTGCTACTTAAGAACAGGGGGCCAATGTTTCATAAAACATTGAAGCTTCCCCGGGGGACGCCATTGATTAGCGGACCATCACCTGCTGTTAGCATTCCATTGACTCCCATTCATTTTGGCGTCACTTTGACAGCGAATAACTTTACATCTGAGGCGTTTAAAGACTCCATTTGTCCATTATTTATTTCTAAAGAAACACGAAAATGTATAAAAGGCTCCATTACCTTGTATCTTACGTTATGCCCCCTAGAAGCCGTTTTTGTAAAAATAGGCTAACGATTGCGTCATAACCACGCGACTCTCTGTCTCACAGTAGAGAGATTACCGTATGGACAGGAGGAGAAGCTCGCGGGCAATCGGGGGATGTGGAGGGAAAATGACAAAATAATTAATCAGAATACTTAGCAAAAGTTTCTCCTGCTCCTGCTCATGGACAGCTCCTACTCACACTCTCTGTCTCTGCAAGATTAGGAAGGGAATGATTCAGATTTCTCTCGGCACAGCTACTAGAAGACAGACGGGTTGCTCACGTCACATCTACATCGTCAAGCTCAGTTTGAGTCTGCGCAGTACGCTCAGCCATCAGGAAGTGAGTGCTTCTAATTGACTTCACTTTTCTCCGTTGAATCCAATGGGGTCGCTGTGTCCATTTCTTATACTGTCTATGCTTAAGAACGAGCCTACGATTGAATCTGGAAATAAAGCAAAATAACTGAGAAAAATGAGAAATAGTCCTCAGATGTCATGTCTGTAATTTATATCAAAACATACTAGCATTAATTCGATCTCAAACAGTTTCATTAAAAGAAGTTATTACTCCACCACGTGCGTGACGTCATAAACTAACGTGGTTGAACGACCACTTTGCGACAATACGGTTTCGGGAAACAGTCATGACTAGCTAGTTGATTTCTTCAATGATGCATCGTACTATGGTAGTGAAGCATCGAGTTACGTTGTTGTTCGGGAAACGCACCCCAGAACGTTTTCCCACCAGAGGAGCTAGTTGATAAATTCAACTTTTGCTGTATCTGGTCGGCAAAACTCTGAACACATCTTCCTTTTTCAAGAATTACTTCAGTGTCATTCTTTGTTCTTTTCTCAAAGAAAAGCTTAACTCCAAGTCTTCCAGAGTCGCGGCCAAAGCCGATTGGAAAGACCGCTGTTCGCCAGCAGCAGCAGCTCTTCTTTGTTTTCAAGTAGCAGGGAATTCACACGGAACTGTCGCAACTCTGCCGTCATTATGTTAAGCCCACCCACCGACTCTATACACGATGTGATTGGCCTGACTAGAGTTTGTTTTTTCCAGCTCGCAAGCCAACGGACGACACTGGCTGCAAAACAAAATTTGCTGCTGCTAGGGTGCGTCTAGATTTCTAGGCTATGTGGTTTGAAATCGTATTCAAATCGCATTTCAATCCGTTTCATTCTGATGGCATGGAATAAATTCTTCTCAGAAGAAGCAGCAGTCCAGCGCAGGGCTAAATATTATCATGTTGTAAATAAGAAAACATCCCTATTGAAAACCCCTCCATGTTGTAGTTGTTGTTTTTGCCATATGCAACACAATGCCATTGCCAAAGAAACCAATGCAGATAATTTGGAAAATGAAAGAGCACCACATGACACACAAATTGGATCTGAACAGTAGTGAAACTTTGACAGTGTGGACAATCAATCATTTAAATCAGATTCCAATCGAATAGGCCTACACAGATATTCATATTTGGACTGTCAGTGTGAACATAGCCTTAAAACTAGCCAATATCAGATTCGAGTGTGAACTGGTTACGCTCCTGAACTGACCCGCATGCGCAAAAGAACAATAGCAAAAAAGCAACGTTTTTCTCGGACAGTTTTTCCTCGAGTTTTGCTTCTAAGTCGCATGAATTCCGTTATGACTGTTCAGACTTCAGACCTGTATCTGATTTAGGACCACATATGGAAGTGGCACAAATCACAATTGAAAATATCAGATTCCATGTGGTTTGTGCTGGAAAAAAAAATCTGATCTGAATCACATATAAGCAACAAAATCTGTGAAATCAAAATCAATGTGAATGTAGCCTTAGAAGTAATTGATGTTATAATCAAGTCCAGAACATATCCGAACACCTTTTTACAAACAGTTCTGTGTGGACTTTAGGGATAGTTAAAAGAAATTTGTTCTGAGGACGAAGACCATAAACCCCTAAATCTTTCTGAATGATATAAGGTGGAAGCAAACTGAGAATAGACTCATATATATATGCCAAATGGTTTAGTCTATGGGAGGACCAAGCAGACCATCAACCCCAGCATGCAATGTGCAAGAGCTTTAAAAGTTTTGCAATAAACCTTAATGCATCACGATAAACATTGTGAAGTTGTCTGGATATAACACCACAATCCAGCACAGACATAAACTGAGTCTCAAAAAAAAAAAAAAGAAAGGACTTGTACAATAAAAGCCCAATTTCAACTTTAATTTATTCACCAGTTGCTGAAAAAGAGGCGCAAAAGAGAGGGAGTCATCCTTTAAGATTCCTTATTATTTATATTGAGAGACTGACTTTGAAGGGTACTAACTGATTGAAAATGTAAAGCTTTTGATTTACAATTTTGAACATACAACAGCAGATTTAAATGCATTGCTTTTAGTCAATTAATGCTTGATGGTTTCATGTTGTTGGTGTGTGGCACAACTTTAATAAGTCATTTAATTTGGACAAGGAAACTGTTTTATTGCCATGGGGAAAGTGTTGAAACTGCAGCCGTGAAAAATGAGCAACATGAACTATTATCAATGCATGAATCAAATTCACTCTGACCCAAGAATTTCTGACAGTTTTCCATGCATCATTTATTTATTGCTGTATGTGTGCAGAGACAATCATATAAACCAGCGAAATGCACCATTCAACCTCTAGTTTGTTGACACTCGTCTACTATATCTCAGGACACGGATCGCGAGAGCTTATGTTAATGAACTATTACTGATAAATACGCTGATTAACTAACAATCTATTGAACACTGCCGTCGCTGCTCCAAGTCATGCATAAGAACACTAGTAAGTCTAGTAAAATGACTTTCTCCTGTCCTGTCCTCTTGGTTTATATTGCCCCGCTGCTATTGCACCCCGAGGGCATCAAAAACAACCGGCAACCAGAAAGCGCAGAAGAGCAGGGCGGGTCATTCATCCGTGACCAAACAGGCCGATCGGATACAGGACAGCAGGACACGGCCTGCGGGCACAGAGAGGGATTTACACAGAACACCACTTAATGCACTTAAATGCCTTGTATGATCCCGTATATGAATATATGCTCTCTTTAATTACCAAAAACTTCTGATCACATCTGACCCGTTCATGTAAGATATGCTTGTCTGCATTTCATAGCCATGCATTGGTTAAAATTCATAAGAGGCTGTTACTTTATTGTTTGACAGACCCAGAGCTGGAGGTATAGAAGGACATATGCATTTAAAATCCGTTTAATTCTTTAAATAAAAACCTCTTTAAAATGCACATTAGAATATTCCGGTCATGTTATGCTAATAGATGCTGTCGCGGTGGATTTGTACGTCCACTGATTGTTTTAGTGTCAGTTTAAGTCAGACATGTAGATTAAAAATGTTATTTCAACAGGGAAAGCCATGATCGCTTTAAAAAATATGAGTTAAAAGATAACAGATACAATAGCAGAACAAACACTATTGCAGCCCTCTCGGGATCCAGAATGAAACAGATCCGTGTTGAAATTCACAGGCATTTAAATCTGATGTGAAACGGTGAACTGAATTGGCCGGTACAGACAGAGAGCATGATGGGACACGGCAACGCATCACTTCTCATGCGTCACTGTCAGACATCATTGTAGTGCATGACCTCTAAACACAGATATCCACATCACATTACTGTGTGTGTGAGTGTATATATACACTCCTGAAAACACTTGTCCTACAAATTATTGATCAGGAAATTTGCAGTAAGCAAATGCACTACTTAAAAAGCCGTTGCTGTCTCAGAAAACCATCAAAGACAGATTGAAGTTTTTGGCAGAATATGGGAAGTTGTGTGTGGAGTGATGAATCACAATGAAACACGAGTTGCACGGCGATGCTTCAGAGCAGTGTCTTCAAAAATCTGCTGAGAAATATGAATATAAATGCATCTGTACCACAGTGAAGCATGAGGAAGAGCCTCTTTAGCTGCAGCTTCACTGTGAAAAGTCATTTCATGCTTTGGAGTGCAGGAGAATATTGCAGAATGACTTGCTTCCCACAAATGAGAAGTTGTCAACTAAACAGGAACGATCAGATGTTATTTTTCAACCACGAGAACAGGTCCATCAGGCTCATGTTTCGGCCTGTCAGAGTCAAGATTTGAAAAGATTTGAACCCTATAGTGAATTTTCAAACTCAAAACAAACTGGGAGACATTTTTCATTGGAGCCATAAACACTGAGTGGAACGACACTGACTCTTCTTCCTGTAAAAGCTGTTCAGTGCAAACTTACTTTATCTACAGTATTTATGCAATTATTACTAATTTCTTGACCAGTGATTTGTGAATAAAATGGTTAAGAATAATTAAGAAACTAGAAAAAATGTAGCGCTCCAAACAGGAAAAAAGTCCTTGTACTGCAGGTGCGTAGAGCCTATGGTATATTGAAGAATGAACAAGAAGGGTGGCTGACCACACACTGATCCACTCAAGACTGGAAAAATCTACAAAAACTGCAGAGCACTGAAGATAGCAATGTGCTGAAACGTTTGCTTGCTGGTGTCTATTTGTTTTTAACTCACATGCACTTTGCACTTTTTGCACGATGCAATTTATAAAATAAAAAATGTTTTTATAGACTTTTCCAGTCTTGAGTGGATCAGTGTGCGGTCAGCCACCCTTCTTATTCATTCTTAAGAATAATTAAGGCCACAAAATATTTGACTGACACACACACACACACTAACCCTACCCCTAAGCCTACCCATCACACAAAACTTTATGCAATTTAATAAAAAACAACAATAACAACCTTTAATTACTTCATTTTTATACATGAGGACGTCCCTAAAGGGAGTTTTTTGGAGATTTTGGTCACTTATGGGAACAAATTTGTCCCCAAAATATAGTTAGGTACACACATACACACACAGTACAAGCTTTAATGTACATTTTATTTAATTTAAATTTGACCATGTACTAAACGAAATGCATCCTGTAAAGTTAATTTATTGACTGAATAAAACCCTTTGGTTTTTGGTCTTTGTTTCCCAGTTCCTGATCCCAGCTTGTGTTCCCACAGTAAACAGGTTCGCTGCCACCTGGACGCTGCAGGTAAAGTGTGTGTTTAGTCTCCTCATTACCGCAGTGATGTCTCAGTCTGTCCGTCCACCTGCTCCTCAATGACTGAAGATTACAGCACTCGGGACCGGCCCGCTGGCTCACAACTTCATTACGGCCCTGAATAATTCACCACTGGGACTTCAGCACACAGTTAGAATGTGTTTACCACGTGTAACGTCAGTAGAATTTAAGTAAACGCACACCTGTTCAGTCAAGGTACATATTATGTGAGTGTATATACAGTGTTGGGTAAGTTACTCTAAAAAGTAATTAGATTACTGCTAATTACTCTCTCTAAAAAGTATTGCATTACTTATTATTACTACTAATTACTTTGTATAAATCCCCTATCAACCTCAACCAGTTGAAGAATACAATAGACATGAAACTGCTCTTTTAATTCTTTCAAATAAAAAAATTAAAAATTGCATAAATTTTTCTTGAACTGACCAAAGTAATAAAGGTAGAAGTTTACATTAAAAACGTACATTTTAACATTAGACGTAAAATGTTGATGTTAAATCTACTATTGAATTGTTCATTAGTCTATAAAGTATTTAATCAGAAGTAACTGTCATTAAATTACAGAAAAATTAAGAGTAATCCCTTACTTTACTTTTTCAAGGGAAAGGTAATTAAATTACAGTAATTACTTATTAATGCATTACACACACACACACACACACACACACACACATTTATTTGCCTTTTTTCCCAAATGATTTTGTCAGATAAATACTAAGTACCAATACCAATAACCAAGTTTAATGTTTTGTTCTTCCTTCATATTTTTTAAAAAAGTAGAAAAAATATTAATTATTTTCCTCATATTTTGATGGTTTAATCAAACTTGTAGGGTCATTAAAAACAAATATCATTTGTATGCAAATTCAAGGCTTTGTTGAGGAAAATGTCCCGCGTGCACTTCATGTCGGAAACACAACTAAAGTGATCCAAATCACTTCTGAGGTTTGAGTCGGGACGCTTCCTCACACTGACTCACAACACTGACTCAGCCTCGTTTATTTACAAATGTGCTAAAAATGCATTAAAATAGACCCGTCTTATTTCTGTTCTGCACTCCAAACAATTGTGAGGGAAACAGAAAAGCAGTCGAGCTTGCATATGCATGTGTGTGTGTGTGTGTGTGTGTGACCGTGCAGTGAGCATCCTCGCACAGAGCTGTACGGAAGCATGTCTGTCTCACTGTCTCCTGAAATTCCTTCTGGGTCAAAACTAATTGGTGCAGCTGCAGGAGAGCCGGGGTCAGATAATGACCATGAGCGCTCGGAGCACTCGGGCGTGAACGGGCCGGCACCACCGACCCACTCCAACACACTGTCACATGACAAAGAGAACAAGAGAGCGAGTGGAGGACAGATGGGAAGCAGGAAGAGAGCTTATAAGGTCATTCTTTTCCTAAATAACCCATCTACATGTTGTAAACAAGTACGGAGTCCCGTGAGATGCATGGAAAGATGCACAGCCCGTTCTTAATGTAAATGTAATTCATTGTCCCTTGCAAACTCCCCTCTTTGACTTCCCTACAGTGGGGCCCAAAGCTTAAGGGGCCCGGAGCGACGGCTCTCTGAAAACATGTAAATCTCTGAAGCACCGCGGGAAGCATATGGATGAATATATGAATAAAAAAGCCCCACCCTGACATTTGCTGTGCAGGACCTGAACAGGATCCTTTTATGATATTAATAGAAACTTGAGAGCTTCTCATAATATTTCCGCAGGGTCTGTCATGGAGCTGAAGGGACGATACACACCGGCTTTATGAAAGCATCTGGCACTGCTGTGGCTTCTCAACACGCCGTCTCTCAGAAGCAGCGAGGCCGAGGAATCACACTAAACGCTGCGTTTTCGTTTTAATGAGTCACAATGCACAATACTGAAGTCTATAGTCAACTATATAGTCAACACAGACCCAACTAATCGATTACTTTATTAGACCTTTAGTTTAACTAAGGAAGCTCACCGAGATTAAAAGACAGGGACAAGTATATTCACAATAAATCTGTATAGAAAACATCAAAAACACAAGCCGAAAATAAAAGAAATCAGATAATTCTTAATAATAATTCTGGTTGGATATTTAAGTCATAGTGACAAATCCACAAATTAATTTAATAAATAAGTAAATTAAAATAATAATAGTAAAGTTTTGAAATCTATTATGATAAAAATAAAAAAATAATAATAATCACCCATGCTGTATAATGTAAGCTGTTTTCTGGCAAAAAAATTAATAAATAAGAATAATAAATATCCAATAAGAATAATAAAGTCATAGTGAAAAAGTGACTTATTAATAATAATAACAATAATGATTTTTTTTTTTTTTGTAATTATGATCATTTTTGAATCCCCCATGCTGTATTATATAAGCTGTTTTTTGGCAATAAAATAAAATACAATACAATACAATGCAATACAATAAAAAAATCAAATAATATCTTTTAGTCATAATAAAACAGTGACATAATAATAATAATAATAATAATAACAATAATATGTTTTTGTAATGATGCTAATTTTTGAATCCCCATGCTGTATTATGTAAGCTGTTTTCTGGCTAAAAAAAATTAATAATAAAATATAAATAAAATACTATTGAATATAAAAATTCCAACCACACAAATCATAAACACTGATTCAGTTGATGCTTAATGCCAGTTCTGTCAGAACACACCAATGAAGTCATGTGACCCAGGACTAGTCCACACATCACCCAACTAATCAATTAGGCTACTTTATAGAAACAAGGCAGCTAATTAAAGGATTTTAAATGGTTTCAAAATAAAAGACACCAATTAGAAATGGAATACAAAGCATCAATAACAAGCCTAAAAAAGAAGAAGAAAAAAAGATTTACTTTTGTAAAGTATTTCCAAAAATCCAGTTGCATGTTGGTCTATTTTTTTGTGGTATCACTGATTTTAGATTTACTCGCCCCCAAATGTCACATAAAACAAGACTGAATGTGGATGGCCATTTTACATGTCAATCAGAAGGCAGTTTCCTCTCCAAGTGAGCAGTTATTGGCCAGAATTAGTAGTGAAATTTGATGCTGATAGTCTGCTTATATTTAAATAACTGTGTTTTAAAGACAAAGCAGGCTTTCATATTTCAGGTGAGACTCTACCAGGTCCCTCAGAAACCGATCAGCATTCCTCCAACATCCAGTCTCCCGTCTCTGAGAAGCATGCATGATCAATCTGCGGGTGAAAGGAAAGAAAAGCCCATGTGCATGTTGGGAAAGGTCAGAACAGGCCTGGAAGAAGCTGAGCGCGAGGAGGAGGAGGAGGGTGAAGAAGAAGAAGAAGATGAACATGAAGATCAGCAGCAGACATCAGAGGTGTCAACATCACGACACACCACAAGAAACACCCTCTTTATCCGGCCCATATGTGGACGTTTTCGGGGTCCTGCAAGCTTTCAGGCGAAGAGCCAGACCTCGGCTCTTTGAGATCTATCAGAAGTGGATCGTGTGACTGTTTTCACAGAAAAATACAGCATATGCATATACAGTATATGTGTTACAGGTTACTACACAAAGCAGCCACATTTGGAAACAGTTTGCAGAATTTGACTCCTGTAGTCGCCATAAAGAAGAGAAACTGAAGAAATCATGTGACAAATATGTACAGATCAAACCGTGCCAGTTACTGCTCAGAAAGAGTGTTAAATACACAGTTCATAAGAAGGGTTACAATTTACAAACTATTCATAAATGGATAACCAACACTAAATTATTATTAGATATTTAAGTCATAGTGAAACAACCACAAATTAATCAAATTAATAAATAACAACAATAATAAAATTCTAATAAAAAAGTTCTCAAATACTAGATCAATATTTTAAATTCACCGTGCTGTATTATGTATGTTGTTTTCTGGATAAAAAACAAACAAACAAACAAACAAAACAAAACAATATTTAAAAGAACTTAAAAAATACAATACTAAAGTTGAAAACAAAGCACCAAAGCACAGCATTTAAAATAAAATAAAATAAAATAGAATAAAATAGAATAAAAAAATTCTATAATTTACAAGTTCATTAATCCAGTTAAAAGGATAAAATAAAACAATATTTAAAAGAACTTAAAAAATACAATACTAAAGTTGAAAACAAAGCACTAAAACCACAGCACAAAATAAAATAAAATAAAATAAAATAAAATAAAATAAAATAAAATAAAATAAAATAAAATAAAATAAAATAAAATAAAATAAAATAAAATAAAATAAAATAAAATAAAATAAAAATCCAGTTAAGGAAACAAAACAACATTCAAAATAACATTTTTTTTAATTTTTTTTTTACAATACTAAAGTTGAAAACAAAGCACTAAAACCACAGCACAAGTTGAAATAAATTTAAAAACAATTAGAATAATAAAGTTGTTTAAAAGTGCTCAAAGACACTTGATTTTGTAATTTTAAGTCTATCCTTGATGATAAACACTTCCATGCCTCGTCCATGCTCACGTGTGTTTTGGGAGGGGCTGATGGGAAACGGGAAAGGCTGATTCCCAGCGAGAGCACATTTGAGATAATAACATAAAACTGTCATATCCAGTGCTCAGCGCAGGCTTTCAGTGTAATAACAAAGAATAAGACAGAGCCGCACACAGTGAGCTCACTTGAACATCTCAGGCATAAACCATATCTGGCAGTGTCTGACCTGGTCCACTTCAAATAATCAGCTCAAATTCGTTTTCTTTCAGGTAAGATTAGGAACCTCTTTCCGACCGGCCTTGTTGCGGCCTTGTTGAAAGCCTTTTATGAGGAAGCGCACAAGAGGCTATCGCAGCAGAAAAAGTCGACAGAAATCACATACATCTTTTGCTTACTTCAAACAGCTCCGCTCTCCAACATTTACCCAGGCAAACGAAAGGCACAATACGTTTATTTCAACAAAAATGAACTCAAAAGGCAGCTTGGTGTCAGTCACAATTTAGCCAAAGGTCTGTACGCTAGTATGTGATTGATCAAAGAGCAACGCTTGCTAGCCAGGCTTCCCAACACTTAACGCCTTCTCTGAACCTTTCATCCTGATAATTAAGAAGCTTTCTGAGGGGCAAAAGCTAAAAATATTCAACTGCATCCAAAGACCCTCAACCTACAGTGATGTCTGTCAGTAGGCCATAGCATTTAATGGGCAGAGACGTGGAGTATCCAACCACATTCGCCACGAAACACACTCGCTGGGGGCGAAATAAGGTGGATATTTGAGGGAAAAAAATGGTTTCTGAAGATGAAAGTCCAAATGGAGTCTTGAGAGAGAGCTGATGAGAGTGTGTTGACCGCCTGAAAGTAGTCATGGTGAAACAAGCATGGCTATTAGTGTCACTGGTGGCCTTGAAATGGCCAAACAAAATTATGGTTTGGGCGAGAGGTGGTTTGATTCGGATGCGCTCGCTCCATTATTTGCTGAAGAGCTAGAGCTGTGCTTTAAGGGAGGATTTGTGACTGTGAGCTCGGAAGTTGGAAAGGAAGAAAAAGAGCCACGTTTTAGCAGGTGGAATGTTGATTTCTCAGTGTGAGAATCTATAACATGCGTTAATATCAAGCGGCAACCTCCCTGTCTCTCTCTTGAAACCAACACGGAAGTGAATTAAACGGCAATTCATCAACCGCCGTTTGAGGCTGGCTGCACAAGTGAGTCAAATCTGCATCTCCCCCATGTTGAAATGCCCAAGTTTACAGCAGAAAAACACATGTTTACAGCCTGGAGCAAAAAATTAGTACAGCTAATTTTGCCCTTCATGACAACTGTGAGGGGGGTGAATCTTTTTTATAACTCATCCGTTTAAATTATATTAAGCCTTAAATTTCTGCATAATTAAGGGTGTCTACTTTTGAGTGACAGGTGGATTCCCGCTGCTGTGGTCATTAGTCATCATTAGGTTTGTCTGCTGTTTGTTAGCCGTCACGCCTGACTGTAAAAAGAAATAAATTCGGGAGTGACGCACTGCCAAGATGGCGACGGTCGGCCACGACCACTTTAGGCTTCAAAAACGGTCTTCAGAAAGCTACGGGTGACGTCACGGACACTACGTCCATATTGTTTTACAGTCTATTGTTAATACGCACAAGAGAAATATGGAGCAGAAATACCTGGAGGCATCTGACAGCGTTCACATTCATCTCTATTGGCTGATGTGCTTTTCACTAGTGACTATAGCAAGATGTTTAAAGGGTGGTAAAACATCTATGATTAAACATTTGCAATATGTTCTTGCAAAAACAAAGATTGCATCAGAAGAATACACAGTTTTATTGGCCATCATGTTGCTCGAGTGCTGTCCAGTCTTGACCCTTGTGTAGGATCAGCTGAATTGTGAGATTGATGACTGGGCAGAAAGACACTGATGGCCTTTGACCTTTGCCCTAATGACTGTCTTCTCTCTAGGCTCGACTCGGCTGTGAACCATAAGCACACGAGCTCAGCAGAATCATCTCTCGTCTCGCTGGATCTGGCGCTCAGCGGTGTTTGTGCCGTCAGCGTATCCCTGAGGTTATGGAAATCCACCTTCATACATTCATTTAAAAAAAAAAAAAAATATATATACTAAATGCCATGAAGCCAGGTCGATGCCAGTTGTAAATGTTTGTTGTACCACTTTGGAACAAATGATCGCTTACTATTTTTATTTAAAAAATGTCATTATTTCCTCATCCTCATGTCATTCCAAGCCTGTATGCTGTGCTCCTTTCTGTGTGTTTTTAAAGAGATTCCTCTAGTACTTTTACATATGATAGTTCACAGGGACCACATTTTTCAAGGTACTAAATAAATTAATAAACAATAGACAAATAAAATGATCCCTAATTATGCTGTCTCTTCATGTCACTTTTAGATACAAATAAGAACAAAATAAAATAAATAAATACATAACTAATAGATGGATAGATAGACAGACAGACAGATAGATAGATATATACTGTAGATAGATAGATAGATAGATAGATAGATAGATAGATAGATAGATAGATAGATATTACACCATAAAACTATATAGGTATAGGTAGGTAGGTGGATGGATGGATGGATAGACAGACAGATAGATAGATACTGTAGATAGATAGATAGATAGATAGATAGACAGACAGACAGACAGACAGACAGACAGACAGACAGACAGATAGATAGATAGATAGATAGATAGATAGATAGATAGATAGATAGATAGATAGATAGATAGATAGATAGATACTGTAGATAGATAGATAGATAGATACTGTAGATAGATAGATAGATAGATAGATAGATAGATAGATAGATACATACATACATAGATAGATAGATAGATAGATAGATAGATACTGTAGATAAATAGATAGACGGATAGATAGATAGATAGATAGATAGATAGATAGATAGATAGATAGATAGATAGATAGATAGATAGATAGATAAATACTGTAGATAAATAGATAGACGGATAGATAGATAGATAGATAGATAGATAGATAGATAGATAGATAGATAGATAGATAGATAGATAGATAGATATTACACCATAAAACTATATTAAAGTGGTCCACATGACTCCTGTAGAGAAACAGACTGAAAGTGAAGTCATCACTCTCTGATCATGGCAATGTGTGTGTGTGTGTGTGTGTGTGTGTGTGTGTGACTTCTGCTATCAGATGAATCAGGACTGTTGGAAATCATCACTGGATCCAGGGATGGATTATTCCACCAGTGACTCTCGGCTGACAGGCTCTTCCACCAGCGACTCAAATCCCTTCGCTGGGTCTCCTAAAGCCTCGAGAAGCTCGCCGTGCATCTCCAGGTCCACACACACACACACACACACACACACACAGCCGTGAACTGAAGCTCCTGCCTGAAGATCAATGGAGCAGTGTGACTCAGATGAAGGCCGTTTCTCTCGCCGCGGACACACACGGATCAGCGACGCTTTGAAGCGATGTGCTTGAGGAAGTGATGAACGAGCTGATGAGAGGTGGAGTGGAGGAGGAGAGGAACGAGAGCGTCAGCGACAGCTACTGGACTTCCAGACCGGAGAAACACTCGTAAATCACGTCACAGGAGCCGCTGACCTCCGGCCGGCAGCAGAGGTGTAAGAGACATGCTCATCTTCTGCTCTTATACTCCAGCAGAACATCTGCACTCGCGAGACGGATTCATCCTCGTCGCTTCTGCTTTCAAAACACAACCGGCTGGTCTTGGGCGGAAACACTGAGAGAGATTAGGCCTCGTTTACACTGCAGGTCTTGATACCCAATTCTGATTTGTTGCCTATATCCGATTTTTTCGACCGTCCGTTTACACGTTCTTTCAATTGTGACCCATATCCGATCCTTGTGTTTACACTTGCCATACTATCTGAAACATTGCGCATGCTTAAAGGGGGTTCTTGCACAGATGGACGAACGTGAAATATGCTTGATGCTAGCTCTGCGAAATATGAGAAGTTCGCCAAACATCACCATGATTATGAGGCGGAGGAGGACGAAAAGGGCCATCATCATTGCGCATAAACTTCAGTTATTGTGTGCGAGAGAGATCTCAGGACTGGCGGGAGCATACTGTGGCGGGCTTTAACGAGGAGCAGTGGGTCCGAAATTTTAGGATGAGCAAGCCAGCCTTTGATATGTTGTGTCAAGGTTTGTCCACATTCCTGTCCTACGACGGCACGACGTTTCGTCTCTTTGCAGAAGCGCGTCAGGGTTTCTCTCGTCATTAAACCGCGGAGACGTCGCCTAATGCCTCAGAAAACCCGATCTGCCTGTTTACATGACAGTCGCATTGGCACATATCCGATTTATATCTGATTTATTTCCACATATGAACGAGGCCTGAAACCGATCTCGAAATATCCGAATGCACGAGTTTTTTTCCTGTTTACACGGTCATATAACACATCCGATCTGTGTCACATGTGAGCAAAAAATCGTAATTGGGTCACATTTGACTGACAGTGTAAACCAGGCCTTAGACTACATGTGATTTAGTCTCAGCCTGAGAGTCGCCCACGAACCGTTGGCTGAACGTCTGATGCATATGGCACACTTTTCTAGAAACACTTCAAGAGTTTCAAAGTCACGACGATCTGATTGGTTGAAATCTACAGGATGTCCGGGAGATGTGAGTGTCGCGTTTTTTATCGGTCCGCCTGGAAACAAATGCCGTGACGCCAAAACCTCTCGTGGAGGAAGAAAGCCGTTGTGTTTACAACTGTGACGATGAGCGCTTACCAGGATCAACTAAACACTGGATTTTCAAAAGTATGTGAAGTTCACGGCTCTATAGTCCTTGAATGAATCATTTATTAGATGCACGCCGGTCTGTTATTGTAGGGACATCGACATTATATTGCCCCTAAACATGACGAGGAAAACAAACAAACTGTGATTGGTTGCGTTACATGTCAGTCAAACGCCCTTAGCCGAGAAAAGCTGCGATAGAGTCCAGACCTTCTGCCGTCAGTCTGAAGCTCTGGCGACGCGAGGCGACATGCGATTGTACATGAAATACAAGCTATTATGATGAAGGATATAAGAATACAGACTGTTATGTTTGAAGAGATCTTTTGTAGAGGATTTGTCTGGTCTTAACGTCTGTCTCTAGTTTATTTCTGGAGATTCTCTCTAGCGTGAACTGAAGGGCGATTCACACCAAGAGTGAAACAAATCATGGACTAAAGGTCTATTCACACTGAGAGTGAAACACAAAAAATTATTTTTATCGGCCCTAAACTAAAGTGTGACCGATAAAAATAATTTTTGTGTTTCACTCTCAGTGTGAATAGACCTTTAGTCCATGATTACAATAATCATGATAGACCTTAACAATAGTCCATGATAGACCTTTAGTCCACAACTACAATACTAACTATTAATAAGCAGTAATTAGGAGTTTATTGAGGTTGTTAAGTTAAGGTATTGGCTAGGAATCAGATTAATGGTTGTAGAATATGTTCATGCAGAAAAAGGCATTAATATGTGCTTTATAAGTACTAATAAACAGCCAATATCCTAGTTATATGCATGTTAATAAGCAACTAGTTAATAGTGAGAACTGGACTCTAAACTAAAGTGTTACCGTTAATTCATGTGGTTTAAAGTAAAATAAATGTATTATAAAGTAGTATGACATTAACTGATTTCACTCGTTTTGAATCCAAAACAATTCACTGACAATGAAGAATTTATTCACAAATTACAGCTATAAACTTTTTTTTTTTTTAAATCAAGTTATTCAAAATAAAGGAAAAGTTCCAGTCATTACTTACAGGAACTCAGCTAAAGTCGTTCCAAACGTCATTTTCTGTGACAATCAAAGGAGAATGTTTAAATAATATTTATGTAAATTTGACATATAATATATCAATTAATAAATAAACAAATTAATAACAAATATATAAATTATATATATATATATATATATATATATATATATATAATTTTTTTGTATATAAATACATAAAGTGAATGCAAAAGCCATTTGATAATACAAGTTGTACTAGTATGTGTGTATATACTGAATGTATGTGTGTGTGTGTGTGTGTGTGTGTGTGTGTGTATCTTCAGCTTTCTCTCTCTCTCTATATATATATTTGAAATTAAATATCATCATATTAATATGATTTCTGAAGGATCATGTGACACTGAAGACTGGAGTAATGATGCTGAAAATTCAGCTTTGATCACAGGAATAAATGACAATACAATATATTTACATAGAAAACTGTAATATTTCACAATATTACCGTTTTTACTGAAATAAATGCAGCCTTGCCCATCACTTCTTTCAGAAACAATCTTAAAACCGGTAATGTGCTAGTTCTATGTAAAGTGAAGAAGCTTTGCTCTGTGATCAGTGCAAATAAACAAAACTGCTAAGTTGTAAAACGGGAAGTAATGGATTAATTTGTATACGGGTTCTTGTTCACCTCATCATGAAAACCTCAGAACAGTCTCTAGACGTGGAGAGCTTCGGCCTCTCTCTGTCCTGGACATCTCATCCGCTCCTGCTTCTGTCCCTGTCCACATCTCTCCGCTCATCCTCCTCTTTCCCACCAGACACGGCTGGAGAAAAAGAAAAAAAAAAAACGTTTGGGGCAAAAAAGAGAGAAATAATTGGATTCCCAGCTTCCACCTCCTCCTTCCCCCACGCGTCGGACACCGCTAATTAACAACAGGGAAAGTCAGAGAAAGCCTGGAGAAAAAATCTGCTGTTTGGATTGAAAAAAAAAAAAAAAAAAAAAAAAATTTGACCGGCAACATATTGTCTCGTTCACGTCCACACGGGCTAATAACAGCTAGTGGGCTGGTGCACGAGAACGAGAAGGCGTCAAAACCTGGCAAAGTCACTCATTCATAAAATCTCAATGTGTGACTATAGCTCTAATTACAACCCACGTCGGCCTCAATTAGACCACAGCCTTTCTCTCGGCGTTAACTCTTAATTAATGTATCGCCGGTTAATTACAGGTTCTGCGAGAGGGGCTCGCTGGGGTTCTCAGTGGGGGGTTTAGGGGGGATTTCTTTACATCAGCTCCGCTCCAAAACCAAACCAGCGGCCTTCACTGACAGCTGAACACAACACACACTCAACTTCAGAAACCAGTGATCTGAAGAGCTTTACATCAGCAGAAGTCACTCAATCACCAGTTCTTATGAACACATATGTTACAAGTTAGTCATCTCAATTTTTTCTCCAAGGCTGGTCATTGCTTATTTAAGTCTGTTACATAAAAAGGTTGATTGGTCTCATTTTAATATGAAAAGTAGAACTGATTGGCCATAACTAATTGCTAGTTGGTCAGACTAGTTCTTCAGCCACCGTCTATGTTCATGCCACTAGTTTGACATTAGCATGTTTAGAAGATATCAATCATGTCTATCAATAGCATGAAAACACTTGGAACACATAATGAGTGAATTTTTATATCATTATTTTTTAGAATTGGATGAAAAGTAAATTATTTTAATTTTGTTTGCACTGAGCGTGGCCCAGCTTTAGAAGCTAGACTTTAAGTCACTGTATTTATGAATATTAATGTTTCATATTTAAATATTTTTCCTATTTAAATTTAAATTCCAGGTCTGGGACCAGGGTAAAACTATAAAAAAAAATAATAATAAAAAAAAACTATATATATATATATCGCTCGCCTTTCCATATATATATATATATATATATATATATATTATATAACAAAGTATTTTGAAAAATAGAAAAAAGGACAAAAAAAAAAAAAAACAGATACAAAAAAGCTATAATTTTTGACAATGCTTTTATATATCAGAAATAAAAAATCTTTAAAAGAAATGCACTTTTGAAACAGTAAAATCTTTAAATATGAATAAAAATCTGATAATTTTTTATTAAGAATTACATTTATCAATATTTCTCAGTATATACTTAAATTCTGGTCACACTTTAGGGTGAAATTCTCACTATTAACTATTAACTGCGACTTTTGCCTCAATAAATTCCTAATCACTGTTTATTAATAGTTAGTAAGGTTGTTATTAAGTTAAGTTTAGGTATTGGCTGGATTAAGGGATATAGAATATTATTATGCGTGATAAGGCATTAATATGTATAATAAACAGACAATATCCTAGGAATATGCATGCTAATAATAAGCAACTACTTAATAGTGTGAATTGGACCCTAAACTAAAGTGTGACCAAAATGACACTATCATAAACATTTCTCACATCTAGTCTGCCAAATCCGAGTCATTTTTTCCTGGACCTTGCCGCAATGCATTCTGGGATTGCCTCCTCTGCAAAGCACACATGCAATCCTACCTTATAAATGTGCCAGAACAAGGCATAGTGTTTATTTCCCTAATGCAACCAGTCTTACACATCTCATGTGTCCGTGTCTTTTGAAGGGTGTCTTCCATTGTCTTTCCCAGTTCTTGGAAGCAGCGTTGTGGAGCGGGCACCATTTTACAGCTCCTGGAAAAGAGAGAGGGGTCGAGAACAAGAGATCAAGAGAAGCGCAGGAGACATCAATGAGAGAAAGAGGTGGGAGATGGCGAGTGAAAGCGAGGGAACGAGCGAAAGAGGAGAACAAAGCGCGTGTGAAAGAGAGCAAGAGTGAGAGAGGAGGTGAGAGGGAGACGTTTGTAAGTGTGTTCGCGTCCAGAGAGAGCGAGAGAAAGGAGGAGAAAGTCAAGAGAAGAATGAGAGCGCTTTCTCCTGCTGTCCCTGCGCGACAGGTCCCGCTCGCCTTTCCATGTGTTAATTACACATGTAAGGCTATTATAACCCTGCTAGGACTCCCGCTGACTGGGAAAATGAAGGCGGCGTACTCCAGCGCCAGACTCTCACACCGACTAAAGATAATAGTTTCCCTCCTGCATTTTCACAGGCCGCGGTAACTAACTCTGAGACGGAGGCCAGTCGGGGAACACGGTTAGCATGGAAATGTCCGTGTAACTACCTAAGAAAGTGTGTCGCGCGGAGCCTGGTGTTTCATTTAAGCCGTCGGTCTGTGACCAAAACCTGTGATCCGACTCAAAGCCAGGCGCCTGTGATATCAGGAGTGTGTTTCTGTGCTGTACTGAAGCACACACACACGTTTGGAGATGCCACTATAGAAGGATTTATTAAATCCTAAAGGTTTTATTTCGTTGCTTAGACTTATGATTTGCACCTGCTGATGATAAAACAGGTGAAAAAACCCACATTGAGGAGATAAGACTCGCAAGACTTTAAGATCCACATAGAAACTGCCTAGTTCTGACCAGACAAGCAAGACGTCTAATATTTATCATTTTCGATATTTATAAATCTGTCTGTAATATCTGTTTTTTGCAAACACTTTACAATAAGGTTTCATTTGTTGAGGTTAGTTAAGTACATCAGTTAACAGTGAAAACAACTTGTAAAGCATTTAATCATTTACCAATCAGTGATTAAAATCTGTTAACATTAGTTTATGAACTTGAACTAACAATGAACAGTTGTATTTTTATTGATAATGTTAACAAAGATTAATAAGTACTGTAACGGATGTATTGCTCATTGTTAGATACAGTAACCTTATTGTATAGTGTTGCCATTTTTTATAACTTAATAATAATGCTGTGCGTTAAATGAAACAAACAAAATACAGTTTTAAATAAAAAGCATTATTTAAACATTTTGAATATTTATAAAATAGTCTAATAAAATGAAGTATGAAAAGTGCCATGATATTGACATGAGTTGTGGTAGTATTAACAATTATTAACAATAACATAATATTGCGGTAAGTTAATAAAATAAACAAAATAAGAATTAATATAAATATTAATAATAAAAATAAGTGCCATGATATTGACATTAAGTCATAATTCTGTGGTAGTATTTATGATTAACGTAATAATGCCGTAAGTTAATGTAAGAAAAAAAGAATCTTTTTAATCTGCTTTTGTACTTTATCTATAGATATTCACAAACATGTGAATATGCATCAGTTAAAACATCAGCTTGTGGTGTTTTTAGACATGAAAATACCATGGTATTCGTTTAAGTACCATGCGTGCTACTAAGAATGTACTATGTAAATGCCATGGTGCATTAATGAGACATCATTTAGCATGGCCTTTTATACCACGGTATTACCATTTGACACCCTTAGTTTTCAAGGGTTTCTGTACAGCATAATTGTTTTACATTATAAATAGTCAAACGAAATGCAGCGCTCTCGATGAAGTGTGTACTTACACTCGTCTGTTGTTCACACGAGGACACAGAATGAAGCCAATAAGCTGAAGATGATCTGATCAACTTCCCTCACAGCAGGGCATGCTGGGATAGCACTCGGTCGACATCCTGCCCCGGGTCACACGTCTTCATGAATATTCATGACGGAATTTCACAGCTCGCTCTGGATCTGCAGCAATCACAGGATTTAATTCATTCATTAATTATTTTTTTAAAGAAATTATCATGTGACTTTTTTTTTTATTTTTAGAAAAGCATTGTTAAGAACAACAATAAGAGCGATGCGCTTGTTTATCATGCACATCAAACGCAGCCTCGACTCTTAATGGTGAACCTTCAAGGACAAACAAAGCCTGAAATAAGAGCGAGAGGGTTTAACTCAGTGTCTTTGTGTTTAAACAGCACAAGGCCATCGGAAAGCTGATCTGGTATTCTCCTGAGCTTCTCATCATAATGTCTGTTAATCTACAGCTGCAGGGTTTGCAACTGACCTCCTTTTCAGTTTGACGGCAGAAAACGCTGCATATTTCCATCCCTCCTGAAGCTTTGATGAGTTTGATGCCGTTACATCGGAGTTCACAAGAAGAGGCCGACGCTCATATCACATCTCCTGCATGGAAATATAAGTTTGAGGAGATTCATTCAGGCCGACAAATGCTGAAGCAAACCTGTATGCTTTCATTTTTTACTTACGCTCCATCATACAACAACCGCTCATCGTGAACCTGGCTGATGGTCTCTAAAAAAACAAAAAAATCACACAAAAAAACATAAAGCTAATGACTAAAATTAAATGACACATCAGCTTGTGATAAAAAGTACAAAAAAGTACCATTAAAGTAATGCTAAAATACTAAAATAAATAAAATTATATAATAAAATAAAAAATAGGTTCAAATAAAATAATAAAATTAAGTATAAAAATATTATAATAAAATTACAGGAATGTACTATGATATTTGTGTATTCATGATAAGTTAATAATATTGCTGTGAGTATATTAAAATAAACAAAATAACATTTGAATTAATTACATAGAAATCTTATAAAAAATAATATTAAGCAATTTAAATATGTTAATATTCGTATAATAGTAAAAATAATAAAAATAAATATTAAAAAGTACCATAGTGACAAAGTCATAATACTGTGGTAGAATTTATGATTAACATAATAAAAAAGAATGCCTTAAGGTAATAAAATAAACAATATTTTAAATAAAAAGAATGCCTTAAGGTAATAAAATAAACAATATTTTAAATAAAAAACAAACAAACACTTCTTCTGTATTATATCTATAGATTTTGTCAAACGTGTGAATATGCATCAGATATTTTAGACGTGACAATATAATGGAGTACTGTGTAAATACCATGGTGATCATTCATAAATCTACTATAATAGTGTCTCGTTTGTGGGGCTTGATGACGTTATGTGTATCGAGATTCTTCAATAACACTTTTCAATAAATTCCCATTGGTTAACATTAGTTAATGCATTAACTTACACTGAGCATTTACAGTATTATTTTTAAGTTAAATAATTATTATCATTGTTACTTCATGTCGGCTCAGGTCCATTAAACAGATGCAACTTTTGATTTTAAAAATGTATTAGAAAATGTTGAAATTAACATTGATAAATGCTTTAGATGGAAGTATTTTGCATTGTTAGTTACTAATGTTACCAAAGTGTTGCCAAATTCTCCTTTTGTGTTCCACAGGTTCGGACCTCACGAGGGCCAGTAAATAATGGCCGAATGTTCATCGTTCCTTTAAAATGTCCCTTTCAGCCTAAAGTGATGCGAAACCCTATTAAACTGCACTTATCTTGCGGACAGATGTTTTTTTCCCTCTGGCCAGCGGTCGGGCAGGTTCACGAGCGGGGCAGATCTCGACCCGAGACAGAGATTGGCCGGTTCCTGTCGAGCTCCTCGATTAGTGCTGTCAGCCCCACAGCCAAGCTGTTTCTAATGAGACGTGCAGACAGAGAGATGTCGCGTCCACGGGTGGCCCTCTCACTCGAAAATGAGACTGGTCGACACGTACGTGTGACAGGGAAGGTGGGAAAGGTGACAGAGGACGGGGGTGGATGTCACGGGGGGCGGGGGGGCGAGACGGGTCAGCCGAGGGCTGCCAGAAACATGAGATGAGTGACAGGTGAAGCGGGTGAGGAGATGTCAGGGAGCCGTGGCGTCTGCCATCCCAGAGACATGAGTGGATAATTACATGGTCAGTGATGTTGCTCGGCCTCTCCAGCCTCTTTATTTTCCGGCTTCTTCTCGCACGGGTGAACCTCCGCGAGGCCTGTGGGAAAGAGAATAACACTGATTGTTGAGCAAAATAATACAACTTAACATGTACACGCCAACACAGGCTCGTTGGGAAATTACGTATATTACGTTGCTTGCATGTTTTGCGACACTCGCAAGATTAAGGGCCCTATCTTACACCCGGAGCAATGCAGCGCCAAGCGTGACGCAAGTGTGTTTTGCTAGTTTCAGCCCGACGCAGTTATCATTTTCACGTCCTGCGCCACGTTGTTTAAATAGCAAATGCATTTGCACCCATCTGTGCGCCCATGGGCTGCTGGTCTGAGAACGAGGTGTGTGTTCAGGCGTATTGTTGGAGCGTTGCTATTTTGTGGAACTGAAATAGACTGAGCCATTGACCAACTGAAACCTGGTCTAAAGTCAATGGCGCAATAATTTTTTATTTTTATTTAAAGAGCAAGTTAGTAATGTGTGTCTATAGGCGGGTCCACAACACTTGTACACTCTGCTTATTACACACACACACTGCTTATTACACACACACACACACACACACACACACACACACACACACACACTCTGCTTATTACACACACACACACTCTGCTTATTACACACACACTCTGCTTATTACACACACACACTGCTTATTACACACACACACACACACACACACACACACTCTGCTTATTATACACACACACACACACTCTGCTTATTACACGCACACACTCTGCTTATTACACACACACACACACACTCTGCTTATAACACACACTGCTTATTACACACACTCTGCTTACTACACACACACTCTGCTTATTACACACACACTCTGCTTACTACACACACACTCTGCTTACTACACACACACTCTGCTTATTACACACACACTCTGCTTATTACACACACACACTGCTTATTACACACACACACACACACTGCTTATTACACACACACTGCTTATTACACACACACACACTGCTTATTACACACACACACAGCTTATTACACACACACACAGCTTATTACACACACACACACTACTTATTACACACACTCTGCTTATTACACACACTGCTTATTACACACACACTGCTTATTACACACACACTGCTTATTACACACACACACTCTGCTTATTCCACACACACACTCTGCTTATTCCACACACACACTCTGCTTATTACACACATACTCTGCTTATTACACACATACTCTGCTTATTACACACACACTCTGCTTATTCCACACACACTCTGCTTATTACACACACAGGGACGTGCATCAGCACACAAACATGCCAAATATTAAAAATAAAAGGATTACAATGTAAAAGATTAATATTGTGCACATAAAGATATGGTGGAATCCGGCTTGTCCTGTAGATCTTTAACCTCGCGCACGAGCAGATCCGTTTGTGCTCTGGAGACGCGTTCAGAAGAGACTCTGATTGGTTATTGGACGTTACACCCAAAACACACCCATTACTGAGAACAGGCACAACCCTTTTCCAACCATTTTTCCCGTCGTTAAACTAGCAAAAGTGGATTCGGACACGCCCTAAGTGCACTTGCGCTGTGACCATGCGCTTAGATCTTTAAAATAGGGCCCTAAATGTTCAGTGAGTGACGCACAAACCCCATCCCAAAAAACAACCACCACCTACCTAACTGATAGAGTTAACAATAGCAAAACAAATTTGTTGAAGCAACCATGCTATTTAAGCTCTTTTATCATGACTCGTATCCACTCGTACCAGATGAGCCTCCGAGCAAGTTCACTACATCAGACAAGCCACACATAGAGCTGGTAATGTGATGTAAACTCAAAATGTATTAGTTTACAAACCATGCACTCTGGTAAAAGGGTTTTAAGGTCATAACATACTGTACTATTGTGCAAGGAAGCACGCAAAAATAAGTCTTTGTTAATCGATAATCTGACCCTGTAATCATAATTTGTGTGAAAAGGAATAAAAGTTGTTGGTGTTTTCCTGCCACTAGTGTTCATTTCAGCTGGAAACTGCAGTCAGTTGTATGTATTGGTTCGTTTTTGAGTTGAAATGCAGGTAGAGGCATGTTTCTCCAATGAGCCAGTGTTGTTAAATGTATATGACACTGGGTGATCGATCGCACGATCGGCAGTAAAGCCATAAAACAAGTGAAAAAACTGCCACAGAACCGACCCATACCAACAAAGCAGAATATCACAAAACACTCTTACAAACACGGTAAGTAAAGCGAGACTTTTCTTCAGTAAATGTACTAAATGCATTGAAATGTCCAAAAACATGGTAATATCATGGAGGTCTTTGGTACTTTATCCATGATCATTCTCATTCTTAGACTTCACACACATCAGAACTATCAAACTCACGCAGATAATGGACTGATTTGCTTTACTTTCAATACCGACCTATACCTTGTCAATGGATAATGCACAATTTCCGTTTTCAAATGTTTATATGCAAATTTGGTAACACTATTTCAATGTGTCTTTGTTACATGTCGCATGTATTTACCATAACAATAAATTAGGCATAATTACATGCAACTAACCCTAGACCAAACCCTAACCCTATAGTGACATATAGTTAATTACTATTATTCAGTTTAATTAAATGTATAATTACACTATAATGGGGACACATTAAAATAAAGTGTAATAGCAAATTTTAAATGCAGTTTTTTTGTGGATTGTGCTTCATGTTTACTATCATTACATTGTATTATTTGACCCAAACAAATTTAAAATTATAAAATTATTTGAAAATATTTAATTTATCTACATGTATATTTCTATTTATAAATATGTGCAGATTCAGGCACCGCACATGCTTCACAACATTATTAGTTTTAGTCTTTTAGTGCACACTAAGAAATAGCAATTTTAGATTTCCAAATCATCAAGTCAGTCTATGAAGCGATTGAGAATATAGAAGAACTGGTTGAAAAAAGTTGTTTTAGAAGCAAAGAGATGTTATATAAAAACTATTCATGCCATTATATGACAAAAAAAAAAAAAAAAAAATGTTTTCCCTTTCCTTTAAAAACATCCTTACTTTAGTGCATTTTTTCAAAAGTGCTTAAAACCTTTCAAACCATTAGTTTGCATTACGCATGACAGTTGTTTTGAGCATTTTGGAGAAGTCGCCAGTTCTTCTCTGGATTAACTTATAAGGCTTTAGTCTCCGTTTGCCTCTGCCTCTTCATATGTACAAAATTTGCAAAAGGATTGTTTGGAAATGCAAAAAGTTTCCTACAACACATTAAAGCAAAAGATAACTGTATACTGAACAGTACTGTATATACAGTAGAAGCATGCACTAAAGCTTGGGATGAGTATGATTAAAAAAAAAAAAAAAGAAATTACTTTTGCAAGATGCATTAAATTGATCAAAAGTCACAGTAAATACATTTGTCACAAATGATTTATACTTCAAATAAATGCTGTTCATTTGAACTTTCACAAAAGGGTAACACTTTACAATAAGGTTCATTAGTTAACTACATTAGTTAACATTAACTAATAATGAACTGCACTTATACAGCATTCGTTCAACTTTGTTAATGTTAATTTAAACATTTACTAATACTTTATTAAAATTTTGTTAGCATTAGTTAATACACTGTGAACTAACATGAACAAACAATGAACAGCTTTATTTTTATTAACTAACATTAACAAAGATTAACAAAAACAGTAATAAATGTATTGCTCATTGTTAGTTCATGTTAGTTAATACATTAACTAATGTTTAATAAAGGAACCTTATTGTAAAGTGTTACCCACAAAAGAACCATGAAAAAAATGCATCATAATAATCAGATCAATCTGATAATAATCAGAAAAGTTTCTTGAGCAGCAAATCTGAATATCAGAATGATTTGAAGGATCATGTGACACTGAAGACTGGAGTAATGAGATAAATAAGAAATTAATTTTAAAATATATTCAAGTGGAACATACTTTTTTAAATTATAATCAGGGTTCCCACACCTTGGTTAACTTCTAATTCAAGGGCCTTTCAAGGACTTTCCAGGTCCAATACCCTCAAATTCAAGGACTTAATGTGCGGACACATATCGAGAGAGATCAAGGTTACATTGTTTTACCTTGTAAGATACATTGTTACAGTTTTCATGCGTCAAACACAACTACGCAAAAAAACTTTTTTTTTGGCCATATGACAGAGATCTGATATTCTATTTGTCGTATTTCTGTTTTGCATAAAACTGAAGAATATTCGGTACATCCTATACTGAATTCTAAAATTATCTGATATTAAATGCATGGATTTTATTGAAAAGAATTAGGCTCATGTAACCAGAAGTTTTAAGATATATGTATGAATATGTTTTTAAGTTTTTCTTGCCTTATTATGGGTTTACATTACCTTCACAAGCATTCTTTGTAATCTTCTTTGTTGAGCCAAATATCTTGACACTTGCATTTTCCAGGCATCGCGTTTCAGCGGTTTCAGCCTATTTGTGCAATGTTTCAGTGTGTCTGTGAAACGTCGAGGTACCATCGTAGTAGTTTTGTGTGCGCGTAACGCGAAACACGTAACGTAACAAATAAATGCGCGTAACTAACGTAAATCAAGCAAGCTAGTGTGCATAGGCCACGAAGTGTTGGCGAAATAACACTTTAGCGGACCGGAGGGAATAATATGGAATTTTTTTTCCAGAAAACTTCTTGCACAAAATAAATTCAAGCACTTTCAAGGACCTGTATCTATGTATGTTCATTTTCAAAAACTTTCCAGGGCCTTGAATTTTGTTTTTTCAGATTCACAAACTTTCAAGGATTTCAAAGACCCGTGGGAACCCTGTATAATAATATGTCACAATATAACAGTATTTTTAATGGAATAAATGGAGAGCATAAGAGACTTTGTTTAAAAAAAAAAAAGAAAAAAAAAAAAACACACCAACCCCAAACTTTTAAACATTAGCCTACTGGATCAGTGTTGGCTGATAAAAGAAGCACAGAGTTGCATATACTAAATTATATATAGTGCTAAAATACGGCCACCATTCATTTTTCATATGTTCTTCAACAAAAATCACTACCGGACGTGTTTGTAGTTGCTTTGAGCCTGTCGAACGTGTGGAGATCACAAAGATCTCTCTCATCCTCACACGTTTGTTTCATCTGGAGAGAATGATCTCTTTCTTGCCGCAGCGCTCCGACGACATTCCCGTCCTTCAATGCGCTCCCGTTCCATCTGCCCACAAGACTCATGGGATTTCTCTCGGAGCTCTTTCATGTCCAACAGGATATAAGACAGGAATCTCAGATAGTGCCGGTGTGGATGAGAGAGGCACATGCTCCGGGAAGTCCACCTCAGAGAAAAGTGTGTGTTCCTCCTTTAGCACGATGTCAGCTGGTAAACGATGAGCATATGCTGGAGAGGAGAGTCCAGGAGTTCAGATCCATGTTCACTGCAGGACATTCACAGAAGAGTCAGAAGAGGACATTTGGTGTGCAGAACTAAGAGTTTTAGTGCACTTATCAATACATTTACCTGGTCGCATTTGCTGGAGTGCTGCTCATAACATCCAACATCAGTTTCAAGATGGTTGGACTTGTAGAAAAAGGACAAAAAGCAACATTATAACTTAGGATGCATTATTGGTTATACCGGTGCACTCAGCAAGTGCCAAACGTGTGCGCAATTGGATCTTGCCAGCAAGCTCAGTCAACATAATACACGTTTTAAACTAAAATTAAAAAGACCAAGAAGTGATACGAACAATTTAAATCAAAGACTAACAGACTGTCCACAAAGAAAACATCAGTCTGTATGAGTGGAAAAATGAGGATGACAAAGTTGTTTTTCTGCAGATCTCAATGAAGTGACACGTAAACCACTAAAATGCAATAAGAAAGGAAATCTAAATTTAGTGACTTTTGACTGCATGTGCTAAATTGATCAATTCAAATCTAAACTGTGACAGAAAGTAGTCTTTGATCATGTCTAAATATGCATGCAAATGCAGTGTGCAATAAAACTAATTATTGGACATTAAAACACTGTTCTCAGCAACAAGGATTTATCCAACCCTGTTTCATTTTTTTTATGATGGATAAATTGCAGAAATATATATTTAATTGATATATATATATATATATATATATATATATATATATATATATATATATATATATATATACAGTGCAATGCATAAGTGAATACACCCATGCTAAAGTTGACTAAAAAGAGGAATAAAAAATCATATTTTGGAAATTGAACTTAATGCCTTAATTTAAAAAATTAGGAAAAATCCAACCTTTAAGGACACCAATTTTCTTTGTGAATGAATAATGTATCGTAAATAAATAAATGTTCTTCCTTAAAATACATGGTGCATAAGTGAGTACACCCCTATGTTAAATTCCCATAGAGGCAGGCAGATTTTTATTTTTAAGTATTTAAAAAAAATTTTTTTTAGGATACTATGCATCCTGATAAAGTTCCCTTGGCCTTTGGAATTAAAATAGCCCCACATCATCACATAGCCTTCACCATACCTAGAGATTGGCATGGTTTTATTTCAGTTAGCCTAAAAGCTAGTTTGATTTGCATTGAGAGATGATCTTATGGAAAGTACCCCATGCCAATCTCTAGGTATGGTGAAGGCTATGTGATGATGTGGGGCTATTTTAATTCCAAAGGCCAAGGGAACTTTATCAGGATGCATAGTATCCTAAAAAAAATTTTTTTTAAATACTTACAAATAAAAATCTGCCTGCCTCTATGGGAATTTAACATAGGGGTGTACTCACTTATGCACCATGTATTTTAAGGAAGAACATTTATTTATTTACGATACATTATTCATTCACAAAGAAAATTGGTGTCCTTAAAGGTTGGATTTTTCCTAATTTTTTAAATTAAGGCATTAAGTTCAATTTCCAAAATATGATTTTTTTATTCCTCTTTTTAGTCAACTTTAGCATGGGTGTATTCACTTATGCATTGCACTGTATATATATATATATAAATAAATTAGCAGTAATTAAAAATGTCATCAATAATAAAAAAAAAAACATTATAATATTTTTCACTACTTACTCAAAATTAACTAAAAAAAAACAGCTAAATAAAACCAATAAAATAATGATTTAATTTAAAAAAATATTTAAAGCACACAATATTTAAAATTAATGCACTGACATGTGGTAAAATAATCTCACTGTCATAGGGACAAAAAATGTTTTACAATAAAAATAATGTAAGTTTAATGGATTTTTGGATAATTTTGGACTCTATTTTATTTGTGAATAAACATCCTCAAGATGTCATTTTGGCTGATTTCATTCTTGATTGTGTTGAAAATCTTTCTACTTCTGTAACACAAATCCCATTTTTACAAGGCCTTTCCGTTTCCAACAGGGAGAATCCCATAAAGAAGTGTAAGAAATGTCGGACCAAATAAACAGCAGAAACATGAATACGGTACATTAACAGATCGATGCGGAGTCAATGCATGGGCGACTCAAAGCGTCTGCTTGCACTCCAAAAAACCTTTCCTTTTGACTCTGCTCCTGTGGAAATCATTATTCATATCCAGACACATTCTTTTATTGTAACACATTGGTTAGTAAAAAAATAAATAAATAAACACCACCCTGGAAAAAAGCCCCCACAGTAGTTACGCTCTGAGCTTTGATAAAAGAAGAGAAACTCTGGCTCTTGAAAGCTTGAAGAGTCAGCTCCACCAGTCGAACAGAAGAGCCCTACAGCGAGCCACGCATTCGCTCCTGCATGGTGGGCCCAAATCAATACACATTAACAGCTTAAAAGAAATGGGAGAGAGGGGCTGCGTTTACGCACCGCATCTCAATAATATCGACGTGTATGTGGTATTATATTTGTAAGAGAGAGGCAAAGAAAGACCTTGAGAGCTGCACCATTGTATTGATGGGCTTTTGCTCTTTGCCAAAGAGGAAGCACTTTCCAGCCCGCTCTTTAATCTGAGGCAGGTCTGATGGGACTCGAGGAGGAAGACTTCAGAGCGTGCAGTGGGGGAAAAAAAGCAAGCCCCGCTTTCTCGCCGTAATGACGAGAAAGAGGAGGAATGATAAAAACCAAAAAACACAAAAACAAACAAAGCTGAAAGAAAGCATCAGTACAGTTGGGCTGATGAGAGATGTCCGTGAGTGTTATTGTGCATGAGCGCTCGTAAGTGCATGACAAGACATCTATAAAAGCAGAGCGGAAATATGGACAAAAATGTTCTGGCCTGGCAGATTCTTCTAACAACAAGACAACAAGAAGTTGAACTAATATTTTCAAAACATGGACTGAAGACAATCATAGTCAATGGGGTTTGCTGAGGTGAGACTCACAAGTACTAGTGCTCACAGTGATTTGACGAGACCTCTGACAGTTAGTATTAAAGTTCAAATCACAACTGCATAGAAAACCCCAGCAACCACCCTGAACAACTTAGCAACTGCATGGAAACATCCTAGCAACCAGCCGGAACACCCTTGAAACTGACTGCATAGTAATGTCCTAGCAAACAACCCAGAACATCTTAGTAAATGCATAGCACACCCTAGCAACCACTCAGAACACATTAGGATTTGCATAGCAACGCCCCCACCAACCACTCAGGACACATTAGGATTTGCATAGCAACGCCCCCACCAACCACTCAGAACACATTAGCAATTTCATAGCAATGCCCCCAACAACCACTCAGAACACCTTAGCAACACCCTAGCAACCTTCCAGAACACTGTAGCAATTTCATATTAATGCTCCCAACAACCACCCAGAACACCTTAGCAACAACCTAGAAACCACCCAGAGCACCCTAAAAACTGCTTAGAAACCACTAGCAACCAATCCGAATACCTTAGCAACTGCATAGCAACATCCTAGCAACCAGCCGGAACACCCTTGAAACTGACTGCATAGCAATGCCCTAGCAAACATCCCATAACACGTTAGCAACACCATAGCAACCACCCAGAGCACATTAGCAACTGTATAGCAAAGTCCTAGCAACTACCCAGAACACCTTAGCAACTGGATAGCAACGCCCTAGCGACCACCCAGAACACTCTAGAATCATGCCGAAGAGTTTAACACTCAAAACTCAGCGCAGAAGTATGGGGATTTAAATGTATGTATAATCACATTTTGTGGGCCAAATAAACTGATGTTTATCTATGAACATTTTTCTGCTTCTAACATGTTCCCTAAAGATTCAAATATTGTACAAAATTGCCATCAACAACATAAGTATAAGCGCCTGTGCTATTTCGGTGCAAGACCCTTGGGCGAGGCTCTAGAGGGCCAGCAGGGTAAATGCTCCTGTCCCTCACTGGGGTGGTAAATAGACCATGTGATGTGGCAAGAAACCCTGTAACCCCCACAGGGGAGCGGATCCCCTCCCTCACTGCACTCTGATACCCCTCCTCGCTCCACTGGCTGTGAGACCCTCAGCATTCCTCCAAACCATCCGCACTAAACCGGCCCACACACACACCCCATCATGGCACAGACACGCCCATGAGTCACCCTGGCCTTTAGGGGTCAGGCTAGCCATGGTGTTTGCCACACACACACACACACACATACACAGCAGCACTGGGTCACCGCTCAAGCCCACTGACTGACCCGACAAAAGCCGACAACTGCTCTCTGTCTGTTAGCATTAGGGCGGCCGCAGCTGAAGCAAGGTTAATCTTCCCACTTTATTTGGGGGTTTTGGATTCTGTGACCCGCTCTGAACACACTGCTCCAGCCACCTGTAGACTGGAATGCTTTCAGAACCAAAGAACAGATCAGAGTTCTGGAGGAAAACAATGAATCATAGTTAAAAATGTATATATATAAAAAAAAAATAAAAAAAAATAAAAAAAAATTGATATATATATATATATATATATATATATATAGAGAGAGAGAGAGAGAGAGAGAGAGAGAGAGAGAGAGAGAGAGAGAGAGAGAGAGAGAGAGAGCAACTTTATATTTATATTTAACTTTTTATACACATTGTTTATATATATATATATATATATATATATATACCATATTTATCTATTACATTTTTCTCCAATGTACTTCAAATAATACCATAGTAGTATTAAAGTAATCTTTGCAGTATCATATGCAAATACTATGGTACACAGATTTTAGTACCGTGGCATATCAAAGTACTATTGTATACTATGGTATCGTTTTTGTGAAGGATGGTCCAAAATCCTACTACTTTTGACCTACTTTTTGGTAAGTGGATGTCGCTGTGGTCCTGAATCGAGATGACAAAGACAGATGTAAATAAAACGCCTCCTGAAGTCTCTTTCTGCTTGTTCCTCCTTCACACACACACACACACACACACACACACACACACACACACACACACACACACACACACACACACACACACACACACACACACACACAGGGCCTGAGCTTCACTCCTGTGGGATTTTCAAGGGCAGTATTTCAAAGAGCCATGCTGTGCTTACATCAGTCAGAGAACAGTGGAAGAACCAGGATTATGGGTTTGAACCACGAGCGCTCAAACACACGATTAGCGCCAGATTCATGGCTTTAATGTTTTTGCATGTTAATTTCTCATTTTTTCGACATGCACATTAAAGGCACAGTATGTAAGTTTTCACCTCTCATTCAAATGACGCCGTGAATGAGTGTGGAATTATGGGAGTTGTCGTCTTCAGCTCCTCTGCCGATGTAAAAGCAATCCGACGGGACTCAGGCAGAAATCGTGTCATGGATGAGCTAATATATTATAGTTTTATCAAGCAGGACGGCGACAAGCATGTTTTTATTATGCTTATATGCCGCAGTCGCCGCTGTTGTTTCGCTTTGTTGTTTATGTTTATTTTGCGATTAAAGTTACGATTAAAGTTACATTTAAAGTTTGCCTCCTTCCCTGAACTTGAACTTTGTTACAGTTGCGTTCGATCACTTAAACCAACATTATTTTATTTCATTCCAATAAAACAGCCACAAGTGCTGAATTACTACTCGTACAGGTCACTATCAATATCATATTAATAAAAGCTGGATGACTTGTGTTGCTAAATGGCATGCAATTCATTTTAAAACATTGTGTGGTGGAGAAAATGCTTTTATTTTATTATTATTTTATTACTGTTACTATAAATAAAGCTCTTTCTGATTATGCCATGTAAGCCACTTGACAGAATAGTGTTGTCTGATTTTTTTTTTTTTTTTTTTTTTTACAAACATGTGAGATGTAAATAAAAAAAAACAAGAGATACACGCAATAAGACTAACCGTGTTGAGCTATAAAACAATGATTCGTTTTCTGTTAATAAAGGTATCCAAACAGCTGCTCACCTGTCTAATAAAACGCATAATAGGCCCTATTTTAACAATCTAAGCTCATGGTCTAAAGCGCACGGCGCAAGTTCACTTAGGGCGTGTCCGAATCCACTTTTGCTAGTTTAACGACGGGAAAAATGGTTGACGCGCCAGGCGCATGGTCTAAAAGGGTTGTCCCTATTCTCTTAATGAGTAATGGGTGTGTTTGGGGATTTACGTGCGTTAAACCAATCACAGTCTCATCTCCCATTCCCTTTAAATGCCAGTTGCGCTCACGCCATGGCAGATTTGCTATTTACATGACGGACTTTGATAGTGGAAAGACCGAACGCGTCTCCAGAGCGCAAACGTAACTACTCGTGCACGAGGTTAAAGTGCGCAAGCAGAACATCTACAGGACAAGCCGGATTCCACCATATCTTTATGTACACAATAATAATCTTTTACATTGTAATCCTTTTATTTTAAATATTTGTCATGTTTGTGTGCTGCTGTGCGTCCCTGTGTGTTTAATAAGCAGAGTTTGCACGCGTTGTGGACCC
Source organism: Squalius cephalus (assembly GCF_949319135.1). NCBI lineage: Eukaryota > Metazoa > Chordata > Actinopteri > Cypriniformes > Leuciscidae > Squalius > Squalius cephalus. The sequence goes on from NC_137137.1 coordinate 2,838,896, forward strand.
GCCTATAGGCGCACATTACTAACGCGCTCTTTAAATAACAATTTTTTTTTTTTGCCATTGACTTTAGAGCAGGTTTCAGTTGGTCAATGGCTCAGTCTATTTCTGTTGCCTCAAAATAGCAACGCTCCAACAATGTGCCTGAACACACACCTCGTTCTCAGACCAGCACGCCCATTGGGGCAAATGCATTTGCTATTTAAACAACGTGGCGCAGGACGTGAAAATGATAACTGCGTCGGGCTGAAACTAACAAAACACACTTGCGTTGCTTGGCGCAGCATTGTGCCGGGTGTAAGATCGGGTCCAATATGTTAAAGCATCTTTAGTGTTTCCATGATTTCTAGGGAAGTAAAACCGGAAATCGAGGGTAACACGGATATGACGCCATTGACACTGGTTAAAATTGCTGATTTCTCTGGATTTAAAAATTGTTGGAAACATTTGGGATAATGTAAGTACACAAGGCAATAAAATATACGTATAACATTGCTCTAGTGGTTTTTGGATATTTTAATCTAAAAAATCGTACATATTGTGCCTTTAAGTTTCATGAGCGGTAAAAATAGACTAAATTATCTAAGTGATTTCGTCTATTTTCACAGACAATCGCATTTGTGGGACGCTTACATATTCCTCTGCCATTATCACCTTCTGTTTGTTGTAATCTCGCAGATTTTGGTGTGAAGCTGAGCAGAAAACAAACCAACAAAAAACATCAAGAAGCCCGTTGATACTCATTAACGGAAACTTCATGTGGGAAATCGGTTGCTCAGCAGAGGAAATATCCAACCTTGAGCTCCTTTCATTAACCCTCCATGTTTATTCATTAATGCTGCCTCTTACACTTTCAACGCAAGCTGAGAACAACCAACTGATACACAACACAACACTATGTTTTTCTTTCTCTCTATAAACAAAGAAACACTGTGTTGTGGAGGACGTGTTTGTCTAATGGTGACACGCACACATGGACTAATCAACTCCTCGTTTGCAGTTCTGAGCCGTTCTTCAACCTTCTTTCCAGCTGTTACAGCAAACAAACTTCAAACGAAACTCAAGGACTCCAGTTCCTCTTCAAAAGTAGGTTAAAAAGGATCTTATCTGT
>NC_137137.1:2845000-2850000 GCF_949319135.1 Squalius cephalus
TTAGAGATGCTGTAACGATTAGAAATGATTCGGTAACACTTTACAATAAGGTCTCATTTGTTAACATTATTTAATGTATTAACTAACAATGAGGAATACATTTGTTACAGTATTTATTAATCTTTGTTAATGTTACTTAATAAAATTACAGCGGTTCATTGTTTATATGACTTGATTAGGCATAACTATGTTAACAAATATAAATAACGTATTAGTAAATGTTTAAATTAATATGTTTAAAATTTTTAAATTAATATTAACTAAGATTAATAAATGCTGAATTAGTATTGTTCATTCTTAGTTAACTATGATAGTTAACTAATGTTAACTAATGAACCTTAATGTAAAGTGTTACCAATGATTCTCAAGGCTATACATACATGACTGTACCTTCTTCTGCGTGCGTGTGTGTGTGTGTGTGTGACCGTTTTCATTTCCAGGTGTCTTTATTTACGCCCTGTCTGCGGTGAGCGATGGATCAGCTGAGAGTAGGCCGCTCATCAGCTGATGTTTACGGTATAACCTCCTCCTCCTCGACCGCGGGGAAACTACAGAAGAGAGAGAGAGGGAACATTAACATGTCAAATCCAGAAACGTGAGGGACACTGATTGAGGGTTTTCATCAAGATCGCTTGTTCATTGAGAAACATCTGGTAATTATTTGTTCAAACACTTCAAAATGGATCTCAGGAGAGGCTTGTAGATTTTAGTCAGCGAAACAATAACTTACCGCAGTTTAATAACAAGCTTGGGAAGGAATCAAAGGGAAATATCATTTGTCATAACGACTCCCGGTGCTTTTTGGATGCACGAAGGCATCCCGCCTGAAAGAGACTAATAGTTATATTACAAAGATTCACAACTGGCTGTCTGTTCCCCGCGCGCCTCTCCATCCCTCCTCCTGCCGACACGCGCTTCATGTTCCTCTGCTCCCCCCCCCCCCCCATCGCCCGCGAGAGATACCGATGGAAGTGAATGCTTTAAAACTTTATTAGTCGACACTGTGTGCCACATGCCGTTTCAGTAGCGCCGCCGCCAGCAGAGCCCGTGGATTTATGGCTTATGACATGCGCATATTTAATTTGTAACCTTATACTTCCTGTTCCTCGCGTCTGGCCTCAGAACCACAGGACTGTACGGTTCCGAGGGGTCAGAGGTTAAGTAAAGCAGGGGAAGTGCTGGATGCGAGGAGCCGAGGGTTGCGGTGACACGGGGCTCTCGGACGCAACGCTCCGGGTTCAAAGGTTTAGCTGTGATTTCCAGCGGGACGCCGGAGCGCGATCACAGGAGCTCGTAAAGAGGAAAGGAGAGAGTTGCGTTTGATTTGGACGATGTTTCAGAAAGTTACAACCAGGATCCTCTTACAAGCTCGGTCTCTCTCTCTCGGCCTCTGTCTGCAGATCATGACACCTTTACATCCACATGCCCAGCAAACCCCCGGGGACCAGTGACCGAGCGCGTAACACGCCCCACTGGCTCCTCTGTGGCGCGCCGTCTTGTGTAAACATATAAGTTTATTTAGTGTGAAGGGCCCGTGGAGTTGGATGATCTTGCCCCAGTAGGAGATCTTCATAAAGGCTTGTCCTCCCTGACAGAGACACATCAGACATGAGAGGTGAGTTAAGGCCAGAGGAGACCGTACAACCGCTCTAGATATATGGATCAATCTCACAGGTTTCAGACAGGTTGTATTTTACAACTTTACAATCATTTAATAAATGCAATTTCTTCAGTTAAAAACAATATATATATATATATATATATATATATATATATATATATATATATATATACAGTACTGTGAAAAAGTCTTAGGCATGTTAATATCCCCACCCCAAAAATGGTTGCAAGTCAGTTATTTATATCTTTTGCTGTAGTGTGTCAGTAGGAAATATCAGTTTACATTTCCAAACATTCTTTTTGCCATTAATTGTAATAATCCAGTGAGATTTCTGTATGCACAAGGAGTCTGACAACAGCCGGTATGATCTGATCTCACCATCATCGAGTCCGTCTGTGATTACATGAAGAAACAGAAGAAACTGAGACAGACTAAATCCAGAAGAACTGCAGGAACATCTCCGAGACGCTTGAAGAAACCTTCCTGCAAAGCTACAGCACTGGGAAAAGCACTGGCACTTGTGTTAAAATGCTGTAAAGTGAGAATGCTTTCAAAAATAAAATCACAAATTGAATTTATTCATGATTTAACTTCTATTAACTAATTCAAATCAATATATGGTGTAACGACCCTTTTGCGTTTAAAACGGCTTTTGTCCAGGTACACTTGCGCATAGTTTCTCAGGAAGGTTTCTTCAAGCGTCTCGGAGACGTTCCCGCAGTTCTTCTGGATTTAGTCTGTCTCAGTTTCTTCTGTTTCTTCATGTAATCACAGACGGACTCGATGATGGTGAGATCAGATCAGACCTGCTGTTGTCAGACTCCTTGTGCATACACAAATCTCACTGGATTATTACAATTAATGGCAAAAAGAATGTTTGGAAATGTAAACTGATATTTCCTACTGACACACTACAGCAAAAGATAGAAATAACTGACTTACAACCATTTTTGGGGACATTTTTGGGGTGGGGATATTAACATGCCTAAGACTTTTGCACAGTACTGTATATATACAGTATATATATATATATATACATAAGTATTTTCACACACAAATGTTTTTTAGCCAGTTATTTACAGTATATATTTTCAGTAATATCAGTTTACATTTCCAAACATTCCTTTTGCCATTAATTGTAATAATCCAATGAGATTTTTGTTTGCACAAGGAGTCTGACAACAGCCGGTCTGATCTGATCTCACCATCATCGAGTCCGTCTGTGATTACATGAAGAAACAGAACAAACTGAGACAAACTAAATCCAATAGCAATGTGGCAACGTCTCCAAGATGCCTGAAGAAACGGACATCCAAAGCTACAGTACTGTGAGAAGTTTGTGTAAAAATGCTGTAAAAGTGAGGATGCTTTCAAAAATAATGTCATAAATCGACTTTATTTATCAATTAACTTTATCAAATAAATTTGGTGTGACCACCCTTTGCGTTTAAAACGGCTTTTGTCCAGGTACACTCAGTTTTTCAGGTAGATCTGCAGGAAGGTTTCTTCAGGCGTCTTGGAGATGTTGCCACAGTTCTTCTGGTTTAGTCTGTCTCAGTTTCTTCTGTTTCTTCATGTAATCACAGATGGACTCGATGATGGTGAGATCAGATCAGACCGGCTGTTGTCAAACAAAAATCTCACTGGATTATTATAATACAGTATATATTGTATTATTATATTATATTATATATTGTATACAATTAATGGCAAAAAAAATGGCTTAAAACCATTTTCTTTTGTAAAAAATACTAATGGCCTAAGACTTTTGCCCAGTACTGTATATATACCCAAAATATCATATCTCTTTTGATATGAAGAGCTTTTGAACTATTTCCTGTTTGAAGAGAAACATTAAAGCACAAGGTTTTGGCAAACCTAAGGTTCTGAAAACATCATAATATTGCCTATCATCAAGGATGCAACCAAATATTCAAGACTGGGTAAAGATAAAATTGTATGAAATATCCACAAATTTGAATGTAGAGGATCAGACCACCTCAATTTCTATGATGGTCACAGCCTATTCATTTTAGTTCAGCAGTGAATCACTGTTATCTAGTACAATACCAGTGCGTGAAACAAGCAGTACAGACCCTAAAGGTTAAAGGTCATCTTTGTTCGCGTGAGCCCAGCAGGTGTTTGACTGCAACGACAATTACACAAAATTAACAACAAAACAAAATCAATGAAATGCCGGTGACATCTTCATCATCACAGTGAAATCAATATGTTAGTTCAGGAGAATAACAATGTTAGCATGAATAGATTCATAAACATCACTCATCTGACCAGTCGCAATCAATTAACCTTAACCACAGAGATGCATATTAACCAGTCATTGAATATAGAGTCTTATTTAGCATGAATCACCAGTGTTTGTCACTCTAAAGACAAAGATAGGCTCATAATCTTTCATGAAAATGCAACTTTCTGCACCTCTGAAATGACCTTTATGTTATCAGAACTGGGAGATATTAACCAATATCATAATATGAACCGATACTGAATCACATGGAAAGTGAGAGAGAAGTTAAACGAGGAACCTCAGTGTCCTGCTCTAATGCTGCATCTTCATGATTTCGCAGTGTCATCATAAGTCCTGACTCAAGCGTTTGCTGATTTCTGGACGGAGACTTCCTGGCCTCCCGGGACACTCGTCTTGTTTTGAGTCAGAGCTGTTTTTGGAGCGTGTCTCTGGGCTGTTGTCAAGCAGATGGAAGACATTAAGACAGACAGACAGCAGGTAAATCACAGAGAGCCAGTGCTAACCAAGAGCAGACACACACACACACACACACACACACAACACTGCGCAGGAGGAAACAGATCGCTCGCGCCGGACAGACACCAAGAAGAGTTTAAACACTAGCAGATGCTTATTTAAAGCTGAAGTGTGTCACTTTTACACCACTAGCATGTTTCCTGTGGCAACCATTCATCAGACAAACATATCAATGCTTGTATCATATGGATTACTTATTAACGACTATGCATACTAAAATGTGATATGAGAAAGTATTTTAATATTCAAACAATGACACACATCAGCTTTAATACAGCAATGCATCAAAAAACTGTCCTTACCTTTAAACGGACAGTATGGATTTTTATATATATATATATATATATATATATATATATATATATATATATATATATATATATACAGCCGCTAGGGGTCGCTAAACTCTTTACAATAACAAAGGCAGAGTTTGATGACGCAACACTTGCTAAGAATTATGGATCTTGTCGTCAACGTCAAGCCGACCAATCTAATAATGTTTATGTTTATACATCAATGTTTTTATCATGACTGTGATATGAAGCAGGTCGGGATTTGCTAAGAGACAGCTATCAGCTCCACACGCGACGCGAG
>NC_137137.1:2855000-2860000 GCF_949319135.1 Squalius cephalus
GAAAGAGAGAGAGAGAGAGAGAGAGAGAGAGAGAGAGAGAGAGAGAGAGAGAGAGAGAGAGAGAGCACATTCCAGCAAGTAGAGCTGCCAACACCCTCCACACACACACAACTAGGTTTTTTTGCAAAGGCGAGCCATGAATGAGATTAACAAAAGGGTCCTGTAAGAGCCCTTCTTGGCCGCCTTCCATGTCAACAGCTCTCGGGGTCAAAGGTCGCACTAACTACATTCATTCCCAGCAGACCCTGCTGCTCTACAACACAAGCTGCCCGAGTCTGGCAGTGGCAGAGAGAGAGAGAGAGAGAGAGAGAGAGAGAGAGAAAAGTTGAGTTTTTCCTCTTCCACTAATCCCCGGAGATATTCCAGATCTCCCCACATGTTTCTGCTGAATTAAAGCAATATCACACCTTGCAAATGGAACGGAAAGAAAAAAAAAGAAGAGAGACAGGACGGAGAGTAAAAAAAAGTGGATGGAGGCAGCAAAGAAAGAGGTGAAAAGGGAGGAGAGGGAGGGTTATTACTGCGTGCACATTTACAGCCTCTCACACATTGAGCCGAGCACCTGATTTCACTCAACGTGAAAAAGACCCGGAGCTTTCAGCTTAGCTACATAAAAATGTCAGTCATTTAATAGATGCACAACACACCTGGGCTGACAAGCGGGATCATGTAATCCAATTACACGGAAACGCATTAGGTAAATAGCGTGAGGACTGATAACAATGTTAAATCGCTGCCAGATTCCACTGCCAAAGCCTCGGCCGGCGGAGACTGTGGAAGGTATTGACGCGAGTTTGGATCTTGCTGGGAATGCTGACAATATTTTTTAGGAAAGCAATGCTGTTCCTCATACTAGCCACAGTCAAGACATTTACTCCACCGGTTAAAAAAGTCTGGAATCATTAAGAGTTTTGTTGAAAAGATTTATAATGTTACAAAAGATTTCTATTTCGAGTAAATGCTGTTCCTTCTATTCATCAAAGAATCCAGTTTCCACAAAATATGATATGTTTTCAACATTGATAATCAGAAATGTTTCTTGAGCATCAAATCATCATGTTAGAATGATTTCTGAAGGATCATGTGACACTGAAGACTGGAGTAATGATGCTGAAAATTCAGCTTTGATAAATTAAAGTTTAACATATTCACATAGAAAGCAGTTATTTTAAACTGTAATAATATTTCAATTTTTTTAAAACTGTTTTTACTGTATTTTTGATCCAATAAATACAGCCTTGGTGAGCAAAAGAGACTTCTTTCAAAAATATTGTAAACAAAATTTTTTTTTTTTTTTTAATTCCAAACTTTTGACCAGTAGTGCACATTTATGCATTTGACAGACAATTTGCATTTCATTTCAGGAATATTTACTCAGTTCATGCATTCCACTGTGAATCAAACCCATCGCCTTTGCATTGCTAGCATCATGCTCTACTGTATGAGCTCCTGAGTTACAAACGTGCAGAACATACGAAACTGCTGAGATTCAGATGCACATCCTGGCCTTACAGGAGTCTGAGCAGCATATGCACTCAAACACTATCAAAATGACATGCTTGCCATCTGTCGATCACGGTGGTCTCACATGCAACACTTTTGTAAGTCACTCAGTACAACAGCGTCTGCTAAATGCCTTAAATATTAATGCATAACAGTCTGGAATGGAAACTTGGAACGCAAATGTAAAAACCAATCAGATGTTGAAAATGTGAGAGCGCAGTCGCAGTTCAGCTGTATCACATGCACATCTCGCATTTCAAATTCAGTTTCAGGAAGATTGGTGTAGTAGAGTACCAAAAACATAAAATGTCCACAAAAAATGTTTTTATATAATTTAGTTCTGTGAGGTGTATCTCTAGTCACACACAAACTAAAGGAGGTTTAAGAGTGACACATGTATTTAAATCTAGAATCTGCATTAGTGACACTATGAATGTATTATTATGCAATATGCTTTAATCCAAAGTAACTTACATTGCATTCAATGCATTTGATCAGTTTATGCTTTTCATGGGAATCAAACCCATGGCTGAATGCAATGCAAAATCTGTTTTCTGGGAGCGATTACACACTCAGAAGAAGAGTGACGCTTGTATTTAGCGCTGTATTTGTTTCTAAATCTTTGTGAGAACTCAGACACATTTCTACTGTAATCTTCTTCACAACCAGATCATCTCCTGTATGTACTGTCACGTACACGCACCCTCACCGTCTGCATCTTAAACGCATTTTAACAAATTATATACAGTAATACTTTCATATATATATTTATACTTGTATTGCTATTTGCATATTGCTATTTATTTGTACTATTTTCTGCTCACTGACGATAAAGTTGAATCTAATTAATAATTTTTTTAAAAAAAAATCGAATCTCATCTCAAAATACTAAATTACTTTCTAAAGTAAATGAACTGAGCATCTCAGTAGAGGCTGTAACAGTGACATACAAGTGAATCAGAAATCAATACTCTTGTTAAATCATTTTCACTACGGTCTGAGTGCACCTGACATCGAATCTAACAGCGAGCATCTTCTCAAAGAAGACAGAAAAGAAGAAAAGAAGACCGAGAGAGAAACGGCTGCTAGTAAGAGAAGTAGAAGATAAAAAAGAATCGGCCATGGGGGGAGGGGAGGGGAAGGTGCCAGGGGGAATCACAGATTTCTTTTTTCATTTTATCCTTGATCTCTTTCTTTTTCTCTTTCAGTGAGATCCAGAGCCCCTCCCCAGCCCCCCCGCAGAGCCCCAGCCGAGAGCAGCGCTACACGGGCACAACCCCGGCCAGCTGCAGGGTCCTCTGGAGCTCCACGCAGAGAGAGAAACATGTGTGAAAGAGAGAGAGGGAGAGAGAGAGAGACACTTGATGACAGGCAAAGTTTTTGGGGGGGATTCGCCACTCAAAGACACAACAGAGAGAAACGGAGTGCTAAAGTTTCAAAGACGCAGAGCTGAAGGATTTCCACTGGGCTGGACTTCCTCTCTGGAAGTTAGCAGGAGGTCAAACGTCAGCCAATGATGTATCTTACAGTCAAACACCCAATAACCAGCCGGGAACCATCCGATCTCGGCACACGGGACATGACAGATAGGGAGATCACTCGACACTGACAGGGCGAGGGAAAAAAACTGAGCAAATGTCTCTAAATTGCATGCATTTACTCACACAACAATTTCTTTCCTCTTCTCTTTCAAGTTTAAAGGTAAACTGTGCAGTTTCTTCCCATTAAAGGGCTTTTTAATATGAAGAAGCAACTGATACACTGATAAATAGTGCATGTGACACTGAAGACTGGAGTAATGATGCTGAAAATGCAGATTTGATCACAGGAATAAATTACATTTTAAAATACATTCAAAAAGTAAATATTGCTGAATGAATATTTAATTGGCCAATCAGACACAGTCATCAGCTGACGCAGATTCAAATATTGGTCTTTTATCCCAGTTCAACTATAAGTAAACAAGTCATATGTTGATTTCATGTAACTGACACTTTCAAACCTGTTTGTTTGAGTGACATTCTTACTCAACCAATGGAGAGAGTTTGGGGCGGGGCTACTCGTTTGATTGACCAATAGCAGGGTAGGGACCAAGGCAGGGACGGCTAAGACTTGTTTGGAAACAGCCATTATAGTTGCAGTTCCATTTGGTGCCTCTAGTGGCACATAAATGACACTTCGCCTGCATTAATCACAGTTTGACTAGACAATTACAGTTTTTTACTGTTATTTAACAAATAATTGTTTATTACAAACAAGCAGGCATTATCACCCACAAAGCCAGACTCTCCTGCTCAGACCTTATAAAGAGTCTGAAAGGTGTGTTATCAAGACATCAGCCTGAAATCCTCAACCATTTCAAAGTGACAGCTCTTATCTTCACAGCTGAGCCAACACCAAACCTCTGCCATACGACGAGCCGCTGTCAGCCCTCCTCCAGCACATCCATCATGAAGAGGAGACCGTCCCACACACCTGTGTGTCTATCTGAACGCACGTCACACTGAAACCCTGAACAACACTGACATATATCAAGGTGCTTTGGACATTTAAAACATAAGTGATGATGCATTTAAAAAAAAAAAGAGTTGCATTAAGCATAAGTACATTTTATAGCACTTACGTTTTAAGGGAAGACATGTCACCATCAAACCCGTATGACTTCTGTAAAACACTAAATGAAACATTTAGCAGAATGTTCATGGTGCTCTACATACAGCGAATCAGCAAAAACATTATAAAATCACCATCACAAGTCATTTTAACTTAAGTTAAGTAACTTAAGTCATCGTTCACTTAAAATGTTCCTTTCAAACCTTCCAAATATGGAAACTTGAGAAAATGATGAGAGTGTGAGTGCAGAAATGATTTTGATATTTCAATGAATTTATTCTGGGAAATGTATCCAGAAACTTCTCAGAACATTCTAGCAAGGTTCTCTCATTCAAAAGTAACAATGTTTGCAAAATGATCCAAAAAAACCTGTCATTCCCTTTCACCAATAACAGAGAAAAAAAACGGACGTTATGAACATTCAACATTCATCTTAATGTGAATATGTTCTGAGTGTTTATCTGTATATTTAGCTGCACAAAAGACGTCTGTAAAACAAACAACGCTGGAAGTGTGTAGATGGTCAGGCCTGCTCCACTAACACACTCCAGAAGCTCTGGCAGGCTTTGATGTGGTTGAGCGTTGACCAGCCCTGTGAAGGGTCCCGTCCCCCCCGTCCCGCGATCACAGCCCTGTGTCTGTGTGGACAACAGACATGAACAAATCTGAACTTCTGTTTGTTTTAATACACATATCCATTCCTGTCGCCGAAACAGATTGGAGGCGGAACACGCTGATAAATAATTCACCAGTCTGACAGCAGGTCCACACACACACACACACACACGCACACACCTTTGATGCTCTGTGGCACAGTCGGGGTTATCGTTTGCCCTGTTTGCTTCATCCTACACAAACGCACTTGTTTTTTCAATGTGTTTCTC
>NC_137137.1:2865000-3025000 GCF_949319135.1 Squalius cephalus
CGTAACCGAGTTTCAACATTGCATTCAATGTTTTTATAAGGAATCGAATCCATGGCCTTGGCATTGCTGCATTAGTTAACATAACTTCTAAAAGAAATCTAATCCTAATGTTTACTAATACATTACTGAAATCAAAAAGAGTACATTTTTGTAAATACAGCCAGGGTTTGACATTAATACCCACCAAACGCGGGTGTATTTCAGCAGTGGCGTGTAACGCAGTCACCCCTACTGGCCATTTTGGCGGTTTTTATAGGCCTATATATACATTTTTCAATTGTAGTCTTTTAAAAATACATCTGAAATAACAAACCAAGTGCAATGTAGTGTTGTCAAAAATAAAAAAAATTCAATACTGAAATATCTGAAACGCATCCAATACTCGTTTACCGCAGAATAGATACAGGATACCAGCAGCGAGGGACTCACAAACCCGCCTCTCCTCGCTCACTCGTTTCATTTGCTCCGGATGAATATTGATGGTGTTACATGGCTTGAATTTCGACATGGGATTGTGCATAATTTTACTCATTCCCACAGATTTTGTCCTCATTTTCGGCACATAAAGCCGCCTCTCAACACGAAATTGAGTTCTTTTTCACTGCTTATTGCGCTTAAACAGTCAAATGCACAAAATAGTGTCAAGATTGCGAGTATTCACGTAAACAGTCGGTTCTGTTTTAAGTGAATGTAAACAGTTGAGAAAGAAAACACATGTGTAACAGTATAATGGATCCGTGCGTCAGGTCTTAAAGTGACAGAAGCCTAATATACCCACTGCCAAATTATGAGATAATATTAAAAATATCTATACGGCAGTTTTACCCATGGTATCAATGTCAAAATTGTGGCACGTGAGTGGCTAGTACCTTTGGAAAACCACTAGCCACAGTGGCTAATGAGCAAAAAAGTGAATGTCAAATCTTGAATACAACTGTGAGAGAACTAACAGTTATATTTACAAAGATTAATAAATAGGCCTACTGTAACAAACTTTGCTCATTGTTAATTTTAGTCAATGCATCAACTAACATTTACTAATGGGTCCTTTACTGTAAAGTGTATATGCTGGTTTGGAACATCATGAGGGTGAGTAATTTTTTTTATTTTTAAACATATGGATCAAGCGCAAAGTAGCATGACACTGACTAATGTTTATATACTGCATAAACACACACCTGGGTGAAACTGCTGCTGTTTATGCTATATTGCATTCACAGAGCCCTCATACATCTCTCTTAAAAATCTCATCTGATTCCAAACAAGCTGCGACCAATATTCCAGTCACACTGAAGGCAGTCGGAAAAACACAATTCCTGTCTGGCAGCTTATGATTATTGAGCACCCGTTCTCCGGCCCGAATCAAGGCGTCCTAATTTCCTGTCCTTCAAATAAAATGCCGGCTTTATTAGTTTCACACTTAAAATGATGTACAGAAAGGTTACCCAAGCGCAACGATCGGGCTTTTAGTTTTAACGAGTGCATACATCATAAAGCCATCTCGATGTAATAATCATCCATCATAATTGAGACACCGGACCAGCTGAGGGACCTGCGCGCCGAATGGGAAACAGATTTGGAGAAGGCGGTGACGTGCTACGCGAATTGGCGCGTACTACATGCCGCTAAGAAAAACTGTTCGTTTATGGGGCTCCTGCGGGACTACGCGAGTGGTTTTTCAGTTAACTTGGAGGAACTTTGATTTTCAGACCTGTCAGAGTGAGAAAGTGTGTTTTTGTGCCTAATCTTGATTGCATGCGTGCATGTGCGTGTTTTATGCATGTGGGTGTGAGGCGGCTGTGTCTATTACTCATGTGAGTCGGCGCGTCTGTTTCTGTCTGTTCGTTTTGCACTCGTTTTATGTACATCAGTCCGCTGGGTCTCTGCTCCGTCCCATGCTGTGTCAGCCGCGGTCTCACGTCTGGGCCAGGCTTTAATTACAGTGCAGGCTGCTGTATTTCTGAAGGGGGTTGTTGGTCGTGGATGTCAGCCCTGCTGAGGTGCAGTGGAGAGGAGGACGGGACGGATCGTGACCCTCCCCCTGATCCCAGCGTCCCACGGGACTTCAGGGCTTTACCGCGGTGCCACTGCCTCCCCTGGCCCTGACGCTGCCCACCTGCCACCTAATGAACACACACACACACACACACACACACACACGTTTACTTGGCTATCTAAATGGACATAATGGTTTTTATACTGTACAAACTGTATATTCTCTCGCCCTACACTAACCCGACCCCTAAACCTACCCATCATACAAAACGTTCTGCATTTTTACATAAAAAAAAAACAAAAAAATCATTTAAATTACTCTATTTTTATACCAGATGTACAAATGCGGTCGTCCCTAAAGGGAGGTTTCTGGAGATTTTGTCACGTTTTGGTCACTTCTGGGTACAAATTTGTCCTCAAAATATAGTTAAGTAGGCACACGCATACACACGCCCCAATATGTACTGTATTTAGACACTTAATTAACACTTAAAAAACTAACATTGAGTTCAATATTAAATAGTGAGCGTATGTGCTCAAGTGCTGCAGGAGCATTACTTTTCTTCAGTGTTTTTGAATGTCTGGTGTTTTAGTGATTTTTAGTGGATGTATGCAGTCTAGTTCGCACTTCACACAAGTGTCCTAGTAGTGGAACCACATTCACTATCAATACTATTTCTGTAACTAATACTATTGTTTAAGCATTTCAAGCTGTTAAATTGAAATGTTCTTAATTTAAAATAACTGTTTCTATAATGTAAAGAGTGATCAGTTGACTTAAAAAAGTGAGGAAACCCGTAGCCTTAAAATGATTAAGTAAATAAACTTCATGCGTAATTGAAAAAAGCAAGTTGTGAAATTGTCAAGTCCACATAAGTGAAATCAACTGATCACTTTTAACAGTGTAGAAAAGTTATTTTAAATTTTACAAATATTTCACAATACCACAAAACCAACACTCTTGTACAGTCAACCATATACATATTCATACAAAACACTTTCTAACTTTAGCTGAGGCAGCAAGAAACACTAGTTATTTAAGAGATGAAGTTCTTCTTTGAACCTGTGAACATCTCAGCCTCAACTTCAACAAAATAAATACTTTTCCAACATAAACACACCTATAAGGACCAAATAGGCTTGTGTACTGTACATACACACACACACACACACACACACACCTTCTCGCTGGTTCAATCTGACATTATCCGGCTCACAGCGGCTGTCCACAAGTGTTGGCTGATCAATAGGTCTTCTTCTGCACCCGTATCGACGACGGAGCGCGTTCATTGATCACGTCCAGACCCAGAGGCCCGAGCTTCAAAGATAATTGGGCGCTGGGACGGGCCTTTGCGTGATTGACAGAGTTCCGAGATGTTAATAAACCCCCTGGCTTTGCTTCATCATACGTGCGATGCAGCCCGGGTCATTATTTTCCAAAACCGTGTGTTTGTCGTCCCCCGTTAAGATGCTCGCAACAACTTCATCCGTGACTTCTTCTCAGCAAAACAGAGGCGTTATTGATTAGGACGCCTAATGTATGATCGTCACGCCGCGTCTATTATTCTGTGTATTCGGCTCCAGATCAAGGTGCTTTTAAACAAGTGTCCAGCAAATGATGAAAAGCCTTAATAACTGAGCTGGGCCATATTGATACTTCATTATTAAGCAGGCAGACTCCAGCACATTAGGAAGCCATTAAAGGCAATAACAAACACAAGATGCTCATTTGTTTCAATGAGCCATGGTGAATATTAGAGATTAATTGACAGTGCAAGGAGGGGGAGACGGGTGGGCTAGTTTTCAGGACATTAATATTACAAAAAGTTTGATAGGATGGATGCAAGCACACAGCACATAAATAAACTAACAAATGCTCTTTTAAACTGCATGGAGAAAAAAAAAAGTGTTGTGAAACAAAGCAAAGGCAAAGACATGGAAGCGAACTAAAACAAACTAGGAATTATTCAAATATTCCATGTGTAAATCGCATCCAAACCTTCTCAGAACAATAAAGTAATGAGGCCCCAATTGGGTCCCATCGCGCTCATGGGTTCTGAAAACAATAAGAGGCGCTAGATCTGCCTGGGCCCGATGCTAAACCTTAGAGTTCACTTGGCATCGGACTGTGAGAGTGTGTGTGTGTGTGTGTGTGTGCGGATGAGGCAGTCGGGATGCAGAGATGCCGGGGGCGACTGGGCTGCTGATAGAGGCCAGTGTCCCAGCGCTCAGTGTTCGGATAATGAGGCCTTGCACACACACACACACACGCTGGCCCAGTGTGCATTCACAGATGCGGCCCAGTTACAAACACAAGACAAGTGATCCACATCAACACAACAGCTCGATACACACAGACACAGAATCAGGAGGGCAAGACCCCTAAACGCATCCAAATAAGACGTCGCACCTTTCAGTAATCAGAAGGATTTTTAATCTAGAATTGGCATGCAGAAAACCCTACATCACTATAATATTAAAGATTACAATTAACTGATTTGTAGGCTACTTACATTTAAGGAAGTTTTTATAATAATAACGTTATAATAATACATTTTTAATGTTACGTTTCTACTTGTTTTTTTATTTTTATGAATATAAACATTTAAATGGTGGCTGTCATAAAAACATGATGGATTTATTCAAACATACATTAAACATTGAACAACAGGTTAAGTAGAAAACCAATTAATCTGCAATATAGTGTGTATATATATATATATATAGTGCTAAGTACATTTTCCAGCTGACCAACGATTTTTCGGACATTGAATGGGTTTTCTGAGGTAAATGTAACATTATGTGACATTGTTTACAAGCTGTTTTATTGACGTCTTTCCGCGGTTGAAACACTGATTGAGTGATTTTTGGTAAAGGTGGTAAACCTTTGATACCTTCTGATGTTCATTCATGTTTATTTCATGCTGTTCATGCAATAAAGCGGAAGAGATGATCATTCACGTGTGCTTCGCATGAACCGAAGGCGCCACATTAAAGAGCGCCAAAGCGGTATGTTTGAATTTCGTAATAAAATTGACAGAATTTGAAAGCTGAGACGTTGTTTCATATCAGAAGTAACACTGCAGTGCGCTGCAAAGTTTTGTTCATTCAACAAGTCATGTGTGTTGTTGAGGAGAGTGTCCATTTTCACCTTCTGGACCAGAAAAAATCCCACAGATGCACATTAAAGGAGGAACCTGGGCCATATTCACCAATAACACACTAAAAACAGCCTAGCAACACCATGGCAACCACCAACAACAACCTAGGAAACAGCCTAGCAACGCCCTAGCAATCATCCACAACAACCTAGAAAACAGCCTAGCAACACCCTAGAAAATGCCAAGCAATGAACTCTACCAACACACTATAAACCACCTAGCAATGCCCTAGCAACCACCCACAACACCCTAGCAACAGCCTGGCAACCACCAAGAACACCCTAGAAAGCATCTAGAACACCTTAACAGACAAATATCAAGCCTTGTGTAGATTCGTTTGGCACGAGCAACCACTCGTTTTCTGAAAAAACCCCAGTAAATATCAGTTTAAACTCTCTAAATATAAAAATGAAAATGATTCTGGCTAATATTATTGTACCCTTGTCACACCAGTGTTGTCATTGTTACAATTCCAATAAAATAATATAATTTTTTTAGATAAAAAACATAAAATAATAATAATAAAAAAAACTTAAGTGAAAATTAGAAATAATGCCTTGGCAGCTAACTGAAACAAAACAGTTTAAGCTGAAGCAAGCAATACTAAAACTGGAATAAGGATAAATTAAAGCTAAATTATAATATTTTTCATTTATTTTATTAAAAAAAATGAGTAAAACTTAAACTAAAATGAAAAGTGTAAATATAGAAATAAAAGATATTTCAAAATATTTAATAAATACTACAATAACACATAAATTATATAACTATTGCCTGCACAGCCTTGGTTACACCAGCAGAATGTTTTTTTTTTTTCCTAGAGAATAATTAAGAAATGAATCTAATTTAAATAAAAAAAATCGAATTTAAAACAGATATCAGTTGCAACCGTATGTATCGATTTCTCTTTATGTCTGCGCATTTCAAACATATAAACATCAACTCTTCCTCCTAATCAAACATTTTTGGTTATCTGACATGATTCCGCCCAACGAATCAGATCAGAAAAAAACGAGATGTTCTAATTCCTGGAAATGAGGGGTGAGGAAAAAAGGAAGAGTCATTCATCAAACCTCTCACTAATTCTTTCTTCTCTCCTGCCGGTGTCTCTTCCGGAGTTGGCCTTAACCTGGAGCACGTCGCTGGGGTAGAGCGCCGAGGATTTTAGGGGGGTTTGGGTGGTGCTGAGGGCCCAGGGCATGAATATTCAGACAAGCTCTGTGTCTCTCTGGTTCCGTATGTGCGGTCAGAGCGTTTCTCCGCCCCGCAGACCCAGAGGAGACAGACGGCTGGAGCTTCGCAGACTGAACACTTCGATGAACTGTGTTGACCTGAACATGAGACCGAGTCAGCGATACATGCTGCAAACACACTGCATGAACACAATGCATGCTCACAACTATACGCATGCATGTTCCTTATGCTTTTGCTCTGTCTCTAACACACAAAATATTCTCCCTCTCTCTAGCCATCACACACACACACACACACACTCTGATAGGCATTATGCTAATCTGGCCCCTCTGCTCTGTCACTGGTGAGCTGGTTGAGCCGCGCGCGCTGCTCACCGGCTCGGTTCGCCTTAGGGCCCCTGCCGCACGTTTTGACAGAGCATCCCCTGATAGTTGGGATTAGTCCAGCTTGTTTAGATAAACCAGGAGAAGTGGAGGAAAGGAGAAACAGAGAGGGAGGGAGGGAGTTTTCTAGGGGTTTGTAGAAGCCAGATGCTACACGCTTTCAACAATGTGCTTGTGTACACGTTTCCATGTCATATGATTCACTAGCAATCCAGTGATGACATCACTGCTAGACTGTAACAAAAAACAATGAGTTAAACGGGACCTATCAGGCCCTTTTTCAGTCTTTTGGGCACTACTAGAACAGGTTTTTATGCTTCAAAAAACACATTATTTTCCTCATATTCTCCATTGTTGCAGCTCCTCTCTTCCCAGTCTGTCAGTAACGCTCTGTTTAGTTCCTGTCTCTATGAAGCCCCTCCTTCTTTAAAGCTCAATGTGCTCTGATTGGTCGGCTGGAGCAGTGTGTTGTGATTGGTCAGGCGCTTCCAGTTTCAACACACTACTAATGAACTCAACCAGGCCCCGCCCCTTTATTCTGCCTATGAATTATTTAAATGAGGAATATTGTGACGGAGGAAAACTCAAGACTGCAATGGAGGCGTTTCAGGGAGTTCAGCAACACTGACACTGATATAGAGAATAACTTTAACTTTGTGCTTTATAACTTTGCAGAGCTTTTTCATGCCCAAACACCAACATTACACACTAAAGAAAGTTGAACATGTAAAAAGCATAATAGGACCTCTTTAAAGCAACCAATCAGGGTTGGCAGGTTCATCTGAAATATGTTTTCCATGCAAAGAAATTGCAAATGCGTTCAGAATTTCGTATTATTTCTCAGGCAAAAATGGGTATCTAGTTTACTTGCAACTATGTCATTAATTTCATAACTGATCAACTTTGCAACAATGACACTGTTATTGAACTGAATCAGTGCTGAACTGACTTGAGCTGAAGGATGACACTATTGTCTTTTTAGAGCTGTTTAACAGCTGAAATAGCCTTTGTTTCATAATTGAAGAACTTTACAACATTAATACCGTTATTTTCTTGCTTATTACATTTACATTTATGCATTTGGCAGACACTTTTATCCAAAGTGACTTACATTGCATTTCAAGCTACACATTTACATTCTTATCGATTCTTGCTTTCCCTGGGAATCGAACCCATGACCTTAGCGTTGCAAACACCAACACTCTACTGTTTGAGCTACAGGAAAGCTTATTACAGTAAAACTGCTTTGAAACACACTGTATTGTATAAAGTACCGTATAAATAAATGTGACTTGACGTTTTTGATCTTCAAAATATTTGATACCACTAACCTGGTAAACTGGCGAATGACTGACTAGTTTTTCCTCAGAAACGCTCACAGTATCAGTCCAAGACCTTCTATCACAATTTCATTTCCAGTTGCACATCCTGATTGGCCAGAGGGCATCGGATGCTCGTAAACTGTGCACTGTACCTTGGTGTATAATGTAGAAACAATAGAAATATGCATACCGGTAATTAATGTCAAGGCAGTCCCCTTCAAATACATCAGAAAGTAAATCAAAACAACAAAAAAACATCCTTGCTATGATCCAAGTGAAATTAAAGGATTTTATAGATCATTTTTGCCTTTGTATCACCTGTACCAGGCTGATTACATTTACTGTAATGCACTCTGGCTGTAACACACACAACCGTACTGTATGCGAGTTCATTTGTGCTATGCATTGGGGTATTTGAATTGTAATAAAAATAACCACAATTCTTAGCGAATAATCAGAATAATGAAAATTGCACGTAAACAGGAGTGAAGAGATTTGCTCGTGTCATGTAACTATTAAGTATTGGAAATAATCACATTGGTGCACATGTAAACAGTCACTAATAATAATCAGAAATGTTTCTTGAGCAGCAAATCAGCATATATTAAAATTATTTCTGAAGGATCATGTGACACTGAAGACTGGAGTAATGATGCCGAAAATTTAACTTTGATCACAGTAATAAATTACATTTGATAGTATATTCAAATGGAAAACAGTTATTTGAAATTGTAATAATATTTCACAATATTGCTGTTTACTGTATTTTTGATCAAATAAATGCAGCTTTGGTGAGTGTAAAATCAACCTGCTGTGACAAAATATGAGATTGGCTGTTAAACACAATCGTGATCACGTTCATGAACAGAAAGGTTTGAGTTGTAGGCTAATTGCGGTTGTATTTCCAGATCTGCAGATATACTTCACTCCACACAAGAATCGGTGCGTGTCTTTCATATCTCACCCACCGGCAATGTCACCGCATAAGTCAACGAGAGATGGCCCATAAAGAACAATAAGCTTCATTTGCAATGCAGATGCTTCTGGTTTTCACCGTCTCTGGAAAATGACATATTTTCGGTTCATCCATAAAGGGTGAGTGCGCTGTATCTTGTTAGCGGATGTTGTCGTGCGCTTTTGAGACGTCTATCTCCGTCCTATATATACACAGTTCCAGCAGCTATCAGTCTAATGAGATATTTATTGTGCTCTTTTATGGGCAGCTTTGCATGAGGAAGTGCTGTTTTTATTGGAACATTCCTGCTCGGCATTAATGACACCTTCGCACTCCTATCCGCTTTGAGCAACGTTTGAACCTCCCCATTAAACGGCCGACCTTTGACCCCAGGTTCACCCAGCCGGTGTGCACGTTCCCTCTGCTCCTGTTCTTTCGGCTTCAGGAAAGAGAAAAGGCAGAATAAAGAAAAGGAGTGATTATCCTTTCAGAAGTCTTGCCTGCTGAAAAGAAGAAGATCTTTTATTCCGTAATGTCAGACGGTAGGAGGGTCTGGATTCATCCTTTGACGAGTTTAAGAGAGTAAACACTTCACAAGTGTAAATATCTCTACTTGGAAAAATATAACGCATTACTTTATACACTGCCGGTCAAAAGGTTGGAATAATTAAAGGGTCATTTCACCCATTTGAACATTGATTTTTATTTAAAGTGGGTCATATATGTAGTCGAAATGTAAAATAATTTTTGAATTTGGTGCCTTCGTGACCGAGAAAAGACAAAAAATAACTTCAGAACGCATTTGTATGAAAGACAACAACTCCCACAATGCACCACATTGCACAGCTCCGCAAGCCACTCCCACTAATCCAGAAAGCGCATATCTGCCTATAAGAGAAATCACTCTTCCGTCTACAAGGCTAGCTACTACCAGAGCTTGAAATTCATTTCACATTCACACAAAATGTCTAGTTAGTTGGCGAACTCATATAGTGCATTACTCCTCGTTTGTATTTCTTTCGAAAAGGTGAATTATTGCATGGTACCTGGATGTTCAGTCAGAACATATGCGGTGCGAAACTAGGATAGTTCTCAACACAAACGTCCGTGTCCTCGTCTGATTCAGAGATTTCGTCCAGGAGGAATTGTCATCGTTGAAATTCTTTGCCGCAGACGGACTCTATCTCTGTGTTCGTAGCGGTTCGTAGCTGCATTGTGAGATCACCGGCGCCACCAGTCCGCCCTAACTCGAGCCAGTCCGGGCTCCTCGTCCGCGGCAGGCAGGTCTTCTGCCTCGGCTGCTCTTCGCTATAATGCGGCTTGTAAAGGTAGCCACAAACACCTGATTCAAGCATCAGACTTCCGAAATCCTCTTCTTCTATATCATATTGAGCACTCTCCTCCGCTATTGTCATAACTTTACATCTGTCTCCACAGTGTTGCACGACCATTCAATAGTATGACTGGGTTTCTAACAATGCAAAGCTTAATGCAAATGGGTGAAGTGTCCCTTTAAGCTTTTGTGTGTGTGTGTGTGTGTGTGTGTGTGTGTGTGTTTTGAAAAGAGTCTCTTCTGGTCACCAAGGTTAAATTTATTTGATCAAAAATACAGTAAAAACATTTGAAAATATTGTAAAATGTAATGTATTCATGTGATCAGCATCATTACTCCAGTCTTCAGTGTCACATGATCCTTCAGAAATCATTCTAATGATGATTTGCTGCTCAAGAAACATTTCTCATTATAATCAATGTTGAAAACAGTTGTGCTGCTTCATATTTTAGTGGAAACCGTGATACACTATCATTCATAAGTTTTGGGTAAGTCAGACATCAAAATAAATAAATTAATACTTTTACTCAGCAAGGACGCATTCAATGGATCAAAAGTGACAGTAAAAACATTTATAAATGTTACAAAAGTTTCAATTTCAAATAAATGTAGTTCTTTTGAACTTTCTATTCATCAAAGAATCCTGAAATGTACCATGGTTTCCACAAAAATACTAAGCAACAACATTGCATAAATAACATTGATAAAATTTAAATAATTGAGCACCAATAATAATTTAGCACCAAATCATCATATGTAGTGTTGACAATGAAGCCAGTCAGTATATTGTGTTTGTGGTTAGTGGGAGTGGTTACAGTCAATGTGATGAACATCACCTGTGGTTCCTCTGCTTGGACACCTGGGTAAAGCTCACCAAAACACCAGCTGATTCACTGAGACTTCAACAATGAAGAAAAGAGTGGTGTTAGTGAAGAGAAAACCTCCTGCAGCATCTGAGACACTTGATGTTATAAAAAGCATTCATACATGAGCTTAAGTGTCCAAATACATTCTAGGGAAGTAGATAGAACAACAACATGTAAATAGAAAATTATTAGCTTAAAGGCCCACAGAAGTGCCTTGAAACTCGCAGCATTATTCAATGTGTTGAATTCATTATTCAACTGAAACAAGAAGCCATGAAGACAGGGCGGGATTTATTGAACAGCTCCTCCCCTTTTTTAAAATAGCCAATAGCGTTTAGTTTATATTTCAGCTTGGCCAGAGCCGTTGAGCTCAGTAAAGCCGCAGTTTCCTCCTAATCTCTAACCGTTTCTCCTCCTGATCTCCTCCATATCGCTTTATAATACAGCATTCTGTGCCGAATTCAAACGGGTCCGATACGCTTTGTTGTCTGCGTCGACTCGATCATATGATCCGGTCTGTTCTATCGTGTCTCGGTACCGGATCTGCGGTGGTTCGTGCGACACTAGCGTGAAACCAGACTTTCGCCCCAATGGAAAACATATGTACACTGTCTGAATCGTTCCCTATCCCCTATATAGTGCACTATGTGCCATTCACCATGTTGAAAATAGTAAATGTGTAAACAAGTGACTGATTTAAGCCACAGCTTCAGCATCTATTTATAATTTAGGGGGTGGGGCTTCATATTGATTGGATAGAAAATCTGATGAGAAGCTGAAGTGCAGTGATGTCATCAAAATCATTGATCATATTGGCGGAAGTGAGAGACTAAGTTTTGAACGCTTATATCTTCTAAATGTGAATTTTGTCTTTTTTTTTTTGGAGCACACTAGCTCATAGGTATCAGTAAGGCTAACATATTCATACTAAAAGCCAAAAAACATAAATTTTGTCACCTATAGGGTACAGATTACTTCCACCTGTGTCTAGATTAGTTCTCGGTGTACAGTATAAGTACTGCCGTTTTTGTTCAGTTCACTGTCGGTTATCGGCTTTATTAAGTGTGGCTCGCGTGTGTGTTCTCCTGAGATTCTCCAGTGTATTTCTGTTATTGGATTACAGAATATTTAGAGTGAATTCCTTCGTCATTCGTGTTGGATTGCTCCCACAACTGTGACAATGTGTCTTTTTCCCCAATATTAAATTCCCAGTATAATGTGCAGAGTCAACTGTAAGTAACCATTAGTATGTTGCATTTCTAAAGTGTGCAACATTTTTAAAAACATTGCAAATTTA
This sequence comes from Squalius cephalus, assembly GCF_949319135.1. Classification (NCBI taxonomy): domain Eukaryota; kingdom Metazoa; phylum Chordata; class Actinopteri; order Cypriniformes; family Leuciscidae; genus Squalius; species Squalius cephalus. The sequence goes on from NC_137137.1 coordinate 2,877,507, forward strand.
GGTAAAAACTGCAGTACCTGTTTGATCAATTGAAGACAAGTGCCAGCAGTGTTTGGGAAACCTGTTAGAAAACAAATATTATCATTATTATATACTGAACACTTCATTTGGTGCCATTATTGACTAAATAATTAGACACTTCGGCCAATTTAAATGAGTCTTATTGAGAATCGAAATACTGGTTAGTTCCTCCACAGCACATCATACATGATACCTGCATCTAGCCCATTTACAACAGTGGTTCTGCGTCACTTGTCAGTTTGTAAATGGTAAATTTAAACAGCTTACCTCTTACAAAACATCTCATAATCAACAGAAGATCCACTTTAAACATGTACAAGATACAAAACAGTATATTTAGCAATACCTGTTAAGCTCGCTGAGTAATTTGAACCAAATTAAATGAAACACAATCTCTGTTGGTCACAAAAAGCAAACAGCAGTCTAGAACCAAAATGGTGCTGTAACTATCTTAAAAAAAAAAAAAAAAAACACTTACAAAAAAACTACCCTGTAAAAAAAAAAAGAGAAAAAAAAAAAAAAGACTTCAAATTTGTAAATAAAACAAGATATTTAGAGTACGTTTTACAAGAAAATATTATTTTAGTCTTTCTACTTCTGCAACGAATAAAAAACGTTTATGCATAGTGCGGCCTCTGTCCTATTCTTAAGTCTTTCTACTTCAAAATGTCCTGTTTAGTTCAATGTGTTTCTGAATCTTTGTAATCATTTGTGAAATTTACTGGCAATTCCTGAGAAAAACTGTTTCAAAGTAAATCCTCTGCCAATTTAACAATCAAGTAACACTTTACAATAAGGTCCCATTAGTTAACATTAGCTAATGCATTAACTAACATTAACTACATTATTTAAAAAAAAAAATCAACTTTTAACATTGTTAGTAATTGTTAGCTCGGGGTCTATTAATAAATATTAACAAATACAAAATTTGATTTGAATAATGTATTAGTAAATGTTGTTTAATCTTTGTTTTATTTTCCACTTCGAACATTTTTTGTTCAGGGTAGAGTAATTGCACACATACAGTAGACAAATATAGCATGCAATAATAATGTGACACGTTTGGAAACGAGCTAAATTGCATGAGACCACATGATGAAAGTCATGCATTCAATAACATGACCTTAACATACGAACATCCAGGAATTGCCTGAAACCAAGGAGAAATGCATTAACGAAGAGAAGAGAAGAGAAGAGAAGAGAAGAGAAGAGAAGAGAAGAGAAGAGAAGAGAAGAGAAGAGAAGGTCTCGGGGGGACGTGGGGTGATGTCAGCCTATTAAACTGATTTCACAGGTTCCCTTAACGAAGCCACTCGCCAGTAAAAGGGCAGGAAGCATCTCGTTTCACTCTTTTTTTTCACTCTTCCCTTCAAGCTGGATGCATGTGAGACTTATTGAAAGCTCCTGACAAACAGGCGTGAAGGAGGGCAGCTGGTGGGGCAGCCCTCTCAGGACCCCAACAGCCCCGCCGGAAACGCAGGTGGTATAAAACAGCAGCCGTCAGTTCTTAAAGATTTCTGTTTCTCTCTCCCCGCCTTCAGCGCTCTCTGAGAAACACGATACGGACTGTTGAGATACTGGAATCATACGGTCACGTCACCGTACGACTTGTTGCACTTGCATAACTTTGCTGATGTCATTTGTCCCTGGATACGACTGCATTCACCGCTGTTGACAAAAGATCTCTTTAAGCATATTAAAGGAACAGTTCAGCCCCAAAAACATTATTTCTAGCATCATTTACTCACCCTCAGGTCGTTACAAACCCTTGTGACTTTCTTTCTTCTGTGGAACCCATTGACATGCAAAAATAAAAACAGTTTTTTTTTTTTTCCACAGAATAAACAGTCATACGAGGGTCAATAAATTATGACAGAATTTACAGTATTTGGATGAAACATTATTTAGTTTCTTAATACACGTACCTGGTGTCATTGAGTCATGCAATGTTCATTCAGTGCATGTTATTCCAGAGAAAATGAAATCTTTTATCACACTGTTGCAGTGCCTCTGAAACTCTGACCGTTGTCCTGATAGATCCAGGTCTTTGACCTGAAAAAGACAAGATGGCTCAGAAAAATGTGGTTAGTTTTGATAAGAGCTCTAGTATTATTTGTTTGCAGATTTCAGATAGTTTGATACTATGCTTTAAGTGTGATTTACATGTCCAAATACTTTTTAAGCCACTGTATCATCACTCGGAGAGAAGTGCAGGTGAAACTCCAAAAATTAGAATATCGTGCAAAAGTTCATTTATTTCAGTAATTCAACTTAAAAGGTGAAACCAATATATTATATAGAAAATTACATACAAAGTGAGAAATTTCAAGCCTTTATTTGTTATAATTTTGATGATTACAGCTTATGAAAATCTTTCAAAATTTCTGAGATTTTCTGAGAAGCTGTAAGCCATTATCATCAAAACTATAACAAATAAAGGCTTGAAATATCTCACTTTGCATGTAATGAGTCTATATAATATATTAGTTTCACCTTTAAGTTAAATTACTGAAATAAATGAACTTTTGCACGATATTCTAATTTTTCCAGTTTCACCTGTAAAATGTATTGTTTGTGCTGTTTCACTTTAAAACCTGGCAAACAATATCTTTAAAAGAGGCTGCAATTCCCAGTAGATCTTAAAACACACACTCCTTTTGAGCCTCTACCATTTGTCAATCTTGGGAGAACTAAAAGCATCTAGCTTATACATCCCACAGCATTTTAACTTCAGAGACGGCCCTGTCGCGTATCTATCAAACAGAACTGATGTGACCTCTGGTTTGCTCATCTTCATCTGCGCTCCTTTCATTTGTACACGAGTCTCGGTTTTCTCTCCTCTCTTGCCAGGTCCCTTCGCTGGGACTCCTCAAACATATGTGAAAGCAGGTGTTCTGTCTGGTAAATTGAATCCTTCATTGCACGTCTTAACCACGACATCAGCGCACAGGTGACTCAAGCTTGCAGGTTCCCATGGCTGATGTTTGTGTCTGTGAGTGTTGGTGCTGGAGACTCTCAGGGGTGTTGGCTATGGTGAAGCGTACGTGAAAATAAAGCAGAGACTTCCCCGTGGACTGGTGCGCCATCACGCAAAACATGGATATACGATTCCTAACGCTTCGCAAAGAAGCTTTGTTGCTAAAATCTGCACCGACACTCTTAAAAGTGTGAAATACACCAGTAAGACAACAGCAAGATTTTATGTGTGCAAAACAGACAATTACCTCCACACAGCTCATTAAATAGAGCAATGCATTATCCCTTTAAACCCTTTACTGTGCTGATTTCTGCCACTGTCTTAGTTGGAGGTCGGATATTTAAATGTCCAACTAGTTAGAGCTGACTGAGGCATTTGTGTCAGTGAGTTCAAATAATCCGCAGCACTTCAAATGAGTCCACATCCAACGTGACTCCTCACAAATGACAACAGAAGCTTGTGATTTGAGCTTTACGACGCAAATATGCAGCGTCTGCCAACTTACAAAGGCAGAGCGCTGTTTATGCTTCAGTAGGGATAAAAGAAAGAGTGTGTGATGGAGAGAGATGTGTGTGTTTGAGGGGGGTGCTCTTTGTTGTGATTGTAGGTGAGTAAAGGGGAAAGCTTCTCATTACACGATAGATAGAAGATAGATAGATAGATAGATAGATAGATAGAGAGAGAGAGAGATAGAGTGATAGAAAGAGGGATAGATAGATAGAACAGAGCGATAGAGAAATAGATAGAAAGAGGAATAGATAGATAGATAGATAGATAGATAGATAGATAGATATAGATAGATAGAGTGATAGAAAGAGGGATAGATAGATAGAACAGAGCGATAGAGAAATAGATAGAAAGAGGAATAGATAGATAGATAGATAGATAGATAGATAGATAGATAGATAGATAGATAGATAGATAGATATAGATAGATAGAGGGATAGAAAGAGGGATAGATAGATAGAACAGAGCGATAGAGAAATAGATAGAAAGAGGGATAGATAGATAGAAAGAGTATTAGATAGATAGATAGATAGATAGATAGATAGATAGATAGATAGAAAGAACAGAGCGACAGAGTAGAGCGATAGAGAAATAGAAAGTGATATAGATAGATAGATAACAGAGTGATAGAGATAGAAAGAGTAATAGATAGATAGATAGATAGAACAGAGCGATAGAGAAATAGATAGAAAGAGTATTAGATATATAGATAGATAGAACAGAGCGACAGTAGAGCAATAGAGAAATAGATAGAAAGAGAGATAGATAGATCGATAGATAGAAAGTGTATTAGATAGACAGACAGATAGATGATAGAAAGAGTAATAGATAGAAAGAGCAATAGATATAGATAGAGACAGAATGATAGATAGACAGAACAACAGACAGACAGATAGACAGATAGACAGACAGACAGACAGACAGACAGACAGATAGATAGATAGATAGATAGATAGATAGATAGATAGATAGATAGATAGATAGATAGATAGAACAGTGCGACAGAGTAGAGCGGTAGAGAAATAGATAGAAAGAGTGATAGATAGATAACAGAGCGATAGAGAAATAGATAGAAAGAGTAATAGATAGATAGATAGATAGATAGATAGATAGAACAGAGCGATAGAGAAATTTATAGAAAGAGTGATAGATAGATATATAGATAGATAGACAGACAGATAGATAGATAGAACAGAGCGATATAGAAATAGATAGAAAGAGTGATAGATAGATAGATAGACAGACAGATAGATAGATAGAACAGAGCGATATAGAAATAGATAGAAAGAGTGATAGATAGATAGATAGATAGATAGATAGATAGAAAGAGAGAACAGAGCGATAGAGAAATAGATAGAAAGAGTGATAGATAGATAGACAGACAGATAGATAGATCCATGTATCGTTCTGTCTATCTGTCTGTGTATCGATCTGTCAAAAAGGAGGGATTTCACCATCTCCACTTTCTCAGCTGATGAAGTGCTGAGTTCAGGTACATGTGTGCTACAAATATAACTCACCCTCTATTTTTAACATCAGAGTGTTCGGATCATCGGGGGTCTCACATTTCAGCTGCACGTCACCCTGAAGAAACACAGCGGATGTTATTGTACATTCTATAATGCGTGTTCACTTCTATCCGCCGAGATTCGCCAGATTCCCCCTCCTCCTGACACTCCGGGCACCTCCGACGCTCGCTATGCTAATGCTCCCCCTCACGCAGACCCTGTTAAAACACCACAAAGACAGCCATTTAGACTTAAAAGACACATAAACAAAAAAGGAAAGGAGAAATATAAAAGAAGGGCGAAGAAATGAAAGTAGATGAAAAAGGAGGACGGGGAAGGGAAAATAAAAAGAGCACACGGCGCTCCGGGGGGAGGGTGGGGTTCGGAGAGGAGAGGAAGTCAATTATGCATTCTGAACCCTGGTCGATGTAGCCTCCGGGGACCTGGCTGCACACCTCAGGATCAGTAAATAATTGACAGATAATATTAATTGGCTGTGGATTAGTGAGCAAGTAGAGTATCGTGGCATTAATATTTGATCAGAAGATGATAGCGACTCCTGGCAGGGGCTGGGAGGGGCAGCTGGGCCTGGCTTGCTGATTAGGGCCCTGTAAAGGGAAGTGAGGTGGAGACGGAGCCTGTGCCACACAGACCACGCTGCAAACAAATTATTTACTTACTTGGTATTTTTGGATTGTTTTCCAGTACAAATATATATTTTTTTAAGTATGCAGTAACTTGAGAAGCAAAATGACTTGAGGTTTTAAGTCTTTTTTTACTAAATGTTTTGATATTTTGAGTGTCTCATGACTTCAGAAATCATTATTAATAAGTTCTTATTTTTATGACTGTTTTTGCTGCTTAATATTTTTCTTTTCTTTTTTGGCAGCGACTTTTTTCACTAACAGCAAATAGCAATAGATTCTATTCATGCTAAGAGCGAAAAGCGACAGATTTCTATTCACACCATGTAAAAATAGCAGTATTTTCTTTGCAATAGGTTAAGTGTAAATAGTAGTTAGATACATTAAAAGGTTGTTGTGCATTAAAAGGCATGCAATAATAACAGAGTGTAAATGATTATATTTATTTACATTTTTTAATGGATGCCGGCCGCCTTATTGGGACAATAAAGCCCTCCCTACCCCTAACCGATAAACGCCGTATTATTAAACACACGTTAAGACACTTTATTACCACTTTTCGAATATGTTCTCAATTTTTATTGAAAATAAATGCCTTTCCGATCTGATATGTGATGGGAAAAGGGAGTAGAGCGAGTTCGGAAAAAGGCAGATTCGAACTCCGGTCGTTTTGAATCAAAACTTTCCACCACGCATAATGTTGCCTGGCCCAATCAGACGTCAGTGGGCGGAGTTAGTGTAAATAGCCTCTGCCAACAAGCTGGGCTATTTGCACTTAGTGTAAATAGACACTCTGTAATTTTTTTCAAGATTCTTGATCAATTTAATCATATTAGAATGATTTCTGAAGGATCATGTGACACTGAAGACTGGTGTAATGATGCTAAAAATATCTGCTAATGGGGTCAGAAAAATAAACTCAATTTTTTTTTTTTTACACCACTGACAAATATTTTTCTTGTTCCAAGTTTTGATGAATGTTTCAGAAAACAAGGCTACTTGCTTCTCAAGTAAACGTATCGTGATTTAAGAATGTTTAGATATTTGTACTGGGAAACACGAGTAAGAAAATCCTTTTTTTCCAGCGTATTACACACCAGCCCCCCCTTCAGAATCACAGGGATGGAGAAACAGAGACGGTGCGGAGCATCAGACCAGCTCACCTCCCACTGGCAGCAAATTGCCAGCTGGATGATTTGAGATGAAGAAAAAGATATCAGACTGACTTTCAAACTACCTTTGCTTGTAGTTTCGGCATGACCGAAGGAGGTGCAGCGGCCCAAAACATGTGCGAAAGAGGCTGGTTTTCCAGAGTGGAAGTCTTCCAGCACATGGACACCCGGCCGCTGAACTCCTGAAGGCTAATTAAAGCGCTGGAAGGAGTGCGTCTGTGACAACACAATGAGGAAATACTTTGGAGGGGGTGGGAGAGAAACACACTCGAGCCCCAGTCACAACAATACCCAGCTCTCCTTGCATCTACCATATGCTGTCATTTGTTCAGTCAAATCCCTTGAAAGTGACGGCGATTCCAGGCGGTTGGTGGCGTTTCCTCTGAGGCTTCGCCCCACAAGTCTGATCTAACGGTCCCCTGGGCCTTTCGCGCGCAGGTTTAGAGATGTCAGCTCTATGACGATCACATCACAGACCCAGCGAATATGCATAATCATAAGAGGGGATGTGTGCATGCCGTCCATGCAAACAAATAAATATTTCCTCATCATGCAATCAAATCACACGTTGCTGGTTTTGCATATGAAGAAGTGCAATATCGTTCAAAAGTTCGGAATAGTTAGGATCTTTTAATGCTTTTGAAAGAAATCTCTTCTGTTCACAAAGGCTGCATTTATTTGATCAAAAATACAGTAAAAACAGTAATATTGTGAAATATTATTACAATTTAGAATAACTTTTCTATTTGAATATATTTCAAAATGTAATTTATTCCTATGGTGTCAAAGCTGAATTTTCAGCATCATTACTCCAGTCTTCAGGGTCACATGATCCTTCAGAAATCACTCTAATATGATGATTTGATGCTCAAGAAACATTTTGTAAGTGAGAATAAGAGATTTTTTTTTAAACATTAAGCAAGCTTCATCATTCCAAACTCTTGACCGTGTAAGTCTTAATTGATTATGAATCTATCGATCTGTAGGAGAAAAAAAATAAAAAAATAACTGCAACTTTGGTTATTGTCAAGTTCACAAGGGTGAAAACTACAAAATGTTCAATAAACGCAGTTATGTTTTCAAAATCTCATCACTGGGAGACAAACAGTAGTGCATTTTACTCAGAATATTATATTTATATTTATGCATTTGATAAAAGCGACTTATATTGCATTCAAAGTATACATTTGATTAGTTCATGCATTCTCAAACCCATGGCCTTAGCATTCCTATAGTGCCATGCTTTACTGTTTGAGCTACAGGAATGCTGGACTAAATAATATGGACTAAAGTGACTGAGTAATTTTATTCCATCCTCTCTGAATAACTAATCCGAGTGGCTCTAACAGTCTCAGGCTTCAGCAGATCTGAACTCTGCGTGACACACGTTGCCTCAGCTGCATTTCAATTCAGGACATTTAATGGTCTCCTGGATGTCATACGAACTGAGAGACTTCGACATTTATTTGGGACTAACACACAAAGGAAAACCCTTGGAATTATGGGACATAAGTCTTTTTTGGGGGCTTTTTTAGGAAAGTCAGAAACATGCCCTGAAACCATAATGAGGATATCCCAAGCTTTACACACAGTACATCTAAAACTCAAAAGGCCATTTAAGATTTTTGCATTTAGCAGACGCTTTTTATCCAAACCAATGGAAGAAAAGCAAATCGCCAACAACTGTCCAACAACTAGATTAGGCAGCAAGAGAAGAAGAGAAAGTAAATGCATCTTGAATTAAGAGTCTTTTGATATTTTCAATGGAGACCAAGACAAAACTACTAAGAAAGTGATAGACCGCTGGCAAAGTTTCCACAGACAGACGTGCCAAGGCTGAACAGTCTTCTGTGGTGACGCCAAAACCAGAGATGAGCTAAGCAGATCGTCTCAAGAGCAAGGCTTTTTCCCCTTCAATACTGAGTGGACAAACTGAGTGGATTCTCTCTCACTCATTTCATCGTTGTTTATGGCCATGTCGCATTAATATTCATGCACGTCACCGTGCATCAAACCCCTCGTCTACTCTACACAGATGTCTCTCATTTGGATGACACCTCGAGACACTGTCAATAATCAACAGCTGACGAGCGCGACAGACTCTCCTTGCCAAGCACTGATCTCCGAACAGCAGATCCAAATCCCAAACAAAGCCCCTGGTTTTGTGACAGATCTGGAGACAGATCTGCGAGACTTCAATTCCCCCGTCTCACGTTCGCGTTCCCACAAGCCTCCGCCTCCGTCAAGTGCAGTTGTCAACACAAGGACACATGTTCTATGTTAGACCACTGTTTAACAGTGAGAGTCTGGTTTGGTAAAGAGCCGAGGCCACCGGTGACGGCTGAGGCCATCCAGGACAAAGGGATGGAGATGGGAATCTAAAGCAGACTGTGTAAGCGCTTTTGGGAAAGTCAAGCCCTGTAATCTCATTGCCTGATTTCATAGGGTTTAACCAGTCATTCCACTGAAAAAACGACCACTGTGTTAATCCTGGATTGGGGCGCCAGGTCTTCAGTTCTGTGATGGGAAACAAGAAACAAAGCACACATTTAGAAACATGCTTGAGTCAATGGCTGGAAGACAGAAAAGGAGCATGACAAACTTGAAATGATTGAATGGGTGCATTAAATAAGTTTTGATTTTAAGAAAGGTCCTGTTTTCACATTTGGTATTAAAGGGTTAGTTTCACTCACCCTCAAGCCATCCTAGGTGTATGACTTTCCTTTTTCAGCCAAACACAATCAGAGTTATATTAAACATATCCTGGCTCTTCCAAGCTTTATAATGGGAGTGACTGGTACCTTGTTTTTTGAAGCACAATAAGCGCATCCATCCATCATAAAAGTAATCCATATGGCGCCAGTGGGTTAATAAAGGCCTTATGAAGCGAAGCCATGCGTTTTTGGAAGAAAAATATCAATTTATAAACTTCATAAACTATAATCAGTGGCTTTTGATAATGGCCGAAGTCTAGCGAGTCTAGCTCTGGTGGAAGAGTGACCTCTGACCCGACGAGTGACCTCTGACCCGACGCATGACATAGGATGTAGGAGTAAAATTAAAAGTCAAAATTCTCGTTTTAGACTTCTAATCCGTGACCGGTGTTTTGTTTTGTTCTATCCTCTGCGTTTCCGCGTTCATCAATACGTCATGCGTCGGGTCAGAGGTCACTCTCACTTAATATTCAACAATATCATTGATCTGCTGTCCAGACGAAACAAACTTTGTTGCATTATTTTCCTGTTATCACTGTAAAGCTGCTTTGAAACAATCTGTATTGTAAAAAGTGCTTTATAAATAAAGGTGACTTGACTTGACTCTTCCGTCGGAACGTTACCGGAAGCCAATGATTATAGTTTATAAAGTTATGAATATGGATATTTTTCTTACAGATACACATGGCTTCGCTTCAGAAGGCCTTTATTAACCCCTGGAGCTGTATGGATTACTTTTATCATGGATGGATGCACTTTTTTGAGCTTCAAAATCTCAGTTACTATTCACTCTTAGAAGAGCCAGGATATTTCTTTTAATATAACTCTTTGATTGTGTTCGGCTGAAAGAAGAATGTCATATACATCTACTGTAAGATGGCTTGAGGGCGAGTCAATTATGGAATAATTTTCATTTTGGGGTGAACTATCCCTTTAACTTTGGAAAAACTTCAGAAATAAAACATTTGTTAACATTAGTTAACTGCATTAGTTACCCTGAACTACCAGTGAACAAAAAGCCTAAAAAAATGCATTTCTACATTTACTAATACTTTATCAAAATCAAAAGTTGCATCTGTTAATATTATTTCATGGACTTGAGCTAACACGAACTAACATTAGTTTTATTTTTATAAATTATCATTGTAACAACATGTAATGCTCATTGTTAATGTTCATTATTGATGGAACATTACTGTAAAGTGTTACCTTAACATCTGTCCATTTGATCTGATTAATCAGACAGCAATAAATAGATATAAATGTGGACCAAAATGCATTGGAAAACTTTTGAGCAATAATTCAATAAAATCACATAGAGGTTTTATATTTTGCAAGATATGCACACTTGAAAAAAAAAAAAAAAAATCATATTCTTTTGTATTTTTGTTTTGTTTTCCATTTAAAATACATAAAAATCTTTAGTTCAAGAAAAGTGGCACTCTGTAAAATATTAAGACTTGTTTTCACAGACTATATCTTGTGTGTATATATATAAGTGTATTTGGCCTTTTTATCCCACTTGTAATTGAACTTGTTTATACTTAAAACAAGGGGGAAAGCCTTCAATACAGCAGGACAAAATACATTTACATTTATGCATTTAGCAGACTTACAAAAGAGGAACAAAAACAATTCATCAAAAAAACACACTTATATTCAAGATACAAACTATGAAAGCAACTCTTAATATTTTATTCAGTGTTGCTGCAAAAGAAAAAATAACTGTTGTTTCAAGGATTTTTACATATTTAAACTAATGAAACAAAATTCTACTAATTAAAAATTACTACGCACGCAGTCACTTTTGCAATGCATCATGAGAAGCATGCACATGCAAAGTTCATTAATGCAGGTACTCAATTTAAATGAGCGTTCTGCTTAAGACATACATTTTTTATTTGCCTGTGGACATTCGTGTGTTTTATCATAGTGACTAATGTATGGTTATGAAATCAGTGCCCCTCGAAATCACAGATTATGTCAAAACCAGAAATAAAATGAAATTATCCAGTATAGCAATTCTGACATGTAGATACATCACATCACACACACACACACACACACACACACACACACACACACACACACACACACACACACACACACACACACACACACACTCTTGTACATATATCTTTATGAGGACATTCATTGACACAATGCAATCTCTAGCCGCTTACCCTAACCTTACCCATCACAACTAAGTGCCTAACCTGAACCCTGACCCTAAACCGACCCTTAACCTCATTATAACCTTATCCCTAAAACCAAGTCTTGACCCTCAAACAGGCCTTTAAAGGCTCTCAGAAACTGAGGACCGGCCAACATGTCCTCACTTTACTCTCTTTGTCCTCACTCCAATGGTCTAAAACTCAAACTGGTCCTCACAAAGATAGTTGTACAAGTACACACACACACACACACACACACACACACACACACACACACACACACACACACACACACACACACACACACACACACACACACACACACAAAAACCCTAAATATAAATGAAAGAAACAAAAACATATTAAACTCTCTTAATGAGCCAAGGTAAATGATGGAAACAGCTCTTTAGAATAACACACTTTGAACACTTCATACGGCAGCATCCACGTTTTGCCATTAGTGTTCAGGAGTAGAGGACTGACAGCTCATTTCACTGGAAGCTATGCTTTAACAATGTCAGTGATTAATACAGAAAGCCCATTCTCTGAAATGGCTCTTTAAATCTCAATTTCCTCTATAATATAACTTACTGCCAAGGATCATTATGGGTCATTTCGGAGCCACTCGAACCCGTTTGAAGTAAACATCATTAGGGAAACGTCTATGTGAGTCTGATTACAGAACATCCTTCCATTAAAAGAAGGAGCTAGAACCTGCCATAAGTGGAGATTTAGTTATGGATGTTGTCTTAGAAATGACAAAAAGCACAGTTACATAGTCGCAATAAAATAACTAGAATATATGAAAAATAGACACAAATTAGAGGGTTGCTGAAAGGAAAAGCTCATTGAGCTCTTTGTAACACTATTTTCTCCCTAGAGGATCTTTCTGCTTTTAGTTAATGGAAAGCCATGATACTATAACACACATACACAAGTTAACAACAGCAAACCCACTGTATACTCTTAGAAGAAAAGGTTCTATATAATTCAACCTTCAACGGTTCTGTCAAGCGCTTCATAGATATAAAGGTTCTTTATTGGCATCGAAGAACCTTTCCATTGCGCAAAAAGTTTTTTTTATAGTGGAAATAGATTAGTAAATTGCAATCCCGGAAGTCTAATTCGCCGCTGGTTCTTTTGAGATTTTCCTATGGGGTTTTATAATACTTTTTTTTTTTTTTTATAAGTGAAATAAAGCCTGTGGTAAACATACCTTGACTATACTTTGACATTTTGTTCTACAACATAAACTGCACACACCAAGCTGTCTTATCTATTTACTTTTAAAAAAAGTAGGCTACGTTCATCAAAAATTAACATAATGGTTTCAAAGTTCGAGTTTTCGCTATGGGTGTGTAATTCACGCTGTAGAACAAAGCGTCAAAGTATCGTCAAGTTATGTTTACCACATACTTTACTTTACTCATACATTGAAAATAGGAAAAATCTCAAAAGAACCAGCGGCGAATTAGACTTCCGGGTTCTGAGATCATACCTGCACCCCTCTATTAATAATTATAATAATCTAAAGAACCTTTTTCCACTATTAAAAGCTTTTGTCGAGTGGAAAGATTCCACAGATGTTAAAGGTTCTTCATGAAAGCATCAGAGGCTCTGTTTACACCTGGTACTAAGATGCGTTTTGGTCGATCGGATCACAAATGGACGACGCTAAACACAGGTGTAAACAGGGTCTAAAACATTTTGAGCTTGTCCACTTTCAACCTCTTCCAGAGGTAGTCGAAAACACATTCGACTGGATTGCTTTCGAAGTGTAAACGCTCATGTGGTCGAATGTGTTCGAACAGCCACAAAAGACCGTCTTCTCTCCACTTACTAACCCAATGAGTGAACATTATGGGAAGAGCGCTAGACAGACGGGATTTAAACTTTGTCGGCTGAAGTTTGGTTTGAAGACGAAAAATGTACCAAGCACAATGTTCTCTCACCATTCCTGATTTCTAACACACACTCACAGCATTCAGCGTGGTCTTGTGTCTGTCAGAGCAGAAACTAAAGCTGATGCTCTCTGTTCGTTTTTCAGCCGTCTCCGGTCATGTTCATATGTAAATTGCACGAGGTTATTTTGTCCATTAGATTGAAAGATCTGAAAAAGCCCATACATTTACCCGCCCATAGACCCTCCCCTCGAAGAAATCAGGACAGAAGTGATTGAAAGTGGACAAAAGAGACGGAATAAAACACCAGGTGTAAACAGGTACGAGTCTCCCTCGTCTACTTCCGATCCGATTGACCAAAACACATCTTAATACCAGGTGTAAACAGAGCCTTAAAGAGTGTAGAAACTTTTAGGTGATGCCATCATGGGATCATTTTATGTATTTAGTTTTAAATAATTAACTTTGTTTTAATCATTTTTTTACATTTTATGAATTAAACAACCTGTAAACATATTTTATCACTCGGAAAAAAAAATGAAATAACCCGTTAAACACGAAAGTATAAAGTATATTTCTCCTTATAAACATAAGAACTCTAGGGTTCTATTTAGAACCCCATTGAATCTTTTTTTCTAGGAGTGTATTGCGTTACCCCGGGAAACACTCACAACAAACAAAGCAATAAGTAGTCAAAGTTTAAAAATGACGGCACAACTTTCACCTTTTTCAGTTCGTCCTCATATTTTGTTTTTTCTTTTACACTGGACACCCAGAGGGAAGGAAGTCCTGTATACCTGTTTTTTCTATAAGTCCATGGATACTAGAAGGGATGTGTTCTTGATCCGGCTTTATCCTTTGAGCTGGAGGGGGTGAAGCCAGCCAAAGTCCAAACTACACAAATTGAGACAACCAGATGACATCCCTGATCCATCCATGAGATGAACCTGCAAGCACACAGAACTTAGTTTCAGTGTCCTTTCATAGAGATACACAACACATGTTACAGGTCTAACTACAGACTAGAGATGTCAGATTTGTGAACGAATCCTCTTTTTGAGCTGGTTCTTTTAAATGATTCAGTTGAATTGATTTGCAAAGCATTCATTAGACACTCAACTGTGAGGTAATCCGTAAGGTAAACATGTAGACAAGAAAACATCTTATCTGAGAGCATGAAACTCATGGATGAACTAATAAAGTTTAAAACATGTATAAAACAATCAAAAAATATATACTGAAATATTAAAAGATGCAAATTTTAAATGCTGCACTGCATAATATATATATATATATATATATATATATATATATATATATATATATATATATCTTATTATCATTGCCTTATTTTCCAGTCTAAATATCTAAAAATTCTTAAATTAAGATACATTTATATCTTATTATCATTGCCTTATTTTCCAGTCTAAATATCTAAAAATTCTTAAATTAAGATACATTTAATGAGAAGCAAAATGATTTTTAAATATATTTAGTCTTGTTTTCTGAATTTTTTATTTTTTTATTTTTTTAAATGAATTGAGTTTAAGCTTAACACAGAACAAATATCTGCCAATGGGGTCAAAAAATAATCTTAATTTAAAAGGAAAGCAAGAGTTGTTTTTCTGACGACACTGGCAGATATTTGTTCTTGTTTTAAGCATTAAACTTCATTTTTTCATAAAACAAGGCTTAATTATCTTCATTCATTTGCTTCTCAAGTCAATGCATCTTGATTTAATAACGTTGAGATATTTGTGCTGGAAAACTAGACAGAAATACTGAGTAAGGAAATCATATTTTGCAGTGTGGAAACTTTGTATTACAGTTCTTTGACATGAATTGTCCAAATCTTAAAATTAATCATATCTCCTATAACTCCATTATAAATTTAATTTCAATCTGTGCCGTGTCTTCCCAAAATGCACTAATTTATAGGGTGAGCATTTTTTAATCATTGCAATAATTAAATAATTAACTTTAATTCATCACTTTACATTCTTATGTGTACATAATTAATTTACTTAAATTAGATATGGTGTTTAAATAGCTGGTTAAAATCCAGCACTGTAAAGATCCAGTAGACACTGACTAAACTTTTAAAGTCTGTGGGAAATGTTGCTGTCTGGAGGTTGCTGTCAACACGTGGGCTTTGAGCGTGTTTTTCTGTACGTACTGCATCCAGTGCCTCTGTGTGTTGCACTACACGGTCCCAGTGCGCTGGTTTCCAAGCAACACATGTACACAGGGAGCGTCGTCCGTTGGCGTCTCTGAACTGTGTGGAAACTGTAGGATGAAGTGAAGAAGGCAGCAGCTTGAGTTTCAAAGTAGAACAGAAAATTATTGAAACTGACTGTGAAAATGGAAACTTGCAGCTGGCCAACGCAGTGCATCGCATTTCAGCGTTTCACTGCATAAAAAAAATATTTTTATCTTGTTTTCCAGTACAAATATCTAAAAATTCTTAAATCAAGATGTATTTGCTAGACGCAAAATTACTTAATGTCCCCTTGTAGTCAATAATTGTATCCCTTAAAAGTCATCTTTGATCACCAAAATTATATATATATAAACGTTTTTTCCTTGCAAAAAAAATCTACATGCCTTAAAATAGCTTGAATGTAACTCGACACCCTTGTCTCATTTAGTATACATGGTTCTATGAATATGCAAATGAGCCCCGCCTCCACTCACTCACTCAGCTCAGAGATCCACTGGTTGACGATCACACGTTGATCTGATTGGTTACAAGGTAGTTTGTGACGTCAGAAACACCAGCGATTTCAAAGCGTGTTTTTGAGACTGTCTTTGGTTCACTGCAGATTTAAGGAGGAAATACTCAGCAATGGTGTCGACTTATGAATTTACACATGGTTTGTCTTAAAGCGTATTAAAAACACCACATAGACATGTAAACAACATTAAAAGCTGTGAAGTGGGTTTATGCTTGAAACAAGACAAAAATCTGCCATTGAGGTATGAAAAATAATCCCGTTTTCCCTTTTGTATTAAGTTTTATTTTCTTACCCCACTTACAGATATTTTGTCTTGTTTTAAGCACATTTTTTTTTGTTGATTTTTAAGTGATTTTGCTTCTCAAGTACAAGGTTTCAGCAGGTTTTATGAACTTTAATTTAAGACTAAATATAAAGACTATTTTAAGACCAAGTAATTGAAGGGAACACAACTTGTCAATATGGTCTCTAAATGTAAATGTCTGTAAATGCAAAAGCAAAACTAAAAGAATTATTGGAAAACAGGACAAAATGGATTTTCATTATAATAGATATTCATTTTTTGCAATGCATGCAACATTTCAAGCATTTAAGACTTTCTGCTCTGATTTAAGGCCTTACTTCGAGTAAAGGTGAATTAAGACCTTTTTAAGACCTGCAGAAACCCTGAAGTAAATGTACCTTGATTTAAGAATGTTTCGATATTTCCAATGGAAAACAAGACAAAAAATACTAAGTAAACACGAAACAAGACACGTTTGCAGCACTGCGCATGGTGTGTTTTCATTCAACTGATTTTCCTAAGCCATCTCTTTAGACACAAGCAGACTGGAGCTGACAAGCAAGCGCCGTGTCAATCACACCAGAGGATGTTCTCTCGGCTTGTTTTCTTCCTGCTCTGATCCTCGGGGAGTTTGCACTAACCAGCATGGCCCTGGGCTTCCTTTCAGGGGCTGAGGGCCTGGAGTGCTGCTGCTGTTTTGCAACAGAGACCATACAAAACCATACAGAGCTGGACCGAATTACCAAGTCAACACTGAAGAGTGCTTCTGTTTGGAGTACAGCTCCAAATCTGGGGTTCTGCGGCTCAATCCAATTAACCGCAGCATGACAAGCCCTAATTTAAAAACAAATGCAAATCAAAAGCAAACAAATACAAAATAGAGGGAAAAAGTAAAGAAAACATCCTGTTGAAAGAAATCATGCTACTAATCTGGAGTTAATGTGCATTAAAGCAATATTCTGTGTTAAGTGCAATAAAGCTCAATGAGCAGCAGCTGTGACGTGCCGTCGATCACCGAAAGTGATTTCAACTCGTTTCTCAGTTTGTAAAAAAGAAATTAAACAGTGTTTTAAAGTCATTGCATGTGTTCACATGTAAACGCTTGACAACTATCCATAAAGTACTGTTTACATTAAATCAAGTAACACATGCAAGTTAATCCACATAGTAAAAGGATAACACTTTAGTTTAGGGTCCAATTCTCACTATTAACTAGTTGCTTATTAACATTAGTTACAAAATTTCCATATTGACTTAAAATCTTAAGTAATTTTAGATATTTGTACTGGAAAATTAGACTACTGTGGAAAATTATCTTCCTTTTTTGCAGTGATTGCACTGGGATATTTAAAAAAACATAAGTATTCTTGTTATAGCATTTACATGAGTTACAAGAATCAAACTTTTAGACTACTTTCTCTGGTCACACTTTAGTTTAGGGTCCAATTCTCACTATTAACTAGTTGCTTATTAACATGCAAATTTCTAGGATATTGGCTGTTTATTAGTACTTATAAAGCACATATTAATGTATTTTTCTGCATGAATATATTCTACAACCCTTAATCTGATTCCTACCCAATACCTTAACTTAACAACTAACTATTACTAAGCAGTAATTAGGAGTTTACTGAGGCAAAAGTCGCAGTTAATAGTGAGGATTGGACCCTAATCTAAAGTGTGACCAGAGAAAGTAGTCTAAAAGTTTGATTCTTGTAACTCATGTAAATGCTATAACAAGAATACTTATTTGTTTTTTAAATATCCCAGTGCAATCACTGCAAAAAATGAAGATATTTTTCCATGCTAGTCTAATATTCCAGTACAAATATCTAAAATTACTAACGATTTTAAGTCTTGATCAAACATAAGTGAGTTTATGCCTCAATCAAGAACAAATATCTGTCCGTAGGTTAAGAAAAACACTTTATTTCAATAGTCCACTTTAGACATTCTACCAACTATAAGTAACTTTGCAACTACATGTCAACTAACTCTTAATAGAGTATTAGTACTGTCTGCTTAATATCTGCTAACTCTTTATTCTGATGTTCCCCAAACAGATATTCTACTGACTATAAGTAACTTGGCAACTACAAGTCAATTATTCTCCTATCCCGAACCCTAACACCTAACCATAACCTAACAGTCTACTGACAGTCTACTAATACTCTAATGAGAGTTAGTTGACATGTAGTTGAAAAGTTTCTTGTAGTTAGTAGAATGTCTAAAGTGGACTATCGAAATAAAGTGTAACCGAAAAATCTTGTTTCCCACTGATGGATATTTTGTCTTGTTTTAAGCACAAAACTCAAATTTGATCAGTACTTATAAAGCACATATTAATGTCTTATTCTGCATGACCATATTCTACATCCCACCCAATACCTAAACTTAACAACTACCTCACTAACTATTAATAAGCAGTAAATAGGAGTTTATTGAGGCAAAAGTCGCAGTTAATAGGTAGTTTTGATCAAACTTAAGAGAGTTTATGCCTAAAACAAGAAAAAATATCTGTCCGTAGGGTAAGAAAAATCTTGTTTCTCCTTTAAATTAAGTTTATTTTTCTTACCCCATTGATATTTTGTCTTGTTTTAAGCACAAACTCAAATTTTTCAGAAAACATTTTGCTTCTCAAGTAAATGTATCTTAATGTATGATTTTTTTAAAGATATTTTTCATGGAAAACAAGACAAAAATACTAAAAAGCAAAAAAAAAAAGAAAAGTTTTCGGCACTGATTGCCCTTTAAGTTCTCCAAATGTGTTACTGAGGAACGGGTGAAAATTATTTTCCATATTAATCTTTTTAAACAGCATGTCTCAGATGCTGTTGACAGAACTGAAGAATTTAACCCAGAATATTCCTTTAAAGCAGAGATCAGCCCCCTTAAACAGTCATGTTAAGACATTGGCTGCAATGACAGGCTAAATCTCAGAAGACAGAGCAACACTCGGAGCTAATTAACCCATTAGACTCAAACATGTTTCCCAACATGCACTTGAGATCAGTTCCTATCAGAGTTTGCCAGCGGAGAGGCCCTTTGAAACGGAGCCTCTCAACTCTTCTGAAGAGCGTCCCAGACGGTTCCTTTGGTATTTTCTAATAAAAAACATCAACGTTTCCTGTGCATGAACGTCGGTTTGTAAACCACCGGGTTCCCACTTCTTCCTGGTGGTCATTTAAATAAGAGGGTGACCTAAAAAAGAGCCGGCGTGACTCATGAAGACGTGGGAGAGGAAAACATGACTAAGATGACTGAACAATATCAACCACAGATGAAAGTGTCTCGGCTTTTTATTCGTTACCTCAAACAGACTCCAGTCTGGAACGGACCTCACCAAACACCTCCAGAGTGAAAAGCCACAAACCACGCAACAGATCTGAGCTTTAACAGCTTTCCTTAATTGCACTGAAATGACAGAATGTGAGAAATAAGACAACAGAAATGCAATTAAAATAAGACTTAGTTCAGCCAAAAAATCTTTCACTTACCCTCATGCTGGTCCAAAGCATTTCTGAAGGATGTTCATGCTGCTCTTTTCCATGCAATAAAAGCATAGACTGATCAAGGGCTGTCAAGCTGCTAAAAGACAAAAAAAAGCACCATAAAAGGTCTAAACATGAAACATGAAAAAGTGGAAGAGTTTCAGTGCAAAAAAACTTTACATTTCAGTTTTCTTTTTAATTTGAACGTGTTACTTTCCATTTCTTTGTAATTATTTGTGACATTTACTATAGCAACTTCTGAGTTGGTTTATATTCTTCAAGTGGTATTAGACTGTGTGATTTCAGCAATCCTATAAGATCATTACAGATAACACTGTACAGCATGGGTCTAATAAACTTGGATATGGCATGAACTGTATGTAGACTGTAAGATAACGATACCTATTGATTTATAGGCTGCGACGCAAGTTCGTATAGAAGAATGAAATGTCATCATGTGTAAGTGGTAAACAAATAGAGCAAGATGAATCGCACTTTGGCAATTGGGCTTCTTAAGTGCGCTGAAAAAAAGAGGAAGTGAAAGAGGAGAATATGGACGCAGTCATATAGGGAAAAGAGGCCAACTGGGCATGAATTTTGCAAATGGAGCTTTGAAGTTTTAGAGCCATGTCAAGTTGTCATTTTATACACATTTATACACTTTTTTTGGTCCTTTTTAGAGCTTATCAGATGCTTAGGAACAAATTATGGATAAGCACATGACACATATTTGTTTATCATAGAAGATATTTTGATTATTCTGCAGATTATTCAGGCTCTAATGACTTCCATAGTATTTTTTGCTCCCCGAAGTCAATGAGATCCAACAACAGTTTGGTTACCCATCTTCTTCAAAATATCTTCTTTTGTGTTCAGCAGAAGAAAGTCTTACAGGTTTGGAACAACTTGAGGGCGAGTAAACGATGACAGAATTTTTTTGGGTGAACTATCCCTTTAAGAGCAAGGCATGGCCCTTTTTCTGCAGATGCTCTAAAGATCCTGACTGTAGTTTTTTGTTTGTAAGACTATTCAGGTCAGTCTTGCCACGGGCGCCCCCCTTGGGCCTCACTAAACTGTGCTACATCAGGTGGCTTGGTGCAGGCTTTTTTTTTTTTTTTTTGGAGGTACCTGAACTGAACATGCCAGTTTCTATAAATGTTTGTAAGAGAAAAAAACCTGACAGGTAAAAAGGGCTTTTGATGGGATAAGGAGGACAGTGAGAAAGGGAGGCAGGCGTGCGTATGTGAACTGTGGTGCCAGGCCCCTGGTCACAATCGCACAGATTTGCATTCCACTCTAACAGGATATTGCCCAAAGTCCCCCTGAGGAGCTTAGTCGTCGTGTTGGACCTTAACTCCCAGTGTGTACCACATCTCTCTCTCTCTCTCTTACACACACACACACACACACACACACACACACACACACACACACACGAATAGACACTTTTCTCTCTCTCCCTCCCTTTTCTTTCTCTCACAGCTTAATCCCCTCTGTCTCCTTTCTTTCTTTTAGCTCTTTCAGTTTAACTCTCACACTCTTCATCATCTCAGCTGCTCAGCCCTCCACTCGTCTTCTCATGGTCCCCTCAAACATTTAATTAGCTTATTGGCATACATCACTTCTCTTACTTGTGTTTACCTTCATTTTAAATCAGACACACATAAAAGTTATAAGTAGTAGACGCATTTTGACAATTGCGCAGTAAATAGGCGATTGCAAAAATATAGTTTGTTTTTTATTCTTCAAATGGTTACTTGTGTAATGAAAAATGCCATGCATGCTATACACTTACTTTCAAGTAAGTTTGCATTTCCTGAAGGAAAGAGCAGTGCTTGCAAGGCAGCAAAAATAAATGCAAAGGTGTGGCATTAACACTAGGCTTTGAGCATTTTAAATCACTTTAGCAACAGAAATATGGGATATTATGGCATGCACTTTTTCTTTTTAATCAATGATTCATCCCAAATATTAGTATTAAATTCAAGATTTTAATTTATACCATCTATTAGTAAACGTTCACCTGTGTGTTGCATATGAATGCAACGCCCACTTCAAGCGCACCTATAGTTTTAGGTAAGCTTAGATTACCAAAAATAGACAGCACAGACTGAAATGATGTACAACACAAAGTTTGAATCATGTTTAGCAGATTTTAAGTTAATACTAAAAAGGTTTAAAACCTATTTAACCAAAATAACCATGCAATATCAATACATGTATAAAACATTCTATGAAGAGAATTCACAGAATATTGATATATTGTTGTATATACTCAATTATTTTGATGAAAGATAGTCCAATATTTAAATTTTAATCTTGTAGTGTACAGAAATTATGATAATAAAAAAGAATGTTACACTAAGTCAACATTTGTTTTCAAACCCAACATACGTATTAAACGAGGAAAAACAATATACACGCCATAAAGGCTACATTCAGCCTTCCGTCATGAAGGAAATGTGATTCAGAGGCTGCAGTCAATGTTTTTACGAGTTTTAATTCTATATACCGCCTTCCCTGCCACAAAACCAGCCCCCACGCAGCTAGTTGAGAAACAAAAACTCTCTGTCCTATTCTCACACACACACACTAATGCACAAACTCACTCCGTCTTTGTCTCAAACACAGAGCATCTGGTCTTGGGTAGGGCAGCATATGTTTTAATTTTGATTGACTCACCTGTCACCTATACTGCCCTCCTCATTGTTACCCCCTCAAACACACACACACACACACACACACACACACATCCCCCCTTTTTTGCTCCCCGTAAAATACCTCTCCATTCCCCCCCTCCATCCTGCCAAACGCAGGCCATTAACCATTTCCTACGAGCTGCTGGTAAAAGGAAGGAAACAGCATGCCAGGCTTTCACACAACACGCGGCGCTAGGAAAGTTGTGCGCCCTTGAAGTCCAGCGAGCTGGGGTAAAAGTCATGCTAATTGACGGGCGAGCTTAATTCAAATGAGCCCGTAACTAAAATCGGACTAGAAAGAGCGGGGCGACCTGCGATAGGGTGAAACTTTCTAAACCTTTCAATCGGCCCGCCGTCAAACCACTTTGATGTGCTCGACGCTTTTCATCAGTTTCCTCTCCGCGTATGAAAAAGGCATTTCAAGTACAAAGGCTCGTGAGCACATTTGTAATTTGTCTCCTCTTTCGAGAACAAATGGATGTGGCAAAAACCATTTTGCCTTGTTCTGGAAAAAAGAGATAGATCTGAATGAAAGTGCATATGAAAGGTGCGAGGCAGGAGAGAGCGGACAGAAAGAGAAGAGGGGGGGGGGGCATGATCTCAGCCTGATTTTTCACTCAAGTCAAACCCTATTTCACATCAGGCTGTTGTAACACCTCGTCCGTGAGCCCTTCGAGGGAGACGGACATAAATGAGGAGGGTAGAGAGGTGAAAAAACAGGGGGTGATCGAGAATAAAGGTCCAAATCCTTGACTGTGAAAACTGTGGCACCGGGGAAGTGT
This sequence comes from Squalius cephalus, assembly GCF_949319135.1. Taxonomy (NCBI): domain Eukaryota; kingdom Metazoa; phylum Chordata; class Actinopteri; order Cypriniformes; family Leuciscidae; genus Squalius; species Squalius cephalus. The sequence goes on from NC_137137.1 coordinate 2,901,115, forward strand.
ATGAACGCCTTGTTTGGCTAATAACCTGGAGTCTTGTAAAATGTGAATGAGGGAGTCCTCGGAGCTTATAATTTCACACCCGTGAGGCAGGGGAGATGAGTGTGAATTGAAGGAGAACAGATCCACGGCGACGGTTCCCCAGGCCGTCACACCGGAGAGGAGAAGACAAGACCGATGACACCTAGAATAAAAAAGAGGTCTGGATCAGTCATCAAACCCCATACTGAGAGATGCAGCAGAGTCACAGTTACTTATCATAAACCACGCGCTAATTTCATTCAGAGATAACCACTGTGACAAGCGTGTTTACTTCAACCTGCAGATATCAATCACACATGGGATCTGTGTCACAATTGATCAACTTCTCAATGTAAATTTGATTCAAGCATATTAAGATTGGTAAAACTATACCTGTATGAATATTTAAAGTTCACTACAGTAAAATGGATATCAAAATATACTTTTTTTTGTATTATTATATTAGATGTAATACATTTTTTCTCCGCACACCACTGTAAACATAACAATGGATGCAAGTTGGGGCTAATGTGTTTACTTGAACCTACAGATATCAATCCCATATGTAATCTGTCTCACAATGGATAAACTTTTCAGTGTAATTTTGATCCTAGCATATTGGAAAATGGATATCTAAAGATTTTGTTTGTTAAAATATTTTTTCTCCACACACCATTGTAAACATAGCAATGGATAAAAGTTGGGGCTAATGTGTTTACTTGAACCTACAGATATCAATCCCACATGTAATCTGTGTCTGAAGCTCTACATTTATACTTGCTTATTAAACATTTTCTAATTAATTCGAAATTTTCAACTTCAACATTTTTGGCTACCAATTATGGTTCAATACTATCCATTTTGGATATTATCAGCACAAAAAGCATATAAAATCAGCACAAAATGTAGATCATGTCAATGTCCAATTGCATTTCTACGAACTGTCTGCCAGGCCTATCGTTCATCTTTAAAGCTGAAGTGTGCAATTTCATCAGTGTTTCCCAGATTTATATGCTGAAACAACTACAAAAAAGTTCTAAAATTGATTTCTCCGAGCAACAATTGGCTCAACCAATGGCGCGAGTTTGGGGCGAGACTATCTGTTTGTCTGTCCAATGACGTGTTTTGGGGAAACCTGTATGAAAACAAGCATTATCTTTGCAATTACAATAGGTGACAAAAAATAAAAAAGGAGCAGTATAAGCATGCGTGTGTATGCACTGAATTGCTGAGGTAGCTTTAATGATCATCATCTCCCTAATGATTAAAAGAAGGTTTGCCATCAATATCTAAATCTGCATTTTTGAACCATATCCCCCCCCCCCCCCCCCAAAAGAAAACTTCAATATCTTTTTGATCTTGCTCTGTTTTAATTGTGCCCCTGTATAAAAGGTATAAACAGACAGCTTTCGCTCTACACGTTAATGGGTATTTGCAGGAGAGAGAGGGGTGTGTGTGTGTGTGTGTGTGTGTGTGTGTGTGTGTGTGTGTGTGAGCTCCTCACCGCGGCAACCAGTGCTCTCAGAGGAGAACACTGCTGTAATTATAAAAGGAACAAAGCACTGGAGACTAAAAACACATGAAAGGAAAAGAAAACACACAAGCCAATCAAGGCTCTCACAAACATGCTCTCTCATGCACAAACACGCACACTGATACACACGTATTCACTCTTAGCTCTGCGCTTTGTCCGGCAAAGTTACATTACAAGCTTGTGATGATGCTTTATCAATCACAAAATGGCATTCAGAACAAATACATATCTGTATTTAAAGTACATTAGAACAGATCCTTAATTGATTGATCTAGTACACGCATCACACAAGAACCGATCAGACAGCCCTCTTAAACTGTCTTCTCCCAGAGGAAACGATAAAACCCTAAAAGCAGGAAGGAAGTCATGAAAGGAACAGGTCTGGATGAGGTGGGGTCACTATGATACACTCACACACACACACACACTGGTTTTAGTCAGAGATTCAATGAACAACTACCTGGGTGTTTTCAACCACATTATTTGCCCATAATAAAGAGAGAGTTCTTGCAAAAATAAAAGTTTTGCCATTCTTTGAGCTGTTTGACTTTATTTCTACTGTTAAGCAAAAAAGATTTTGTTCAAACAATGAAAGTCAATGGAGTCCAGGGTTGTTTAGACACCAGCGTTTTTCCAAAATATCTTCTTTTATGATGAATGATGGCAGAATTTACATTTTTGAGTGAACTTTTCCTTTAAAGCCTTAAAAAAAAATTTTTTTTTAAACCAAACTGGAAATTTAGCACAATTGATCAACTTTTTAGTGTATTTATGATCCTAACATATTGAGATCTGTATGACTATTTTAAGCTCACTAGAGTAAAATGTATTTTAATATATTCAATTTTGCATACATCTCCATTTTTTTTCACACAAAAAGAGGTGTTTTTTCCATGCACCATTGTAAACGTAGCGATATCACACGTCGGGGCTAACAGCAATGTTTTGTGTCTTTACCAGCTATGTTATGACTCCCTTGATGTTTTACAAGTGACATTTGGGTGTTGTGTGTTTGTGGGGGTTTCTGGAACGTTATATTCAAAGAACACTAAAACCGTTTTAAGTGTGCAAGATACAGGCGTACGGGGAAAACAGGCTTTTGACTTGAGTTCATGGTTTGGCATTGGCCAGATCATCCCTGCGCCATCCACTTTAAAACCACGATCAAACGCTTAAACGATAAAATACTCTAAAGAGAGAAAAACAAACGGCGTCAGCTGTTTCCTCACCTCTCATGTACATGTGCCTGCATGTACAGTGATGCACCCAGCAGTCGCGTATGTCTTCGTCTTCACAACATGTCATCTGTCAGTCAGACTTGTACGGCAGAGCGGCACAAAGAAAACTCAATCAGCCGCGGGAGCCTCTTTTTGTCTGCCAATTCTGGAACTTTCATGCTCCTTATTTGTCAGGTCAAAGGTTAAATTGCTGACCCTCCCTCTCACCCCCCCCCCTTTCCGCAGCAAAAGCTCTATCTACAGAATCCCCATATTTACATGGATTAGACTTCTTTCACGCTGAAGAAAGAAATCTGGTTCATAGTCAAAGCGGCCCACATCGCCGGAGTGGCCACGTTATTCACCGCCGGACAATGACCATATTGTGGGGATCTGAAAGAGGAGGGGGGTTGGAGGGGAGTGCCCCGCTTTTGGCCCGAGCTGGAGCGGAGAAGCCGCCCCCCTCCAACCCCCTTCCCTTTTCGTCCACGGCAAAGTTCTGCGCTTGTGCCACTAGGCTCACAGGGGCAAAACCCCATCCGCTCTCCTGACAAGAGCAAACAAAGCATGCCCACTGTGAACTAGATGAAGATGTCAAAAGCTTTTAGGCTGGTGGGTGGAAGGGGGGGTGGGTGGTAAGACAAGGTTTAAACCAACAAAACCAGAGAAAAGGCCCTTTTCACTCCCATGGATAAATCCCACTAAGTCTACGTTTCCACATCAGCTTTACTTTCCCCCGACAACAATCCAGCGACTCAATAAAATGATCAAGAACAAATAAGCGAGGCCTTCGAGAGGACGGGGCCACCGGTTTAGCAAATAGACCATGCCGAGCTAATCAGAGGAGAACAGAGGAGCTGATACCATATAGACATTTGGGAAATTTACACAACATTAGCGTTCTCATCTAATCCTCGATGACGTCCTGAGCTGAAACTTCTACAGGAGGCCAAACTGGGGTGCAGCACAGGGTCAAACTTCTAGAAGATGCTCTCTGCAAAAGTTGGAAAGACATCAGGCATTAGTATCAAGCACGTCACTTTGTTGGCGGAGTTATTTATAACAAAACGAGCTCAAGTTTCAGAAAGATGCTCACGTTAGAAGCGAGCATAGCATGTCACTATCATTTTCCTACATAACTTGTTTACTCGCTTTATATGTTACCCCACACACACACAACTACGCACACACACACAACTACGCACACACACACACAACTACGCACAGGCGCTTTCACACTCTGTTTCTCCAGTGGTGTTGAGAACAAATGAGAGCTGTAAGATGTTAATTAGTGTTTCCTCCTGTTCGGCGGGCCAGGGGTCTGAATGAAGAGGTCAACACTATCTGTGCACCTCAAGCTCAGACAAAGACAGAACACATTGTCTTTGACCAGCCAAGGCTTAGCACTGTTGTCGGAGAGAGAGAGAGAGAGAGAGAGAGGGAGCGGGCACATGTATGCTCTGGAATATTTTCGCAATTAAACACTGCTCTGTCCTTTTTTTTAGAAAGAAATCAAAACTGCTCGCCATCTCCTCTAAATTTCCTCTCAGTTGTAAATGGAGTCACTAGCTGTGATTTTAAAGACACAATACTTAAAGACAGTCTTTTTACAGCATGTTAGGACTGGATGTGAGCATTTTATGGATGTCAAAGATCAAACACTATTCATCTACTTCGGATCCAGAATCCTGGATCTGGAAAACAGTGACATTAGCACGCACAGAAAGCGGGGGGTTTTTTTGTAAGTGTTTACTTTTAAACATAGCTTTCTCTTCCAGGCCAACCAATACTGGGAAGTAGGAAGTATTTAAAGCGCAAAGTCTTGTCCCTTTTGAGGACCCACCATATAAAGCAGACCAGAGTGGAGACTATGGCCCATTCAGATGTTAATACATACACCATTCCACTGACTCTGATTAACTCCATGTGAGTTAATAGTTGCCCTGTTAACAAAGAGTTATCCTCCCATTCAAGTCGGCGGTATGTTTAGGAGGAGAAAAGCAAGGAGAGGGAACTTGTAGAGAACCTTTACAGTACAAGCCCCTTCAGGATATAATACAAGCTCCGTCTCCTCTGGCTAATCCAGCCCGCAGATGCTGGAAAGAAGCTCACTGCTCTTACAGGGACAAATAGTCAGAGAAAGGATGGAGGCAAACAAAAGAAATGTTCTCTTTTTTCCCCCCTGGGTCTAAACTGAGCCAGAGGTTCTCCAAAAGTGTGGGACAAAAACCGAGAAGACAGGCTAAAAGCTTATGTTGCTTTGGAAAGCTTTTTCTGTGCATGTTTATCCTCATGAATAATGATTGGAAGAACCAACTTAAAAGTGTTTTAACATCTCTCTTGGCTTTGTCCAGCATATTGCGGTCTGAGTTTTAGGATATTTAAGTTGCAAAACAATCAATAAGACTCCAGGTAATTATTGATGTTTTTAAAGATCACAGTACACTTACTTTAGTCGTATCCATTAATGAATGGACATAACCTCACTTTAGTTCAATTGGGATGTTTATCTACAGGTGTTACATATTTCAGAAATTCAACCCATAAGTCCATGCTCACCATCTCCCCTAATTAATGTACACCCAATCCGCTTAAACCTCAGTTTCCTCTTATTTTTTTTATTTTTTTTAGCCCCAGACTGACAGGTTAATATCAGAAGTTGATGGCAGTGGCAATCTCGAGCTAATCTATAATCAATTCCAAATGGTGTGACTGTATAATGAGACAGCCGTTAATGGGCACGAGCAGAATGGTCACTATATCCTACATAATTGGTTTAGTTGCCATGCCCTCAGCGTTTAAAACATTACCTTTTTGAAGTTTGGATGTTTATAATGGCTTTCGAGACTCACTTTTCGTAATTCTCTTTGATACAATTCTGAGGCGACATCTCAAAACGGACGTTGATCGTGCGCTCCTCGGCTGTATTCACTAGCTAACGTAATCACACACCTTAAATATCGCGATACCTGGGGAATGAACTAGAACCTCACTTTTTCACTTTTGATTAGTCTACGCATTTGAAAGAGACATATGCTTTATTTCGATGTAAAACAGACTACATACACACAATGAAAGTGTAAGTGCAATAATTAGATTATACACTTCATTGTGAACTCTTAGCGTGCAAACCCTTTTATTAGCAGTAAATGCCAAAAAAAAGCTGATGTGTAGGTCTACTATCTCTGAATCGGCTTAATCTTATTTAGACAAATTATTCTTTGATCTTGCACTGTGTCAATGCAATCTTTTAAAGCCTGGATGTCAGAACATGAGGAAACCAGTCGCAACAATATTTGGTCGAGAAAGAGAGAGAGAGAGAGAGAGAGAGAGAGAGAGAGAGAGAGAGAGAGAGAGAGAGAGAGAGAGAGAGAGAGAGAGAGACGCTGATCTCTCCCTATAATGCACTGTCTAATTAACAGGACTACAGTCAGAAAGAGTCGAGCGACGACCTCCTTCAACACGTCTATTTTTTCACGTTTCAAATGATTTTCATCAATTACGCCTGCATTATTATTTTTTTAACTAAAAGGGTGCATGCAGGTTAATAATATCCTAATAATAACAATAGCCTAATAATCAGTAGGCCTATAAATATGAAATAAGATACTAATGTTACTGTTGTTTCTCTAATTAAACGTCAATCTGAATTTAACTCTGTTTTTCAAATAAAATAAAAGAGCTTTGCACGAGATATGCAGATATAACATATTCGGGCAATAGTCCAGCATAAATAATCGTTCCTCTCGTCCATCTTGAACTCAGCATCAGTCTTGTGTCCCCAGTTTCCGTTCTCACACCTCATCAGAAGAATCTGATTCAGACAGAAGGTAAAGGGCAAACCTTGAACTCATTAACAGGTTAAAAGAAGGGCCACGAAACAGCACTATCCATCCACTTTTAATTCAGAGCAGAGAGAACACAGCCGACAGATCACAACATTATGGTCCATTTTAGTCATGTCTCGAGCGTTGAGCCTATCTAGTTGTGCAAAAGGAATTTCTTTTACTTTTAACTTATTTGTCTAATTTATTTCATTTTTAAGTGTCCTTTAATATAAAATATAGGCCTACTATTTTTTTTTTCCTCAGCCCAGATTCCACGGATAAAAGATTAACGATCCGTTCACCGGCAGTGAGTCGGTAGGCAGTGTTGGTCTATTCGTTCGTGGCGAAAGAAAAGCCCCAAATCTCAGCACAGAAATATCTGTGGTTTGATCAGAGCTGGATAGAATTATCACGGGGAGAGATAAAGGCGGCAGACAAAACGCGCTCGGTTTCCCTGGTGTTTGAGTACAAACCATATTAAACACGAGCTCCAGTTATTAGATCTGACTGAAACAGCACTGAGGAATATGAAACAGAGGTTTATGAAATCAGAGACAGTGTCTGACAAAACAAATAAAGAGTGTGCGTATATTTCAATAGGTTCGACCTTTTAAAGATGAATTATAAACGTCTGCTAAATTTGTAATGTTTTACAATGTTTTTACGCTTTTATTGTTTTACAGTAGGCTATTATTAAATGCAGTAGGCCTAAATGTAAAAGTAATTTTAGGGCATAATCTGTCGAGGTTTGTCTCACGCATTGCAAATTGTAATTTGGTGTAAATGTAAAGGTAAATGATTTAAAAGTTTTTAAACAAAACAAAAAGTTGTTTCTAAAATATTTCAAAATGTTATAGGCATATTTTATCATATAATGCATAAAGTGATACAAAATGACTTGTGATGTTTATGCACCACGCGATACTAATAGCCTAATGGAAAGCGCGTGCACCGTGTACTGTTGTTATGGTTACCTCTCTCTGGCGAACTCCAGATTTTATTTCGCGACAGCTGAAAATTGCTGTGCAATCTGCAATCTAACTTGTAGTCGTACATTTCTGAAACGTTTGAAAACCTGCTGACGCACACAGCCTATTTTGTTTGACTTCCTTATCCAAGCCTTAGCTAAAAGATGTGGTGGGTGGGGGTACTAATTCATAATTCGCACACTGCCTATAAACGCATCGTAGGGTTAGCTAGAAGTGTTTTATGTAGTCTATTTTGTATGTATTTTGTCCTTTTCCGCATTTTTTTTCAATTAGATTTGACAGATTCACGAAATATTTCGCACACGCAAGATATCCCGCACTGAAATGTTTAATGTATAAGACAGAGAGCGCACATTATTAATATGCATGTATTCAATTAAGGGTATTACACAGGATTTCATTTGCATAAGGATTTGGGAGCTTAACATGCCTTTTCATATTTGTGCAATAAAACTTTAATATTAACGCCTGCCCTTCAATGCCGTGGGTACTTTTATTAATAGTCTATCTGTCTACTACACCCCTATTACTATTGGCTACTATACCATCGCTGTTCAGATCATCTTAATGGGCCCCAATCGCATGATTGCCAGGCCTGTGACAAATTGTCACTGGTATATTTGTCACTCTACATAAACAGTAGCTGCACCTGTTTCTCTTCTGACAGCTCAGACCAGTGTGTCATTTTTTTTTTTGGAAAGGATGGCGGGTATAGCCTAAATATTTGGATCAGCGGACAAAAGTGTGCTTATTGTAGGGATTCCCATGCAGGTTCCCACAATTGGAAATTATAGCACACTTATAGCCTACTGCAAAAACAAGTTAGCCTATGTTAGGGGTCATCTCTTGCATGTCGGTCTTCTTCTTATCAAACTGCTGTGTGATACAAACAATTGATGGAATTTACGCGAAAACAGGAATATTTTTGGACAATGTCACACATCAGTAATAGGTCAATTGTTAGAAAATGAAGGGTTAAAATTCCATCATATAATTTTCCTCTTAAAGCTTTTGAATGCTTCAGACAAGCAGCGGTGACATCTCTTTATTCAATGAGCTGAACCCGTGTCATACCCTTCAAGAACATTACTAAATAGCTAATGACTATCGATTACATCCTTAAAATAGCTACTATGCCATCACTATGAGCCACATACAATCAAAGGTCAGTTTTAAAGAATGTTTGTTAGTTTCTTCGTTTGCAGCACTGAGTTAAAATACACAAATCCCTGCGGTTACATTTCCCAGCACTGTGTGTGTGTGGAGCTCGAGATCTTGTCAAAAAGCCAGGTGTTTGTTTATAAGACACAAGCTGATAATGTGTCAGAGTTAATGCCATCCTTAATTTGTTGTGCTGCTCGGAAACACACTTACTCTCAGGTTCTTATTGGAGGATGCAGAAGCTTTTTGAAGATTAAACAAGAACCCATGACAATTTTTACAGTCTTATCTTGAGCAACTAACAAGCTCTTTTCTTATAGCTTCTTGAAACAAGGATTTCGATTTAAACATGCATGGCATTCAGTGACTTTGTTTACTGTAATTTAACCTATACACATTTTTAATAGGTTTACATTTTTTACAAAGAGACTAAATATTACAATTTATATATTAGACAGAATTGCTGAGCATTTTCAGTATTTTGCCCCCTAACATGATTTCAAAACTTTTGCACAAAAACATTTGCACGGGTTTTTGTTTTTTTTCCGTGCAACCTACAAAACCACTTACATGTAAAGAGGAAGCCGAAAGCAAATAAGCCTGCTGTTCGAACAAACAAAGTTTGAGTGTTTGTTATTAAAACTTGTATTCTTTAAAACTTTGTTTTTAATTTTGATAAAGTTTATGTATTGTGAAGCTAACACACTTCACAATAGGCCTACAACATATAAAATCATTTAATTTTTTTTTTTACGGAGCATCAAAGCTATGTTAACTCTGTCATGCAGTGCCATTTAAAAATCAATTGATATTTGCTTCGAACTCTCATATGTTAAAACACGAGTCACGTGGGGGCTGTATGAATTTGTCTCCCACTGGCTTGTTTCTGAGGTCCGCTGCTCTCTAGGGCTCGAAATTAATACTGTCTCGCCAATTAAGTTCAGAGCGCCAATTAAGAGTGCTTTATGAATTCTTAGAGTAAAAACAAATCTAAAAACGTAAATGAGCAACTGAAAACAGCATCGCAAAAAATGTGTTCAAAATATCAAATAAAAGAATGTGACTAAACTTTGATATATCGTCAACTAAATTTTATTTATTTCGTGCTTCTGTCCGTTTTTCTTTAGTCTCCTGCATGGTTCACATATAAGAGAAGTGGCTCTCTTTGCGTTGTTAGAATAATCACCTATTATACTGGATGGACTGAATAAGGAAAACAAATATGTGGCCTTTTGGGATTTGGAAGCAGTGGCTCACAGCAGTCTATATGAGGTACAAAAGAGGGCGGCCATCAATAATGGATGATCCGAGATATTCATTGTTTTCTAAACACTCACCTCATAGAGATTTTTTTTAAAGAACGAGTATAATAGTCTATATTAATGAAAGGTTATTTTAGGAGTTTTTGGAGAAAATAAAATGCTCACAGAATGACATAAAAAAAATAATAATTCAAATGTGAAAAATATGAATGTGAGGAAAACCATGCACATGAAAGAGATTATTATTAGTAATTATATAATGCATCTTCGTTTTTTTAGAAAAAAACAATTTAAAAGGGGCAAAAAGCAGGTTAGATTGACGAAACAGCCGAATTCACTGTGACACTGACGTTAATTGCACTTCTCACAGAGACTCTGAGTTGTACATCCAGTGCTGTCAGTAAGACAGGCTATTCCGCTCTTCTGTATCCTTTTGTTTTAACCAGTCACGGGGATCTGTCCGGGGCCGAGGTGTTTGGTAAAGCAGATCAATCCGAAAAAACAATGGGTTCAAGCCAAAGTTAAAAGAAAATATCGCACTAGATGCATCGTATAAGACATCGGCGCATAAAAAGTAAGCTTATGGAATTCATGAAATCAAATAAAAAAAATTGAGCGATTCACTTGTCACTTAAGACAAAGACGTGGAATGTCCATTTCACGAAAGTTAAATATCTCACTGCACGTCAAAATAAAAACAAGTCGATCATATTAAGGCTAATGTTTACAAAAAATAAAACAATTGAAACTGTCCAAAGTATTAAAGTTATGTATAAATTTAGCCTTAAAAAAACTTGAAAAATGTCATTTGAGAAAGTCTTGAGTTACCATCAAATTATGGTCCAGCTGACATTAAAATCCCTGCAACAATTCGATACAGCGAGTATATCAAGAGTTCGAACAGCCAATAATCACGAACGGAACGGCGTGACGTCAAAGTCCCGGTAGAAAAGGCGCGTTGGGTTTGCTCACGTTTGGAGAGGGAAGAGCGCAGGGAACCTCACTGTCTTCACTGGATTATACAAACCAAAAGTGTCCTCAACTCCTCCTCCTTCTCAATCGTTTACAGGCTGATCCTACTGCATTCGGGACGAGCAACAACAGGCTCTTATCACAGCAAAAGCTCTATATGTCAGGACAACCATCTCATTTGTTAGAGCAAACCTTTGAGCTGATTTTTACCCGTATTCAAGCTGAAGCCTATTGAAGTTGGACATTTTTGGTGTGTGTGTGTGAGTGTGTGTGTGTGATGACAAACTGTCGTGGAGGAGGATGAAGATATAACCACTTGCAGAATCTGAACCGTCACTGTAGTCGTTCCTCCCAGGCATTTCGGGATTATATATTTTTATTCTTCGGCGATGCAATAACGGATTGTTTTTGTGTTATGAGCGGCAGCAGACACGCTCCAAGACTGATTTCTGAAAAGACAAGAAAGAAAAACTGAGATCTTGCACTGACAAATGCATGTCCAAAATGTGGTAACTGAAAGTTACTCAGGAAGAAATAGGAGGGTCCAGTGTCACACATGTAGAGGGGCTTCGGTAGCTGGTATGTCCTCAAAGCTCCGGAATGCTCTCATAGGCTAAACCGATCCTGTACCGGTGCATGCTCTGCGATCTCATTCTCTGATGCATTTCAAAGAATCTATCAGAATACAGAGTTGACATTTCTGATAAACGAATAGCGTTTAGAGCGATTAGATTCTCCGAACGGGAATTATTTAGCGTGTGAGAGGAAGAGGTCATATGAACTGCACAGGGCTAGAAGTGCGTCTCACGGAAATCTTGGGTTGCAGATCTGACGGAAACACGTGCTATTCGGTCTCATCTGCGGCAACGATGCTTTTCCACGGTCTGCCTGGAGGCGAGATGCATGGTGTTCTGGAAGAAATGGAGCGGAGAGGAAAGAGCGACTCGGCGACTATCAGCTCGGCTATAGATATGGGGGAAACAGAGACGGTAGGAGAAAGCCATGCCTCTCGCTCCAGGCGCTTGCTTGGAAATTATAACAGCCTATGTTAACTGAACCGTTATTCAAACAGTGGTATAGAGGCCCAAGGATGGGATTTCGATCTTGTCCATTTAAACAAATTTCAAACTTCAAACTTCTGCGAAGCCAAAAATGATAGGCCTGGTCTTCAACGCATTGCTTGTAAATCTTTTGCCATGGGTGGATTGCAAATTGTCACAGAAAGCTACGATAGGCTATACCACAATAGGCCTTTCAGTTTTTAATGGTGTACAATTCAGTTTATTTTCAACTGATTATTCGATAAAAATGCTGAAATATCAATGCATTAGCGAGCAAGAAAATCCCTGTTCGGTTTTGCACAGATACTGACATTTATAGGAAATTCCTATTTTACAAATGCTTGTGCAGGGCTGCTCAACTTTAAGAGAAATTTGTAATTTAAAAATGCATTTCTTTTTTCAAAACATTTGAGTGTGTTAATTAGGACAAACTAATTATCAGGCGTTATAATTGAACTTAAATAAATTGACAGTGTTTTGGGCCGTGATATCTGTGATTAAAAAAGAAACTATGTCGAACCTCACGGTTAATTCCTTTGCCATAAAATTACATCTTATCAGTTTCTTTGGCAACAATGAACTTTGAATGCTTCAAACTATTTTAATATTTCTAACAGTGCATCTTATTATTATTTTTACGCTGGCAAACCCACAATTACAAATAAAGTAATTATTAAGAACAAAATAATATATTTATCACCCATGTATATATAAGTGTTTTATATATAATAGCCTATATCCTACGAGTGTGTTTGCAGTGTGTATTTAAGGCCACACAACACGCCGAACGTAAACACAATAAAACAAGCGCAGTCTTTGATTAATTTGTTTACATAATTATCAAATTTTTCCAAAATTGTGCCTTTGTTAATTAAATAAAAAATATATAAATAAACAACATGGACGCATGCATACTCAATTCTTGAGGTTATTTCCTTTGTATGCATGGTTTTCCGTTGTAACTGGAAACATTAAATACTTATCAATGGTGAATATACACTTCTGTATTCTGAATTTGATCTTACGCCCCTCCCATTCTGTACAGAAGTGAACACTAGTAATACCTCATTCTTTGGACATTTTTAATCAGCAAATGCGTAAAATAGCCAAGTGTTTACAGAACACTTTAGATGTACGATGTATTTGATCTTTTACCAATCTGCCATTAAATGATTTGTAAAGCATTAGAGATAATGTTGTCGTGTGCTTGTGTGTGTTTGTGCAGAACATGCCTTCCATGAGCGGGGACCGACTGGCTCTGTGCGCGGGCTGCGGAGGGAAGATCTCGGATCGCTATTACCTGCTCGCCGTGGACAAGCAGTGGCACATGCGCTGTCTGAAGTGCTGCGAGTGTAAACTCAACCTGGAGTCTGAGCTCACCTGCTTCAGCAAAGACGGAAGCATCTACTGCAAAGAAGACTATTACAGGTGAGCAACTGCAACTGTCGCTTCAAGAGTTACGTTTTTCTTGTGGATAAATAATTAAAAGGCTAAACTTGTTGTAGCAAAATACCTACTTTTTGTCTGTAAACTATATTTTGGTGTGTGGGACGTGGTTTCGTCAGTAGCCCATAAAATGTAATAACCCAGACAAGACGTAACTAATTTTATTGTATAAAATGATTTTTTTTTTTGTAGATGATATTAATGCATGTAAACACGTCGTTCGCTTAAATTAAATGAATTACTAAAATACAGAAACTACTGATATTAGCCTCAAGGCATGATTTTTGCCTAAAATTGAATGTTTTTGTTTAAATTAACGAAACATCCTGTATAGCAAAATGCTAGATTTTTTTGTCTAGATATTGATACTTGTGAAGACGTCATGATGCAATTTAATAATTGCGTTTAATTCAATAATCAAGAAACTATGGCATAGGCTAACGTAAAAAATATTCCCGAGTTGTGCCTGCATGGATTTAGCAGTGTAAAGTGATTTTGAACGTCATTATAAAACTAAATAACCGAGAGACGATTTACCTCAGGAGCTTCATCTTAACATTTTATTTGTTGGAAAAAAGAAAGCAGCAAAACCAAAAAGCGCCTTACTGTGTGATGTTTGGATGATATTTATCTGACCGTGCACTGATTCTGTATGTCATTGTACAATTTAATAATCAGAGGGAGGCGAGAGGCCTATTAAGATAATCATGTAAGTGAAGGCTTTACTCATTTCCACGATCAAATTAGGCTCCAGCACACGTCAATCTAAATTGTAGGTTATTTAACAATTATTTATTGGCAAGACTGAATTCCACTGCACGAGTTAACTCTATTTGTTCATGCATCCTGCTGTTTGAGGCATGATACGTGCTCTCCTCTTCAACATTTATTTCAGATAAAATAATTTACAAATTACAATTCCTCCAAAAGTTATTATGAGAAGCAGCACATTTAATGTCAGACTGGTGAGTGGTGGGCTCACCTCTGGTTGAAGTGATCTGAAAGGTCACAGCTGCTCTATTCTCCCACAGAAGGTTTTCGGTGCAGAGATGTGCCCGGTGCCACCTCGGGATCTCGGCCTCGGAAATGGTCATGAGGGCCAGGGATTTGGTGTACCACTTGAACTGTTTCACCTGCACGACTTGCAACAAAATGCTGACGACTGGGGACCACTTCGGCATGAAAGACAGTCTGGTGTACTGCAGGCTACACTTTGAAACGCTCATCCAGGGAGACTTCCCCACGCATTTCAATCACACGGATGTAGCGTCTAATAAAGGACTGGGCAGCACGGGCCCTCTAGGACTGTCTTATTATAACGGCGTGAACACGGTGCAGAAGGGCCGGCCCCGAAAGAGGAAGAGCCCTGGGCCCGGAGCGGACTTGGCTGCTTACAATGCAGGTGAGAGCATTATTGGCGTTTTGCTGTTGCTGGTTAACTGCTATAGTTTTATTCCTTGGATTCGTTTTATTTTCATTTGGCACGAGGTGCAAGCCGATTTCCTATCTGATGTTGCACAACTTTTTTAAGAGCGCGTAGTAGCCTAATGCCTACTTACTGCGATTTCGGGGAATTTCCAGGTTTCTAAAACTTTTTGGGGTGCACTACCTAACGAAATCGTTTCAGAGCAAGACAAAGGAAGAAACCTGGCCAACTGCATGATGATGAATTTGCAAAAGCAACTAGGCCTATACAGTGAAATTTCGTTTCAACAATAGGCTATTATTAACTACCGCGATTTCGAACAACAATTACGACTGTTATAAATAATTGTATGATTAATTAATTGAACCCACACATGCAATAAATAAACTGCTTTCTAATACGAAAATCAGGCGGGAAATATTTAAAATAGCATTTCTGAATGCAGTCCTCAATGGGAAAAATGAAAGTTTGTTTAAATAATATATATTTTAAACTGTATTATTTCGTTGATTGTTTTTTTTTTTTAGACTCTGTCATTCTAATTCGTTTGAGAAGATATCTTACGTTTATAAAGCACGTGGTGATGTTTTTATGAAAGCCCGCTATCCTTAATTAGCAATATAGCTTAGTAGCCTAATTCATTAAACGTTTCATCTCGTATTTACCGTGTAGGCCTATTTTTAAATACAAAAGTTTTGCCCAAGAAACGAGAAATAATATACGTTCACCTCTTTACTACGTAAAAGGATAAAATGCGCCACTTTTTAAGACAATCGACACACATCACAGATTTCTACTTAAGCACTCGAGCTTGTGCTGAACAATTTGGAACAACGTGACTTGTTCGCTCGGGCGTTTCGGGGCCCTCAGCGGGGCATTTGGGCCCCTGCTTGAGGACCAAACAGAGGAATGATGACGACTACAGAGACTGACAAGTGGAAAATGGCTTAGATGCTAGTCGAGACCTCCAGAAGATTAAATACAAGAGAAAGAAAGAAAGAAAGAAAGAAAGAAAGAAAGAAAGAAAGAAAGAAAGAAAGAATCTTCAGCTTTTCCAGGCAAATTCAGACGAATTAATTTACCCTGGGTTTTGCTCTACAAAAAGATCAGTCAAATATGACGATATAGCCTTCCCTTTCTTCACGAATATTCAAGTAGTATTTAATGCAAAATATAGCCTACTGGCATAAAGCGATATACAATATTAATGAACGTAATGATAAAAATAAAAATAAATGTAGAATCGTTTATGTGTCAGATTATGTCCTGGTCTATATCGCATGTTATTATTTAAGACCACAACTAGTCTATAAAATACAAGTTTAACAGGAGTTTTCATTATATCTCCAAGCTCTATTTCCACTAAAAATGTGTAAATGCGATGTTTTCTTTATCACTTTAAACTCAAATTGTCTGGTTGCTTTGTAAATCTTGTTGTCTAGGGATCGTTAATTGAAGTTGGCAAAATTATCACAACAACTGCGGTCTTGCTTGGTGGAATAACCCGCTTGTGAAGAATTGTTAAAGGAAAGTTTTTGAAATCAGATCAACCGTTTTGACAACACAGCAGTTAACCAGAGTGAGTGAACTTTGCTGTCTCTCTGACACAGTCAGATCATTGCTGCCCCCATCAGCTCACACTTTAAACAACAGCACGAATACAAGGACAGCAAGATCAAACCCTGAGAAATAAGAACAAGAAAGACAGTTTTTTTTGTATTGCAATACTACAGCTACCACGTGCACATAAATAATTCTGTGCTCAGTAAAGATAACTGTTCTTGACGTGCATCACTGTAGTAAAGGTGACAGTATTTCTCAATGGCCATATTTATATCAGGAAGAAACATTTGTTCGCCATGTGCGGCGTTGTAAAGCATTCAAGGTTAATTATCTGAAGTGTTGATCAGACCATTTTCAATGACTAATATTTGTAGTTGTCAGAGAAAACATAATTCTGAACTGTCATGCGTCTAGCAACACATAAACTTCTGCCAAGAATTTGGAACTGGCGCAAACACATTTCTGACACATTCAGACGGGCCTATCTACTAAACACTTGTGTCCAAAGATGGATAGTGTGGGCTTTTTCCACCATCAAATTCTAGACATCATAAAAACAGAAACAAAGATAGAGCCATATGTGGGGGGTGGGGTTGCTATAAAACCGGGTAAACCCACCAGTGCTGAGCATGTTGATTTTTTACATGAAAAAGTGAAATAAATTATAATGCAGACTTGCATGCTTTAAAACATTTGCATTTCGAATCAGATGTGTTTTATAATAAAGAAAAAAAGAGCATGACGTAAGACTACAGCATAATGCAGATTATTATGCATGTAGTAAGTTGCAAACACAGCAACATGATGGTGCTGTGGCTGCTTTATGTGGTCAGATCCAAGACTAAACACATTGTTGTTGTGCAATCGAAGAAACCTCCTCATTCTCACCACAGCGTTCTGTCTGTCATCAGATCCAGTGTGTTTATTGTTTGCTCAGTGAAGGAGCTTCAATTATGACCCATTGAGTTTAGGCTTTCTGCACTTATTCAAAGTAAAACTCCACTTGATTTGCATGTCTAATTTTAATACTGTGGTTCAGCTATTGAAATGTTTGGACTATAGAACACTTTGGGATCAATATCAGGAGCACATCTAATCAATTGTCTATTATTATTATTATTTTTTTTATACAGCTTTGAGCTGCAATGAGAATGATGGCGATCCGATGGATAGAGACTCACAGTACAGCTCCAGCCAGAAGACAAAGCGCATGAGAACGTCGTTTAAACACCATCAGCTGAGGACCATGAAGTCTTATTTTGCCATCAACCACAATCCTGACGCCAAGGATCTGAAACAGCTGGCCCAGAAAACAGGTCTCACCAAGCGTGTCCTACAGGTCAGAAATCAATCGTTTTGGGTTATTGCAGTACGCGAGATGTTTGTTAATATAAAAACAAACATTTAGTCATAAAGAGCATTTCAAATTCCTTCACTTCAGCAACAAATGACTAGAGGAATGAAGATGGTGATCAAATGTAAATCACGTGCCTCTTCTCCTCAATGGAATGATGTTAATTTGCTTCAAACAAAAAAGAAAGCTGAATTAATAACATGTACAAATAAAGCATGAGGAACCTGGAAATAAAAGAAAACACTGGGAACACTTTACAGTAAAGGTTCCATTAGTTAACATGAACTAACAACGATACATTATTAAATACATTATTATTTAATATTAATGGACCTGAGCTGACATGAACTAGCAATAAACAGTTGCATTTTTGTTAATATTAACAAAGATTAATACTGTATAATAAGGTCCCATTAGTTAATGCATTAACTAACAATGAGCAATGCATTTGTTTAAATGTTACCCAGCTGTGTCAGATATCACTGAAACAAGAAAAAATGAAATGCATTTGGCTCACAAATGCTGTGGCAAAACAACCAGGGGACAACGGAAAGCAAAATATACGAACTAAAGAATTAAAAATAAGCCTCTTCGATGAGTAATGTTCGTCCCCTGAGCATCACGTCGTTCTCACATCTTCTGCCGTCTCGGTTTGCAGGTCTGGTTCCAGAACGCCCGGGCCAAGTTCAGACGAAACCTCCTGCGTCAGGAGAACACGGGCGTGGACAAGGCTTCGGACGGGTCGACCATGCCTGGAGGAACACCGTCTGGACCCGCCTCGGAGATTTCCAACGCCTCCATGAGCCCGTCCAGCACCCCGACCACCCTCACAGACCTGACCAACCCCACGATGCCCACCGTCACCTCCGTACTGACCTCTGTGCCAGGCAGCCTGGACGTTCACGAGTGTCGGAGTCCATCGCAGAGCACCTTAACCAGCCTCTTCTGATGCTCACACGTTTGCACAGACACACGTCACCTTCGTCTGCTTCCTCAGAAGAACGTTCATGAGTGCGGCGTCTCAACGGCCATCGCAATCAGACATCGTGCTTGCAAAGCATAGTACCGTTCTGACACAAATACTCATTCGCATACTACATCTGTCTGATACATAAACCAATCTACCTGGGCATCTTTTGTACCTTTACAGATGTGGCCAATCCAGACTTGGAGAAAAATGGAGAAAAAAACGAGACTCAGAGAAACTCATTGTTTGGCCACGAGGCTCTTAAGAGTGTTGCATCTTTTGGCATCTGGATCTGTTGATAATAGTCTTTGAAACGACTGATTTGCATTTTTATTTTTCCATGCGTTTTCCCCAACCATGTTTACAGAGAGAGACTGAGCTGCAGCTTATGGGAAATTCATTTGTTTGTTATTTATGTTCATGCACAGGGGTCAGTGTGAGGAAACTGGATTATAATGTGAATAATTACGAGATGAGAACAGCGAAACTTAGCCTGACTGTCACGTGCCTTATCCTGCAGTGTAGTCACTGAAGCCCCTTTAGCAATGCTAAACCAACTACATCGGAAAATGTGTATTTGAATTTGTCGGATGATGAAAATGGTTGAGTAAATCATATGCGCGCACACACACACACACACACACACACACACACACACACACACACACAGGAAGAACTGATCATTTACTCTCATTCCAACATATTACCTCACTCAGAAATCACTGGATCTGATAGCAGTACGTATGAAACCTGAGAACACGTTTCAATCTCACGAGACGACAAAATGCACTGGGAGGGAAAATGGCCACGGAGAGTTTGTAAGAAGACAAACCTTGATCGGAGGAGCGTCACGCAACGGAGCTCATCACAAAACAAACACTGATTTATGGAATGAAACACTCCCCCCCCCCCATTCGGTTAGGTGATTTTTTTTCTCAACCATTAAGATGTGACAGTGTTGGAGACAGGGTAAATGTTTCCATGGTAACCAGAGGCTGCTTGTTGAAATGCTGTACAGTTTTGACAGATTATTATGAAATTTCGAGTCCACTCCCTGCAGTATCCCCTTTGATGTAAATCTTCAGTTCTGTAAAAAATATAAAAAAAAATGAATCACTATTTTTTTTGTGGTCCTCATTATTTCACCAATTTCAAAGCATTTAAACAGAACTATGGAAAGAGAGCAATGCACATTGTCTAGAGCTCCAACGGCAAAAATACAGTAAAACTGGACATTAATAGATTAAGATGAGGCGAGTTTGATCAGTGTTGTCATGGTAATTCATAACTGAGAATCTTAACGCATTTTGGTGTGATCTGATAATACACATCTTGTCACACACTCTACATGCTTGCATTTCAACAAACATAAGTAAATTCATTAATATTAAGTTGAATATTAATTAAAAAAAAGAGAAATAACCAAATCAAAAACACACTTCTTTCTAAGCAAAGCTTTTTGCAGCTTTATGATCAGAGGGATCTGGGTCCTGAACAGTATTTGGCTTTATCACATGAATAATCTGAGATAATATGAAAACAGCTTCGATTAAACATTTTAGAAGTAAAAATCTAAACTATCTTCTATGCATAAAACCGAGGAACACAAATGCTTTATAGTAATATTAGATATAAAATAATTTAAATGAACTTTTAACATATTAAACGACAAGAAATGCAACGCATATCCTATGTCAAGTGTCTTGGGTTGTTGGTTTGGTTTTGTATGTTCTTGTACAGTGTGTGTGTGTGTGTGTGTTACTTTTGAGCTGAAAACCTCTTGTGACTAGGAACCTGGAATTTATTAAGATAATTATATTTAAATGGTTGAACAGTGGAGCATTTGGAATCTAACTTTATTACAGCCCATGTGAAATATATGGTCACCCAGTCATACATACCTGGATGTTTTGGCGCTCGCTGACATCCGCTGAATGCTCCCGTTTTCACGCACATCAACACGTCGGTCTCGACACACGATGTTTCCCAGTGCAAACAAGGCCTTCAGTGAACATTAGGTCAGTGACTCTCCACGTCTCCGGTTTCTCTCGCCGCTGTTTGTTGAAGTGAGTGTGACTGGGGTTGTGGAGTGGTCTGGCGTGATGCCCACCGCTCGGGCTCCTGGAGGGCTGGCAGCCCAGGGTTGTAATGGGCTTACGATGGGTGCCAAAGCCAGCCAGCCACCGTGGAAGCCAATGTGGTGCCCAGATGTACAACGCATTCCCACAAAAAGCCACACGATGAAGGCTTTAATAGAGAGAGAGCCTGCTATTTAAAACACACTACAGCCCTTTTGGAAATAGCTGGTCCAATAAACTTTAATATGGAATATTATGACTGTGCAGAATCCGAGGCTCATCACATCGGTTTGGATGTTTGTGACGTGCCCTATACCTAGCGAAGACTTTAAGACCGAGTTTTTTTTTTTTTTTGCAGATATATTTACCGACAGGCTACACCCAGATCTTTTCCAAAAGCTTGTTTTCTTTGTGCTCGAGCTGCCTGGATCTGACCTTGCCAATTGAAACTTTCAACTCACATACAATTAGAAATGCATAAGAATTGGCTCTAAACAATCACTGAGATTAGAGGTTAAATAGCAGACAAGTGCACTATGCCAATCTCTGCTTGTGTTTACTTGGAAAATCTTACAATAAAAGAACTGACAATTCATTTAAAACTAGGGTAACACTTTACGAGGCTCCATTTGTTAACAGGAACAAACAATGAAAATTCTTCTAAGGCATGTATTAATCTTGATTTCAACATTTACTAACGCATTATTAAAATCAAAAGTAGTGTTTGCTAATATTATTTAATGGACCTGAGCTGACATGAACTGACTAACAATAAGCAATGCATATGTTATAGCACTTATTAATCTTTGTTAACATTAGTCGATACAAATATGACTGTTCATTAATGGCAATGCATTAACTAACATTAACTGATGGGACCTCATTGTAAAGTGAAAGCATAACTTCTTATAATTGTCATGTTGGCTGATAAAAATTATTAATTAAATCTAAAAATTCCATCACAAAACATGTGCAATTATAGTAGCAGATGGTAATTTCATGCTACTTTAATGTATATTGTGATACTGAATGATTAATATTCTTTAAAAAAAATCATGGTATTTACATGGTACTTTAAAGAGAGTTGGGATGGGAAATGGACCAAATAAGATGCTACTTTTTAGGTTGATTCTGTATTCATCAGCATGTAACTCTTAATTAAAAAAAAAAAAGTCAAAACGTATTCAGCTAGATGTCATTTTCTCCTTAATATGATAAATTAACATCTCAGACAAATTGTTTGTGTGTGTGTGTGTGTGTGTGTGTGTGTGTGTGTGTGTGAGTGAGAAAGAAATATTTTATATATATATATATATATATATATATATATATATATATATATATATATATATATATATATATATATATATATATATACACACATACACACACACACACACATATATATATACACACACACACATATATATATATATATATACACAGACATACACACACGTATATACACACACACATACATATATATAAATGCCAATTGTCTGATCAAAGCTATGTATTTCTAGATATTGGTAGACATATTTATTAGCCCTATATACATTTTATATGGTACTTCAAGAATACCTTTGCTATTGCAATGGGAAATGCCCCAAAAAACATGGTAATAATATGCTACTGCAGGAGTTGGTTATTCGAGAAAAATAATAATTATGGCATACATATGTGAAAAAGTACAGCTAGATGTAATTTTCTCCTTAATATAAGCAGTGCCACCTAAGCAGTTATGACAGGAGATCCGCTCTGTAGAAGCAGCAATGCTTTTAGGCCTCGCTCGCTGCATCGCTCATATCTTTGCCCAGGGCAAAGGATGGTCATTGCCTTTGGCTACGAAACCCTCAGCCCTTGGCAAAGCAACAGTCCACCCCTGTTCAGAGCAGACTGACTTCAGTCAACAACAAACTTAGCCCTGGTCTGGGTCAGGCTTCGCACAGATCGGCTACAAGCTGCATTTAACCGTCCTCATGTAGCTGCTGGCAGACGTACTCGCTGTTGATTAAGAGCTTAAGCTGATCTCAGATTCGCTAACAATAAACTCCAAGTAAATCTGAGTTCCTCAAATGGCTACTTACCTAGGGTGCTTTTACAAAAAGAATCGTTAGCCAACTATGGTGGCAAGTTCCGTCGTTATCAGCATAGTTCAACGAGTTGGTCTTTCCCGACACCATAGTTCTAACGAACATTCGCAAACAGCATCGCAAAGGTATTGTGGTTGGACTTGGAACAACAAATCTGGACCTGTGGTTAGAAGCAGAGTTTCTTGTTTTTAGGACATGTGGACTTAATAAATCCTTATCTTGAGCAAAATTAGCAAGCTGACATTCAGTACAATTTTATTTCGAATATATACAAATGTCACTTACGTCTTTTAGTTTGTCAAGAGATTTAAGGCGCCGTTTTTGAAGAGATTGAATCTGGAAATAAAGCAAAATAACTGAGAAAAATTAGAATTTTTCCTCAGATGCCATGTCCATAATTTATAGCAAAAAAAAAAAAAAAAATTAAACTAAAAAAAACACTAGCATTAATTCTAACTCAAAAGGATTAATTAAAAGTTATTACTGCACCACGTGCGTGAAATCATTAACCAAAGTGATTGAAGTGAACCAAGCGGCAACACTCTTGAAACCAACATGGAAGTGACTTAAACTGCAATTCATCGACACGCCACTAGAGACAGGACCCCTATGTTACAATGCCCAACTTTACAGCAGAAAAAAATATATGTTTACAGCCTGGTACAAAAAGTGGTTTTGGTCTATAGCTAATTTTGCCCTTCATGAAAACTGTGAGGAGGGGGGGTGCATTTTTTTTTTATAACTCATTCATTTAAATTATATTAAAAGGACAAGTTCGGTATTTTACACTTAAAGCCCTGTTTTCAGATCGTTTCTGATGAAATAGAACGGTTAAGATTAAAATTTGGACACATGCTGCTGGCCTGAGAATTTTCGGTTCTTTCGCTTCCCCCCCCCACCTCCACAATGGCTGCATATGTGCACTGGAACAATCCTTCCTAAAAACGCATTAAACTTTCGTTTACAAAGACGTGAACAGGTGTTTTACCATTCGTTGTAAAACTGTGGACCTATTTTTCCAAACGCCTCACACCTGTACATTCTTCCGTTGAGAGCTTGAATAATAGATACTCCAGCCCAGTTTCCGGCAGTGGAGTAATACCGTACCTCACTGCACATTCAATTCAAGTCAATGGAGTTGGACAAAAACTACGATAAAACCTGTTGGAAAGCATCTTTTGCAGTGATTTTTGTGAGCATATCAGTGAACACCCCTGACCACTCGGTGAGTTTCACGTCTTTGTAAACGAAAGTTTAATGCGTTTTAGGAAGGATTGTTCCAGTGCACCTATGCAGCCATTGTGGAGGTGGGGGGGGAAAGCGAAAGAAACCGAAAATTCTCAGGCCAGCAGCATGAGTCCAAATTTTAATCTTAACCGTTCTATTTCATCAGAAACGATCTGAAAACAGGGCTTTAAGTGTAAAATACCGAACTTGTCCTTTAAGCCTTAAAGGTTTGCATAATTAAGGGCGTGGCCACTTGAGACAAGTCAAGTCACATTTATTTATTAATTTAAATTTATGAAACAAATCACATTTATTTATTATTTAGCGCTTTTTACAATACAGATTGTTTCAAAGCAGCGTTACAGAAATAACAGGAATAATGCAAAAAAAAAAAAAACAGGAAAAGCATTTCAGGTCAGAAGTCAGATTGGTTTGGAACAATCAGAATATTATCCAGTTCATCTGGTTGAAGATCAGAGTCACGCCAGTATGGAGATGGGTTAGTGGAGGATTAGAGCCATTGGCTGTCGTGTCGATGAGGCCTTACAGGGGTGAGTCTAGTTGACACAATCTCTGCTGACACTTCAGGGATGCGTTGTGGTCGTGTCTAGATGCAGGTCCTGCATCTGGTCTGGATACAGCCCGGATCCGGCTGACTACATCATGCGTTGTGGTCGTGTCTAGGCGCAGGTCCTCCATCTGGTCTGGATACGGCCCGGATCCGGCTGACTACATCATGTGTTGTGGTCGTGTCTAGGCGCAGGTTCTCCATCTGGTCTGGATACGGCCCGGATCCGGCTGACTACATCATGCGTTGTGGTCGTGTCTAGGCGCAGGTCCTCCATCTGGTCTGGATACGGCCCGGATCCGGCTGACTACATCATGCGTTGTGGTCGTGTCTAGGCGCAGGTCCTCCATCTGGTCTGGATACGGCCCGGATCCGGCTGACTACATCATGCGTTGTGGTCGTGTCTAGGCGCAGGTCCTGCATCTGGTATGGACACGGCCTGGATCTGGCTGAGTACATCATGCGTTGTGGTCGTGTCTAGGCGCAGGTCCTGCTTCTGGTCTGGATACGGCCTGGATCCGGCCTGGATCCGGCTGAGTACATCATGCGTTGAGGTCGTGTCTAGGCGCAGGTCCTCCATCTGGTCTGGATACGGCCCGGATCCGGCTGACTACATCATGTGTTGTGGTCGTGTCTAGGTGCAGGTCCTCCATCTGGTCTGGATACGGCCCGGATCCGGCTGACTACATCATGCGTTGTGGTCGTGTCTATGCGCAGGTCCTCCATCTGGTCTGGATACGGCCTGGATCTGGCTGAGTACATCATGCGTTGAGGTCGTGTCTAGGCGCAGGTCCTGCATCTGGTATGGATACGGCCTGGATCCGGCTGAGTACATCATGCGTTGAGGTCGTGTCTAGGCGCAGGTCCTCCATCTGGTCTGGATACGGCCTGGATCCGGCTGAGTACATCATGCGTTGAGGTCGTGTCTAGGCGCAGGTCCTCCATCTGGTCTGGATACGGCCCGGATCCGTCTGACTACATCATGCGTTGTGGTCGTGTCTAGGTGCAGGTCCTCCATCTGGTCTGGATACGGCCTGGATCCGTCTGACTACATCATGCGTTGTGGTCGTGTCTAGGTGCAGGTCCTCCATCTGGTCTGGATACGGCCCGGATCCGTCTGACAACATCATGCGTTGTGGTCGTGTCTAGGCGCAGATCCTCCATCTGATCTAGATACTGGATTCTTCTTATGATGTAACGAGTACATCGGGTGTTATAGGAAGTGTTCCCGGTTCCGGCTGACCTAATTTATGCAGCCTAATAATCATTTAACTTTTATATGTGTAATAGGAAATTCGTATGTAATTCGTTAATTTCTTGAATTGGGAAGTCACTTGAGAGACAGGTGGATTGCCGCTGATGTCACTACTAGCTGTTTGTCTGCTGTCTGTTAGCGCCACGTCACCTCAGCTAATTCGCCTCTTTGCCCATTTTCGTTTATCCAAGAGTGACGCGCTGCCAAGATGGCGACAGCCGGCTCCGCCCACTTTGGGCTTCAAAAATGCTCTTCAGAAACCTACGGGTGATGTCACGGACAAGACGTCCCTTTTTTTTTTTTTTTTTTTTTTTCAGTCTATGGGTTGAACGACAAATTTGCAACAATACAGTTTCAGGAAACAGTCGTGACTAGCGAGCTGATTTCTTCAACGATGCATCGTACTGTGGTAATTCAGCAGCGAGTTAGGCCTACGTTGTACGGAAACACACCACTAAATAGCAATTTAAGGTATTCTATGTAAAGCTGGCACAATCTTAATCCTTCCATGTATCCATTGCTGTGAAGGCAACTGTAACTAACACCAAGGACAATAACTTTAACAATAACTATATATTTTTAAAAATCATTCTACCTCTATAAGAATAGTTAAGTCCAAACCACAAACGACACAGAGGAATGATATAGTTACAATCACTGATGTATGATAAAAACATTGACAGCCAATCAGAATCCATCCTGCTTAAAAGAACTTGAGCATTTAAAGTTGGCATAAAACTGAAGTTGCGATAGACTTTTCTTCCCTATTGTGATGTATATTCAAGTGACATGGCTTCTCGAACAAGAACAAATGTAATGCGGGGCTTGATTGTTTATGAGGAATTAATTGGATGATTGTGGTTTGCTATTGGTGGATCTCATGTGAGTGACAGGTTGCCCCGCCCTTGTGCCAGTAAACAAGTCACCATTGGTCTGAATGGGCCTTAACCTATATAAATTTATGCTCATAAGATTATTGCACGCCACTTTACCTTAGCAAAATGCTCATCAAAATGACTGTAATCAGTTGATTATAGTCTGTCAAGTGCTTCACTATTTGTGAGTTGCTGCCCATGTAGAGGCTCTGAATCCCTCAGATCGGGCTGATGTGTGGTGGGTATTTTTTACCTGTCTGACTCTGCACTGCTGGGGCTCCTTCAACTTTAGCATGAGCTGCATGCGCTCTGGCCGGACTGGTGGGCATCATTAAACAGACAGCATTCATATTTCCTCTGCCAGTCATTCTCCAGCTCTGAGGGAGTCCGCAGCGCCGAAACGCTTTCATCTGCAGAACACGCCACCACCTTGACTCGGGCATTCACAACATACAACACGCCAGAACAAGCTGACCCGCAGGCCAGCAGCTGGGAAACACACACACATTTATTTTTTCATGTTTTATGGGGTCTTTCCATAGACATAATGATTTTTATATCCCCTTACACTAAGGGCTGGTTCACACAGAACGCGTTTTTGCTGTTAAAAACAAGAGACATTCTGCGTGAACGGCCCCTAACCCTACCCATCACAGAAAACTTTCTGCATTTACAATGATATTTTCAAAAAAACTTAACTTAGAATGATTTATAAGCCATTTTCCTCATGGGGACCAAAATATGTCCCCACAAGGACAAGGCTTTCGAATATTGCCATCTTTGTGGGGACATTTTGTCCCCAGAATGTAGGGTTTACTAGGCACCAGTGTGGCGCACACACACACACACTGATGCCAACCACTAGCAGCGTTATTCTGAGCACTTGCATTATGTCAATTATTGAAGGATGTTCTCATGATATATTTATCATGTGGTGATAAGCGGTAAACACTCTGGCCTGTATGTGTAAAGCGAAGAGACTGATATTCCATTACAGCCCATTAAATAAACATGCCGTGATCAATTATTGATCTTTGACGAAGTTCATTAATGTGGTGAGTGTAAAGCGTTTATATCTTAAGCATATATACGGTTGTGAGATGCAACCTGTCTGCTGCTTTTAGTTAGTGATGTACAGTAATTATCTGATCAGGCGATTAAAAACACCAATAGTGCGTAACTGATACTTTGCCTTAATAGAAGAATGAGGTGAATATGATGTCACTATATTTTCCACAAAATGGGAGGCATTAGCTTTATTAATTTTAAAAATTTAAAAATTTTACTTTATTAAATACATATTATTTGATCAAAAATAACAGTAATATTGTGAAATATTGTTGCATTTTAAAATACCCGTTTTCTATATGAATATATGTTCAAATGTAATTTATATCCTGTGATCAAAGCTGAATTTTCAGCATCATTACTCCAGTCTTCAGTGTCACATGATCCTTCAGAAATTATTCAAATATGATGATTTGCTGCTCAAGGAACTTTTATGATTAGTATCAATGTTGAAAACAGTTGTTTTGCTTCATATTTTTGTGGAAATAGTGATACATTTTGTTTTTCAGGATTCTGTGATGAACAAAGTTGAATAGAACAGCATTTATTTGAAATAGAAATTAACCTCTGTAAAAAAAAACAAACAAAAAAAAAAAACTAATCTTTTGAATACATTATCTTATGTTTTTCTATGTTACGTTATGTTTGTCAGTATGGGGGAAGATCTTAAAATGTAAATTCTGTCATCATGAATTTGCATAGTAGATGCATATATGATAATATGGTAACTTAATAGTGGACACTTGTAGAAATATCAGCATTAAATTGTCCTTGTGTTTTGTAATCTCAAATTAAAGTTCATTTTCTGAAGGCTTTATTATATCCCAATGGAGTCTATAAATGTATTAACACAAAATTTTTTCAGAGAGACACGTTTAAAAATGAACTTTAAATATCAAACTAGACGTCCATTTCATATAATGACCAGTTTATGAGACCAAAATTCATTAACATGAGCGCCGTGTGACTCAACGGAGGCTAAATATCAGTTAGCACAGCCTCAAGGCTGAGGCCAGCGTTTGCTAATCGCCTCTTGCCCCATTGTGTCCAAGTGGACTTGAGTGTAATACATTATGAAAATGAGAACGAGCATGGCTACGTGTTCCTGAGGTCATTATGTGACCGTTTAGCTCTATTTAGGACTCTTCTGGCCGACCCACAGGCCCTTGTCTTCTCCAGGCTAGCCGCTAATTAACATGAGTAACCTCCTGTGCTTGAGCAACAAAATGGCTCTCGCCACCGTAATCGCATTCATTTGATGGCTGAAGAGCCGTGGTGAGATGAAATTAGAGCGATTAATTAGGGGTTGACGCGCCGCCAAAGGTTTTCAATTTTGCGTTGTCACATCAATAACGGATATCTCCTTCTTGACCACACAGGAATGGCCTAAAGGAGACGGACGCATGGGGAATTACCAACAATTATGACCAATTAGTCATTCCCATCTCCAGACAGGACAATGGGAGCCAACGGGAGCGTTTAAGTGGCGAGTCCTCTCCGCATCTTTCTGACAAATTTCACTTGAGACGAAAATCCCCACTATCTGTTTGTATTAATAATACTTTATGTATTGTAAGATGATGCCTACCCTTGTGAAAAAGAAGTGCTTGTATCCGAAGATATTATTAATGAAATAAAAGGTTGTTTTAGTCTATTATAAGTTCACTTTCATGAATATGATTCTTAACACTCTACACTTAAACACATTATAATGCCAAATTAAAAGTTTCACTTTGAAGTACATTTTAAATCACTAACATACTAGAGAAAAAAGAAATTCTATGCTTTCACTTTCCTTTAATCCCTCCTTATCTTATGATACTCTAAGAAATGTCTGAAACTTTGCATTTTTAGCACTTTTGCACTGTTTGTTTGCCTCATCACGATGAATCGCTTGCTGTATTCCTCATTTGTAAGTCGCTTTGGATAAAAGCGTCTGCAAAATGAATAAATGTAAAGCTACTTTATTTTAATTTAAACTGCAGTGTGTTAGTTGATATTACACTACAAGTTAATATATTTTAAGTGCATTAAATTGTAACTTCGTCATTAAAAATGTGTAATCAGAAATACATTTAAATGCATGACATTCAAGTTTCACTAGAAAGGACATTGATGAATATTTGAGTTTACCATAAATGCTTGTCTGTACATTCAGCTTCAACAATATTTCAAAGACACTAGAAGTAATTATGAAATTACATTTAAATATGTACTTAAGTTGGTCAACCACAAAAAAGCATTCTAAAGTTCAGCTAATTGCGTTTAATATAGGCTAAATTTAAACTATAATACATTTTAATTTGATTGCAAATAACATGCAATTAAGTGCCCAAACGTTACATTCAGCTCACACTTGTGTATTCTTTTAAAGTATATTATTTCTGTAACAATTTAAAAAGAAAAAAAGAATGCAGAGTTTTTCACAAGGTTAAATCTCATAATTTTCAAATGTAATGCAACTATTCTCAAGTGACATAACCTAAAACACAAGCTAAAAAACAGTTTATTGATTTGACTGTAGTTTACATAGCTATTCTTAGGGATAGTTCACCCAAAAATGAATATTCTGTCATCATTTACTCACCCTCAATTTGTTCCAAACTACGAATTTCCTTCTTCCGCTGAAAACAATGACAATATTTTGAGGAATGTAGGTAACCAAACAGTGGTGAACCATTGACTTCCATAGTATTTTCTTTTCCATACTAATGATGCCCATCCGCTATCTACATTGATCAAAACACCTTCTTTTGTGTTCAACGGAACAAAGAAACTCATACAGGTTTGGAACAACTTGAGGGTGATTAAATGACAGAATTTACATATTTGGGTGAACTTTCCCTTTAAGAATATGTAAACTACAGTCGAATGAAACTGGTTTTTAGCCTGTCTGCTATGCATTTTCATTTTTGGGTGAACTATCCCTTTAACATCACAGCCTTCAATAAACAGGTTAGAAAACAATTCAGACTGTATTAAAAAAACGACCCACTCTTTGAACCTGTTAGCAGGGTCATCATCAGTGACCAGGCCTCGGCCTGAGGTGAACTGCCAGTGTGATGGTGTGATGGTGCTCTGGTTATCTCCAGCTGTCAGGAGTTCGATGTCTCTCCTCCAGCATCTGACAGGCCTGTCTGCAACCAGAGGGAAAAAAAACAGTCAGACTGACACGCTGTTTATTCACAAATGACACTGCCTGCAACCGATCGGTGTCGCTGCTGTTTTTTCATACTTTCCCCCCTCGAATGAGCCTGTGATGTATTCTTTGTATGTGCTTTAGGAAGGCGAAGAATAATTGAGCGTTGACGGCAGCAGACACCGACACGTGGAGGAGTTGTCTGTCTACACGGGAATGGCTGGGTGATAGTTAGAGGAGAACGAGCTTTTTAAAAAATGGCTGATTATTGTCGGCGTGACAGGTCCGCGGAGCAGAAAACACACACGTGCATGAAAACACACACACTGCTCATTTGTGCTTCCCGCCCAAAGTCCCCGCGCATTACGCGAGGAGCAAAGCCATAAATAAAACAATCGGAGAGCGCTACACTTCCGCTGGCACATGATTGGGTGAAGCCTGAAAGGGAAACACAAAGGTTACCACAACTCACTCGGCCATTTGTCTTGTTTGTTGGATCTGCACGGCTTGATTCGGCAAATGAGCGCTGAGGAATCCGGTGACATCAGCACTTAATCAAGAAGCGCCTCGCCATTATAAATCAGTTGAACTACTGACACCTGAACTTTATTCCACGCACGCTTTTAAAGGCCATGCGATGCTGCCTCTGCTATTAGGCTGGTGCTGATCCATGGAGCTGCATTGAGGTCAGGATGGGCCGATGGAGAACCACAGCATACATCACCTGGGTAACGGCGAAAGCAGAACAATAATAAGAAGAACCATAAAAAAAAGCTGGAGAAATGCATTTCATGTTTCTGAGTGGTTTATGGTTTTAGGACAAGAGCTTTAATTGAGCAGCATGCTTGAGTCTCTGGTGGAGAAATCACTTTGTAGAAATTTCTACATTTGTCCAATTACTTTTGCAACATCCATGTCAGTTTCCCCCTCTGCTGTTCAAATAGTTCCTACAACCCTGACACAGAGATAAATATGGACATTTTTAAAAAACATGCTTAAGATAAACAATATATTTATATTTTGTACATACACACACACTCACCAGCCACTTTATCTACACCTTGCACTGGGTTGAACCCCTTTTACCTCCAGAACTGCCTTAATTTTTCATGGCACAGATTTAACAAGGTGCTGGAAACATTCCTCAGAGATTTTGGTCCATATTGTCATGAAAGCATCACTCAGTTTCTGCAGATTTATTAGCTGCACATCCATGATGTGAATCTCTCGTTCCTCCACATCCCAAAGCTGCTCTATTGGATTGAGATCTGTGACAGTGGAGGCCGTTGAGTTTAGTGAACTCACGGTCGTGTTCAAGAAACCAGTTTGAGATGATTTGAGCTTTGCGACGCGTGTTATCCTGCTGGAAGTAGCCGTCAGAAGATGAGCTCACTGTGGTCATAAAGAGATGGACATGGTCCGCAACAATACTCGGGTAGACTGTGGCGTTAAAGCGATGCTCAATTGTTACTAAGGAATATATAACACACCATTACAGCAGAAGCAGCCTGAACTTCTGATACAAGACAGGATGATCCATGCTTTCATGTGGTTTATGCCAAATTCTGTCCCTCATCTGAACGTTGCAGCAGAAATCCAGACTCGTCAGACCAGGCAACGTTTTTCCAATCTTCTATTGTCCAGTTTTGGTGAGTCTGTAGCCTCAGTTTTGTGTTCTCAGCTGACAGGAGTGCCATACGATCGGCTGATTATTTGTGTTAATGAGCAGTTGAACAGGTGAGCTAATAGAGTATCTTCCCTCTGTGACAGTTCTAAAAGCTCAGTAATCACACCTGAGCAGGTGAAACCCAGGTCTGATGTCGAACGCCGTCTTTCATGTGTCTTGTGACGTCCCAAGTAAGAACATGCAGAAGGGTGAATGACATGTGAGAGCTGCAACAAAGAGCAAGAGTTTGAGTGAATAATGGCAGTCTGTTTTTTTTCCACAAAACTATCGTATGACTTCAGAAGAATTGGAATATAGCACAGGAGTTGTATAGAATACTTTTTAAGGATACATTTGGAGCTTGACAGCTAGTGATGCTTTTATTGTATGGAAAAAAACATACATGAAACAGTCTGCTAAACTTTGTGTTTCCATAGAAGAAACAAGATAATGATGACAGTGTTTTCTTCTTTGGATGAGTTGTTTTTTGAGGTACAAATGATTAGTTTAGTCTTTTATCACTTACTGAAATATGTCATTTCTGCAGCGCGTAATTGCTAAAATAATGATGTTTTTCATACAGGTTTTCCAAACACTCATCAGTCCCCAATTGGTCGAATAACAGGTAGTCCTGCCCCAAAAACTTAGTTGACTTTGCATATTAAATTGCAATTTGAGAAAGTATTTTAACATGAAATATTTAGTTATTAGAATGATTTCTGAAGGATCATGTGACACTAAAGACTGGAGTAATGATACTGAAAATTCAGCTTTGATCACCGGAATAAATTACATTTGAAAATATATTCAAATAGAAAACATTTATTTTAAATTCGAATAATATTTCACAATATTACTCTATTTTTTGATCAAAAGAAATTGGCAGCATTGGTGAGCATAAGAGACCTCTTTCAAAACATTAAAACCCATAACTTTTGAACGATAGCATTTATAAATAAAACGAATAACATATAGTGGTTTATAAAAGTTTAAATCAAAGCAAAATCGAATAAATAAATATATATACATTACATAAATTGTGATATGAGAAAGTATTTTACGGTAAAATCAAGGCTTTGCTTTCAAAATAACTTCTTTTACTTCTAAGTTCCAAAAATCACCTTTAATCGAAGAAAGAAAAAGGCCAAGAATGTTCTTTATGGATTAGTGTTTCGCAGACGCACCTCTCTGCGAGTGTGTGTTTGAGTCAGTGAGCGTCTCAGATTCACATGAGTCATCACATGCAGCCTCTTTGTACATCAATGACATCTTTATTCTTTTCTCCTGGCGCTCGGCGCTCTGTGGCAGAGAGTGCAGTTGCTTTGTAAAGAAACATCTCTTGCTCCTCTTACCATTGTGTGTGGCTGACAATGGCACAGGACCTCCCAGATCCGCAGCTGCAGCCTGAACACACACACACACACACACACACGTTTTCATCCTAGTTCCACTCGCTCGCTCTAACACACACACACACACTCGGCCTGTGCAGTGAAGCTCTATGAGCCCGTGCTTGGGAAAAACTTGCCCAACGATTCAGCTGTCACTCATCCGTGAGCAGAGAGCGGCCGGGCCGGGCCATACTTCCAGAAAGGGTGTTCAGTCCTCGCCCCGTTCAATGAGGAGCACCATTGTTCTCTGAACCCTCTTCACTGGGCCACTCTTGGGGTCTCTGGAAACCAGGCCATAGCAAACAAACAATACGCTCCTCACCGCCTGAATGGACGACGACTCGCATGTTTATTGAGGCCAGACTTTCTTTCTTTCTAACTCCTTTCCCTCATGAATTTAGCATCAGAAATGTAGCAGAAAATACAATGAGGAGGATTTCTGCGTCCATTCAGCGGGAAGGGTGTCCTTCGAAGACGTCCAGGTGTATCCTTTTGCTTTTCAGAGACATGTCTGTTTGTAAACAGAAGCGTGACTTCGAGGCTTCCTTTCTGCAAAGAAATCCCAACAGGCTTTGAGGATTTGTGTATGTGGCCACTTCAGCGCCACTGAACACTTCCAACCCAATGCAATAATTAGTAGTGTTTGCTAGGCCAAGCTCATACTTAACTG
This sequence comes from Squalius cephalus, assembly GCF_949319135.1. NCBI lineage: Eukaryota > Metazoa > Chordata > Actinopteri > Cypriniformes > Leuciscidae > Squalius > Squalius cephalus. The sequence goes on from NC_137137.1 coordinate 2,935,942, forward strand.
TTAACTGGATCGCCCTGCAGCGTTTGAATGATTCCTCAAATCACGCGTGTTGTTGAGGAGAGTGTGCTGGTATTTTACTAAGTGATCAGATGCACCATTTTCACCTGCTGGACACCCCCCCCCCACCCCCCACCCCCCACCCCACACACACACACACACACACACACACACACACACATCCACCCCCCACAGTCACATTTACAAACCGGAAGATAACAGAGATGCGAGAGTGCAGCAATCTTTTCATGCAAAATGGTAAGCAACATCCTAGCAACCGCATAGCAACACCCACAGCATTCTAGCATCAGGTCAGACACTTTTGCACTATAGGGCTGTGCGAGTCATTTAAATCGTAATGTGAGCATGCATGATATCTAACCCATCCATGGTTTGGGAATATTTTAGATACAGGAGAGATGGTTAAAAACACAAGACACAGGTCTAGAGATGTTCTTTTTAAAAGTTTCACTCTTTTGTCTTGAGCACTGTATTGAATGCAGTGTCATCTTTCCTGTAGCTCAAACAGTAGAGCGTTGGCGCTTGCAACGCCAAGGTCATGGGTCCAGTTCCCAGGGAAAGCAAGAACTGATAAGAATGTAAAATGTGTACCTTGAAATGCAATGTAAGTTGCTTTGAATAAAAGCGTCTGCCAAATGCATAAACGTAAATGTCATGCGCGAGATGCTGCAAAAGACACAAGTGCAATGGTTAAAGACGTCCGGCTAGCATGTGTTTACATAGAAAAACAATGGCACATTACAAATCAGGTGAACAAAAATCTGTAATACAGGCATTGTGTTTTATTCATTCATTCATTTCATTTATGCAGAGGACACCTTTGCAATCTGGAGGCCAAGAAACAGTTGTAGACCCCCATATGAGAAAAAAAAGACAGACAAGCATTTTATACTGCAATTATTTTATTATCTCTGTTATATTCAACAATGTTTTCTCATATTTCACTCGTAATAGTCTATTTATAAATGCGTCCTATCTATTTAACCATGATTAAGTGATACTTTTAAATATGAAACTATATACTCATTGTCTTAACAAGTGAGTCACTGAATTATTCAGTCAAATGATTCGTTCAAAATGGCTGATTCATTCAGGAATGAAACATCGCTGTGTTGCTCAGACTTGAATTTGTTTGAAATTATTTTTATTGGCAAAATAGAGCAAAAACAGTCTAAAATGTAAGTCACCTATTAACTTGTTTATTGAACTGTTGTATAAAAATAATATGACGTTTGCAAACATGCTGACATTGGGGAAAACATCACTCTTGCTCATAATATTGCTTAACTAGCTATCCTTTATGTGTATTAAAAACAAGAACTCTCACAGAGACCCTGGTTTCGGCGCGACGTGATGGCAGGAGGCAAGGCTCGTTCGCTTCTGTTACGAGGCCCGTCTCAAGTGAAACAGCAAAGGCCAAAACTGCATTCATGCAAAGACATGGTGTTCACAAATATCGCCAATAAAGCCAGTGTCATGCGCTGTCACAGCTTTCAAAGAATTATACAGACAATGTGTGTAACAAATATTGTTTCAAAAACATGATTAAATTGAAATTGCAAAATATTGTAAAAAAAAAAAAAAAATTGTGATTGTATTTTTTGTCCATAATGCACAGCACACAACACACACATTTCCTTTGTAAAATGTGAAATAACTGCCAACCACAATCAGACATTCAAAAATGAAAAATATGTCATCATTTATCTTTGTACAATCCTCATGCCGTTCAAAACTAATTTGTGGAACACAAGAAAAGATATTTCGCAAAATGTTTTTGTTAATATACATTGAAAGTCAACAGGGTACGATGTTATTCAGTTGATTCCTTTTATGTTCCACAGAAGAAAGAACGTTTTTGAACAACATGAGTGTGAGTAAATGATGACAGAATATTCATCTTTTGGGTGAATTATCCCTTTAAGACTAATCTAATAAGACAAAAACTCAGATGGTATAATACCAACTCATTTAGGTGATTTACAGCATCAAACTAAAGAACATGCGAGTAAACCTCAGCTAAAGCAGCTGACGGCAGGGAAGGTTGTGTGTGAGGCGTCCACAATCCTGGCTCTCGTGTTTGTCTTCCAAAAGAATACTTACATATATGAACCCACCACCATCTACCCAACCTCCCCCCACCCCCACCCCCCCCCGTCCGCCCACCCCCACCCTCCCTCTCTCTATGACAGATCCCTGAACACAACGGAGCAGTTCATCTAGTGCACTACAGAGGGGGCTTTCCACCAACAGTACCATTCAACAGTGTAAAATGTCACAAAAGTTGTATGGAATGCAAACAAAAGCATATTTTAACATTTTATGGAGAATGCAAAATTTAGTTTAAGGACAGCAGTTAGGGTTATGAGGTTGTTCAAATCATTTAACAAACACTAAAGCCCCATTCACACTACCTTTAACAATAACTATAAAGTTTTAATAATCATTCTAGTTCTATGAGTCCACACCACAACTATAACGATAATGAACAATATAGTTGGAATCACTTTTTCCAGCTGATGAACGATAAAAACACTGACAGCCAATCAGTCATCGTGTAAACTGGCCTGATTATGCAAATTGTTGGTGTAAAACAGAAAATATTTCAATATTTGCAGGAAATACAATCTACATTTGCACAGTTTTGCAAACATTCTGCATTGCAATCTTCAGTTTCATTTACTATAACGCCAAACTGACCAAAAACAACATCACCATTTCTGAAAAAAATGATTAGTTGAATTTAATAAAAAAAATTATCGTAAGTGGTTGCACACAATTGATTTTAGCTACATTAAACAAATGCATTAAGTTGAACTTTAGTTTTTTACAAAAAATTTTTTTCCTGTTTAGTATTTTTGTCTTGTTTTCCAGTACAATTATCTAAACATTCTTAAATCAAGATTCAAACAAAATAACATAAGATATTAAGTCGTTTTCTGAAAAAATCTATCAAAATGTGATGGGTTTAAGCTTAAAGAGATAGGTACCTCAAAAATGAAAATTGTATCATCAAAGATATTTTAAATTAATGTTGGTAACCAGACATTTGACAGCATCCATTGACTTTCATAGTAGGAAAATAAAAGTCAATGGGTGCTGTCAATGTGTCTGGTTAGCAACATTCTTTAAAATATCTTCTTTTGTGTTCAAAAGAAACTCATTCATGTTTGGAACAATGTGAGGTTGAGTAAATGATGTCAAATTTTCATTTTTGGGTGAATTATCCCTTTAAAACAAGAGAGAGAAAAAACATTTGCCAATGGGGTCAGAAAAATAACCTTTATTAGCATAGTATCATCCTTTTTGTACATTTTTTAAAGTAAAGTCTACCGATTGTTTCAAAGCAGCTTTACAGTTATAACAGGAAAATAATGCAATAAAGTTTGTTTCGTCTGCTCAGCAGATCTAGAAGAAAATAGCATCACAGTCCAGCTTAAGTAAGTTTAATGATGGTTCATTTTTGTTGTAGAAAAAATTGTTAGTTGTTTATATATATAGCCGATGTCATCGTCCAGCTCAGTTCAGTTCCCATATAATGGTGTCAATGCAGGAAGACCAATAATGTTGAATATTAAGTGTTCAAAACACAAGACTTAATATCTTTGGTCAGTTTGCTTCTTAAGTTAATGTACTGGTATCTTGATTCAAGAAAGTTTAGATATTTGTACTGGAAAACAAGACAAAATAAGTTATATTTTTTCTTCTTCTTCAGTGTATTAAAAATAAAAATATATTATAATTGTCATGTCCTTTCAAACCTGTATGACTTTCTTTGTTCTGTGGAACATAAAATAAAAATTTTTTTTAGGAATGTTGATAACATTTGGTTCTCATTGACAAAAAATACAATGGAAGTCAATGGGAACCAAAACTGTTGAGTAACTAACTAGTTTTCTGGTGTTCTGCAGAAGAAATGCATGCATACAGGTTTGGAAAGACTTGAGGGTGAGCAAATAAAGACATAATTCGTTATTTTGGGTGAACTATACCTTTAAAAAAAGAATCAGGTTTTACTTTCAGTAACATGAAGGAAATATAAAACTATGACATGGTGTAAGAGCACTCCAAAAAACAACAAAAAAAGAAGATATATATTTATGATCCAGTAATTCCAACATCAAGCTATTAACTAAACAAATCTACATGCAGACCAGCGATATATTATCCACGCAAAGCTGAAGATCTCCAAAACAACTTCCAGTTGCACCGATATGAATTATGAAAGCATTTACAGGCGACGCACACACAGCCGTGTTTATGCCGTGTTTCTCGCTGACAGGAAGGAAAACGAGAGCCATTCTGAGCGGCTTAGAAGCACAAATGTTTTATTACGCCGTCCTGGCAGCGCGGGTTCTTTCGAGGGCCGTAAATGGTTCCCCACGGGCCGGAGCGCTCTGGCAAACCACTGCATTCTTAATTTCTGATACATAATTCTTTTGGAAAAGCGTTTGAGCCTGTTTTCTGGAGAGGCACTGTTCTAATAGTGATAAATTATTCTCATAAAGGAGAGCTTTCCTTTTTTCCACCTTGAAATACAGCTGAAGGCGAACGCTGCTGCGGTGAGCAGCCCTGAGAGACGTAATGGGACATAATGATCTCAGAAGACACACACATCGGCCCGAGATCTGCTTTCACGGTTTTCCTCACTGGCTATTATTATATATTGCAAAGTTTAGCAGTGAGATCCATCCTGTCTGCATAGACTTCATGTCTGATTTCATCAGAGAGAAAAACACTGGAAGCTAAAGGGCCCAGTTATGATTTTCTGCTCAAATCAGCCCTTTCTGTGAGGTTCTCCTATCTTTTCAAGCCAAAACTTCTAGGCTTGCATGTGTAAATTACTCTAAAATTGGCATGTTCATTTAACACGGCAATATCTGCTATTATATAAAATTAGATATACATACAGTATATAATAATAATAACACTTATCTATGTATTAGTTTTAGGAATGCACCAATCCCACATTGCATTCCTGATACTGATTATGTACATCAATATTAAAACATTTTCGACAATTTCCTGTGTAATACAACTTATCGTGCAACTCATGAATTAGTATACTTCACGGCATGTAACTGACATATCAGTAGTGCAATATGTATTCAATTTCAATTATACAATACATTGGAATTACAAATATATATCAAATTAAATGTGATTTTTGCTGTTTATATACAAAAACTGACCTGTGTGAACACGGCTAGAGAAAGAGAAAGCGGTAGAAATCTCAGCAAGTCCACACAATAAAAATCTGTCATCAAACCCATCATAATATCGGTCAGCATCACAGACTAAAATATATTTTGGTTCACACTCAATAACAAGTTTGACACAGTCGCCAGATCACAACTGAAACAGTGAGACCGATATTCTATTGTCAGTCAATTACTGATTGGAGGAAACACTAAACGCATGGCAATTAGGAGGCTTCATGGACTGATTATATTGGACAAATTGGATTTGTAGTTTGGTAACAATTCCATGCTCATTCAGTGTGAAATTAATGTTGATTACCGTCGGAAGGCCTTGAGAGCATTAACAGCTGACGTCTCTGCACGGACTAATGAAATAAAGGGGGATTTGGGAAATGTCTCATTGTTTGTGTACATAAAAAGTCAGAAAGATTAATACTTTTAATCAAGGATGCATTTAAATTGATCAAACGTGACAGTAAAAAGTTTAAAATGTTACAAAAGATTCTGTTTCAAATAAATGCGGTTCTTTTGAACTTTCTATTCATCAAAGAATCCTGAAAAGGAAAATGTATCACGTGAAATATGAAGCACAACTATGTTTTCAACATTGATAATAATCAGAAATATTTTTTGAGCAGCAAATCATCATCATAAAATAATTTCTGAAGGATCATGTGAGACTGAAGACTGGAGTAATAATGCTGATAATTCAGCTTTGCATCACAGGAATAAATTACTTTTTAAAATATATTCCAATAGAAAACAGTTATTTTCAATTGTAATACTATTTCACAATATTTACTGTTTTTACTGTATTTTTTGATCAAATAAATGCAGCCTTGGTGAGCAGAAGAGACTTCTTTCAAAAACATTCATATCTTACCGGCCTTAAACTTTTGAACGGAAAGTATTTTTACACAATCCTTGTGTACTATAAAACCACCATCTATTGAAACTAAGCTGTACAAATGGTTTGTTCCGAACGTCCAACAGCCTTCTGACATCATGAATACATTAACACACAACGTCTCCATTTGCAAGTCAATGGCATCAAACGGTCAGAAAGTGGAGGGAAAATTATTTGGGTGCAAAAAGCCTTGACTAGTGGGAATAATAAATACGTGTATGATGTTGAACAAAGACATAATGTGACATACAGATTTTCTAAGTTTACCCAATCCGTGATGAAGAGACGAGTAAAACGGTCTGGTTTGTTACTTGGGAGAAGCCGCTTCTGCCTCACTGTTCACCACCATGGTCCTTTTCGTCCTTCGAGACAAGCGTTTCTCAGGGGAAAACAAGAGATTTGAAGAAAGAGAGAAAGAGAGACCTGTCCCCCTGAGAGACTCTGGGGTCTTTGTGATGATCAAAGCCAGGCTCTGTGGTCCTGTGACGGAGCTCCTCTGGGAAAACTCAAGTGATGTTTGGAGGTAAATGGCTACTGGCTCTGTGATGAAAGAGGACAAGTGTGGAAATGGAAATGAAGACGGAGGCATCTGAACATTCACACCCGCCAACCCCAGCCATGACCTGCGGAGGAGATGCAAAAACAAAAGCAGGATAACATGAGGACTGAACGACGCTCTTTCAGACAGACTTGCGCTGTACTGATGGTTTCAGTCATAGATATGTATACAGGTATGTAGATTCCACATTTGCCCGCTTCCGCCATCTTGGAACAGTCAGCGTGTCGTTACTCACAATGATGCAACAACACTGCGCAGCTTCTGGTCGTGAAACCGCCTATAGATTTAAATTCCTGAAGAAATGGGATAACCTTTCACAGGTGAGAATGTGCTGGTTTGTGTTTTTATATGTATATGTAACTTAATAATAAAGGTTTTCAAACTATAGTAACTTTTTAATGTTGTGTTAGCTGACGCCTTCATCTTGTTGTATTGTGTTAGTTCAGCAAAATCATCTGCAGAAGTCTATTGCAGATATAGATATTCATACATGCATAAACAACTGTTGCATACGCTCAAGACAATTTGCTCTTGAGTGTTCGCGGACCGGTGTTTTGACCTTTCCAATATGGCGGATGGCTGATAGCGCCCATTGAAATAGCTAATGAGGCATCTATGTATACATATATATATATATATATATATATATATATATATATATATATATATATATATATATATATATATATGGTTTCAACATTCATGGGGTTCAACTACATTTGGCTACTAAAACTCAAATTGTGCTTGATCAGTGTTTGACCAGTAGAGTACTATGAAAAATGAATCTTGTCCAACAAATCGTTTCAAACTAGATTTTCTCCAAGAAAATCTCCAAGATTTTCTCCATTGCTCAGGTGACCAGCTCTAGAAGAGTGTTGTTATTGTTAATTAAAACTATTAAAATTACGTTCTGTTCATTAAAATAAAGCTGAAATAAAATATAAATGTTAGATAACTAAAATAAGTTGAAGAACAAAAATTACACATTTTATTTTAAAAACAACAAATCTATTGCTAAAAATTGCTAAAACTTAATTAAAATGAAAACTGAAAATATTGAAATAAAAGCTAATTCATAATACTAATAAATACTCCAATATTACACACATAATACAAAAATAAAACACTGCTCTGGAATTGTACTTGTGTCTCAGATGTTTCTCCTAAAAGTCCTGTGGAGAAATAAAAACAGCCACAAATGAGTCTATGAAATCAATGTGGATTTGCGTTAAAGGTGCATTTAAAGGTGTGATTTTTAGCAGCATCTAGTGGTGAGGTTGTGAATTGCAACCAACAGAAGTTACGGTGGCCGACAGGAAAAGATGTCGTTGTCTGAGACAGCAGAGAGTAGCCAGTTCAGCAATGAGGTTTCTTTACAAAGATAAATTAAGAAATTAGGTTTACTTAATTATTTAGTAAAGCGATATGTTATTGCGAATATTGTTACTTGTTCATCATTGTGTCAGTGTTTTATTTGCTGACTTTAGCTATAGCTTCTTTGCATGAAGAACAACATAGTGACGAAACACGTTTGTCCGTTTAGGGCTCCTGTAGAAACATGTCAGCGCAATTCAATGTAAGGGGACCGCGGTGTGTGTAGATAGAAATGGCTCAATCTAAGGTCATAAAACCATAACGGTTCATTATGTAAGGTCTTTATACACCACTGAAAACATAGTTATGTATATGATATTGATTTCTGTCAACAGATCCTCCTAAATATTACACAATGCACCTTTAAATGAGAAATGTTTGAGTTTATGGAGAAATCTCTGACTTTTAATTGACATCTTGGCAAATATGAGCACAGTTTGAGACAGTTTTGAGATTTCTTGTGAAACGCAAGTAAGATTACTGCAATCTTTTTCTCAGGAAATAAGTAGGAGACTTAAAGAAAAGTCTCTGCTTGTTTTGAATTTATTCTCATTGCTGTACAGGAGAAACTATTGAGATATTAAAGAGATTCATGAAGGCTGATGTCAGATAATCGCTCCCGGCTCCGCTCACATCTCTTCAGCTGTGAGATATTTGTATAAAAATGCATCCTAATCTGCCGGGTGTATGTGATGTTCATCCGTCTCGAGAGGAACAGCGCAGTTGTGTTGATTTGAATGAAACATGTTGAGTCTTTGTAGCAATTCCCATCATGCTCTTGTGTTACCGTTTCATGTCTGAATATTACAGTGGTGTTATACGCAGATCAGTTTTTAATGTCTTCAGACCCACGAGAGACGGAGGATTCTGGGACCTGCATAGGAGATTAAACTGAAAGATATACACCTGCAATACTACAATCAACAGTAGGGCTGCATGGGCGAACACTACCATGGTAATATTGTAATGCTTTGGACATGTAACATAACAGTATTCCTTGAAGCACTGCAAATACCATGTTATATACACTAACAAGACACTTTATTAGGTCACCTGTTCAACTGCTCGTTAACACAAATATCTAATCAGCCAATCGTATGGCAGCAACTCATGCCATGTAGACATGATCAAGACGATCTGCTGCATCAGGCATTCTCTGAACACACAACACACCAAACCTTGAAGCAGAAGAGCATCTCTGAACACACAACACACCAAACCTTGAAGCAGAAGAGCATCTCTGAACACACAACACACCAAACCTTGAAGCAGAAGAGCATCTCTGAACACACAACACACCAAACCTTGAAGCAGAAGAGCTTCTCTGAACACACAACACACCAAACCTCGAAGCAGAAGAGCATCTCTGAACACACAACACACCAAACCTTGAAGCAGAAGAGCATCTCTGAACACACAACACACCAAACCTTGAAGCAGAAGAGCTTCTCTGAACACACAACACACCAAACCTTGAAGCAGAAGAGCATCTCTGAACACACGACACACCAAACCTCGAAGCAGAAGAGCATCTATGAACACACAACACACCAAACCTCGAAGCAGAAGAGCATCTCTGAACTCACAACACACCAAACCTCGAAGCAGAAGAGCATCTCTGAACACACAACACACCAAACCTCGAAGCAGAAGAGCATCTCTGAACACACAACACACCAAACCTTGAAGCAGAAGAGCATCTCTGAACACACAACACACCAAACCTTGAAGCAGAAGAGCATCTCTGAACACACAACACACCAAACCTTGAAGCAGAAGAGCATCTCTGAACACACGACACACCAAACCTCGAAGCAGAAGAGCATCTATGAACACACAACACACCAAACCTTGAAGCAGAAGAGCATCTCTGAACACACAACACACCAAACCTCGAAGCAGAAGAACATCTCTGAACACACACCACACATAACCTCGAAGCAGAAGAGCATCTCTGAACACACGACACACCAAACCTCGAAGCAGAAGAGCATCTCTGAACACACGACACACCAAACCTTGAAGCAGAAGAGCATCTCTGAACACACAACACACCAAACCTTGAAGCAGAAGAGCATCTCTGAACACACAACACACCAAACCTTGAAGCAGAAGAGCTTCTCTGAACACACAACACACCAAACCTTGAAGCAGAAGAGCATCTCTGAACACACGACACACCAAACCTCGAAGCAGAAGAGCATCTATGAACACACAACACACCAAACCTTGAAGCAGAAGAGCATCTCTGAACACACAACACACCAAACCTTGAAGCAGAAGAGCATCTCTGAACACACAACACACCAAACCTTGAAGCAGAAGAGCTTCTCTGAACACACAACACACCAAACCTTGAAGCAGAAGAGCATCTCTGAACACACAACACACCAAACCTTGAAGCAGAAGAGCATCTCTGAACACACAACACACCAAACCTTGAAGCAGAAGAGCTTCTCTGAACACACAACTCACTAAACCTTGAAGCAGAAGAGCTCCAGCAGCAGAAGAAACACACCGGTGACACTCCTGTCAGCTGAGAAGAACACAAAACTGAGGCTACAATTTAAACGGACTCACAAAAACTGGACAATAGAAGATTGGAAAAACGTTGCCTGGTCTGACGAGTCTGGATTTCTGATGAGGGTCAGAATTTGGCGTAAACCACATGAAAGCATGGATCATCCTGTCTTATATCAGAAGTTGTAATACAGCTTGTTTGTAATGGTGTGTTATATATTTTCTTGGCTCACTTTGGGCCTCTTAGTACCAATTGAGCATCGGTTAACCGCCACAGTCTAACTGAGTATTGTTGCTGATCATCTCCATCTCTTTATACATACAACACATCACAGCCTCCGGAAACACCATTATTCCTCCCTCCAGCTTCCCCGCTTCTGAGCTTCTCCGAGAAATTGGAGGAACTGGTGTATGCTGGAACTAAACTAACCCACTCTTTTGCTGCGATCCCCCACATATCAACCAAAAAGGGCGACCACCAAAGCCTGTGGGCCCAGCTCACACTCCCCCTCCTCCTGTGAGACCTCCTCCTCGGCCACAACGCCAGGGCCCACACCTCCTCCATCTGATCTAGGTGAACCAAAACTAACTGATACCAGCTCTCAGTGATATGTGTCGGGTCCCCACTATGATACTTTCTCAAATTTTCTCAAAAGCCCAAGACTGGTTGCCCACTGAAGCTAAGCAGGGCTGAGCCTGGTTAGTATGGATGGGAGACTTCTGGGAAAACCAGGTTGCTACTGGAAGAGGTGTTAGTGAGACCAGTAGGGGGCACACACCCTGTGGTCTGTGTGGGTCCTAATGCCCCAGTATAGTGATGGGGACACTATACTGTAACAAGCACCGTCCTTCAGATGAGACGTTAGTGGTCATTAAAAATCCCAGAATGCCCTTCGAAAAAGAGTAACCCCGGCATCCTGGCCAAATTTGCCCATTGGCCTCTGTCCATCATGGCCTCATAATCATCCCCATATACTGATTGGCTTCATCACTGTCTCCTCTCCACCAGTAAGCTGGTGTGTGGTGGGTGTTCTGGAACAATATGGCTGCTGTCGCATCATCCAGGTGGAGCTGCACTTTGGTGGTGGTTGAGGAGATTCCCCCTTCCATGTAAAGCGCTTTGAGTACCCAGAAAAGCGATATACAAATGTAAGAAATTATTATTATTAAATGTTTACAGAACAAGCGGGAACCCATTGTTCCTGTATCTTTCTCTATTTCTGTTATATTACATGTTAGAAAGTCTAAGGTCTTCCCAAGCCGTACAGAAAATCAATCTAATCTGCTACATGTCAAACTAAGATTGCTGTGGGGGGAAAATTAATACTGTCAAGTTAGCACTTGACAGTATTAATCCTCTGTTAACTTTTCCTCTGTTAACTTTTCATCTTTCTAAGAGCTTTAGATCTATAGATCTTTCTTTCTATATATATATAAAATCAGTGTTTCTGTTAGGCTCTTAGAAAGATGAAAAGTAGAGGTCTAGATCACATTAGCACAAGCAGACATTCATAATGAATTTAATATATGATGTTCAGATGCTCACAAGCTTATTAATACATGAAAGAAAAGCACTGAAGTCTATAAATCTGACATCAAATTTTAAAGGGATGTACATGGCTTTCCTTTCATCCTCTGCTAACATGATGACCTTACAGTCAGAAGCCGCCGCTCGGGGTCATTTAGATGCAGCGATATACAGAGGATCACCACGTCTGCTAACAGAAATGTACAGCATGGTTAGTATGTTGGCTACGTTTAGTGCAATACTCGAATCTGCATGTGTGGAAAGTGCCGGACAAAGAATTTGAGATTTCTCACAAATCTCAAGGCTCTGGATGTATTTGAGTAGCAGATCCTACATAACTTAGTGAAATGCTACAATATGCCAGAGAGACCTTCAGAAACAGTTTAGACAATAGTCAGACAATAGGAAATACACAGTGAAAAACGAATAATATCCCATATTTAGAGGTCAGTTTGCAATGAGAGAAAGAGCAATAAATAACTCACACTTATCTAATAAAGAAATATTGCGTTTTTTTCTTCTTCAGCCTAATATTGTAGTAAAGCATCAGTGGCATTCTGTCAATCAGCTCGGACACTAATATCATGTTACACAGAATGTGTATAAAAACAGCACTGAGTGCATCATAATGCTTGAAACAATGACGTGCGAGATTCTGAGCTAACAGAGATGAAACGGACGTCCAGAGCATGTTTACAAAGCACAGATGAAGGCAAGTAATGTGCACAAATGAAAGAAACATGTATTTAAAGTAAATGCATTAATGCAAACAAAGCATGAAAGAGCTTAAAGTACTTACAAGGACGTAAATGAAATCTCTGAAGAACATGCACATGCAGTTCTGTCACATCCAGTCAGAATGGACGTGATTTCAGGGCGAAAACCTGCAGAATGGATTGAAACATGAGAAACTGAGAGACCTTTACTAAACTACTGGCATCTGAAAGCGTAATCAAATTAGCCAAAACATACCCTTTTACTGTCATGCCATCATATATTTAAAACAATATCTTAGTAAAAACCTAAAGTACTATTGACAAACTATATATCATTTGAAAGCTTACAATCTTCATATTTGGTGGCTGTTTTTTTAAATAAATTACATAGGAGCAGTAATTTATCAATTTGCAACAAGAATACTTCATACTCATTAGGCGTCTTCAGGCCTTTATTTTGAAATAGCAATAAGCATGAAAAATCATAAAAGATTCTAATGATTTTAGAATCATTAGAATTCCATATAGACTCAATCATATATTCCATAGTCAGACCTTACAGTCAGACCATAAAAGATGGTCTTTTAAGACCAATCTTTTATGATTTTTCATGTTTATTGCTATTTCAAAATAAAGGCCTTAACACGCCTAATGAGTATGAAGTATTCTTGTTGCAAATTGATAAATCTCAGTTTGTTTTCATGCCAAGAGTTCAAAAGATAACACCAATTCAATTTTATGAGAAAAAAAGGTCTGAAAATGTTTTAAATATAAAGAAAAATATTATGGATTCTCGATTAGTGATGCGGCTGCGAGCTATAACGCACATGTGCTCTTTTTATGCGTTTAATAGAGGCTGAATTCAAATCAAATACTGCCAAACCACCCATACTACTTCTGAATAGGATGTCTACTTCATGTATGAAAATTATGGAAATACATGGTTCAAATCACTCTAAACATATATGAAAATGGAGGCGCCCTTGGTCAGTAAGGAAGCTTAGCCGTCCATCTAGTGAAAAGGTTTGGTACTGCGCCCAAATAAAATCTTACTGAAAGCTCATTTTTTGACATATCAACCTAAAATTACATTTTCATAAACTCAAACTTACAGAACTTTTTTTTTCTGTTTCACTTTCATAATTTATTTCACTTCTACAATAATCTGGCAAAAGTCTTCTTTAAAAAAAGACCAACCATAGGTCTATATTCCAAAGCACTCTTGAATTACAACCAAGATAAATTAAAAACATTTGATTCTATTAGTTTTTAATTGTTGCATATAAATTGTGCATTGATAGTGTCTATCCATGATGTTGCTTGCTTGCCTAGGCTTAAACTGTAAGTGCATTAATGCAATTAGTGCATAAATGCATTAAATAATAATGTCATCTATATATGTATTCGTTTTGAATTAACGCTCATGCATTATTAGAGTTTTCTTTGGGATTATACACACTGCCAGATTGTTTAAACTTGATACTCAAATACAGTGAACATGGAAGTCGCACTAACGCTGTATTATTCACATTAGTAATTCAGCCTAAAGAGGCAGAATTCCTCTACGCTTCCCCTCAGACTCGCCTGAAACTGGGCCAAGTCAAGGTTACCCGTTAAGCCGGGGAAACTCAAGCCGTGTTGCCCGAGAGCCTATAGTATAAGTAGAGCCATAGGCAGCGAGGTTTTGATCTGGTGAGATATATTCTAGATGCATTAACACAGAGCCGTTGAGAGAGGGGCTTACGATGAGATCTTTAACTCCGAGCTGACAGATGTGCTATATCCTTCTCCATACGCAACACACGGCTGCTCTTGCCAAGTGTAGCTGTAGGTCAGGCCTCTCCCCGTCTCTTTCTGCACTCCTCTCCGTCCTTTCTTCAACGGTTTGGGTTACAATACGTGTGAAGCTCAAGTTGAGCATGAAAGTCATGTTGTGTGAGATGGAAGGTGGCCTCGGGCTTTGGCACCGCGTCTCTAGAACTGCCAAAACCTCCACACCCTCAGTGGGACGATCACAGCACCGACCCGGACACATGACGGCCCTCTCCTCGCTCTCCAGCTCCAGAACCCTCTGCTCAAAAAAATGCTAATGCAGTGAAAAAGTCATCAGGGTAACTTATTTGATAGGAACTGCTTTTGATTCCTTCTTTTCTGCACCAATTGAGCAGCTCAGATTCGATATTTGATCTCTTAGACCTTTGCATTCATTTAGCATTGCACTTTAACAAGCCAGAGTTATTGTAAAATGTGCTTCACAGCACTGCACTAAACTAATGGTATCTGAAATGTTTAATAAAAAGAAAATCTTTCTACAGGCTCAGACGTTGTGCGTTGATGTGGACGCGTATGTAGTTATCGTTCTTGGTGTGAACGGGCCTTAAAGGGGTGGTTGATTATGATTTCACTTTTTTAACTTTATTTAGTGTGTAATGTTGCTGTTTGAGCATAAACAACATCTGCAAAGTTACAACGCTCAAAGTTCAAAGCACAGGGAGATATTTGCATTTAAAGAAATTGCTTTTTAAGGACTACAACAAACGGCTGGTGGAGACTACACAACATTCCTCCAGGGTTAGTGACATCACCAACCCTAGAATTTACATAAACCCCGCCCCCTGAACACGGTTTACAGATTATCAAGACAGAATATGCTAATCAATGACTAGAAGATAACTACACATCAGCTGCATAAATTCATCAAATAACCATTCAGAAATGTCCTGTTGCTTCTACATGTTGTCACTTCTTCTTGAGTCTCTCCATCATTGTCTGACTTCGGTTTGAACATAAAAGGCTAAAAGTTTTTGAAATTTTCAGAGCATGTCTGTGTGAGTGCAAGCTGTTGAAGCTCCGCCCCCTGCGCCGGGAGCAGCAGCTCATTTGCATTTAAAGGAACAGACACAAAACGGTGCGTTTTTGCTCACCCTCAAAAAATTGACAATTTTAACCGCTATATAAAAATATCTGTGGGGTATTTTGAGCTAAAACTTCACATACACACTGGGGACATCAGAGACTTATCTTGTGAAAAGGGCATTATACCACCCCTTTAATATCATGCTTTACCTTAAAGGTTGCTCAGACAGAATGTGTTAAAAACAGAAGTGCAACATAATGCAGGGCTTTCAAACTTCTTTTAACTTGATACAGTGTCTAAAACCACTGTGTAAAAACAGAGATGAGACGGACGTCCAGAACATGTTTGCAAAGCACAGATGAAGGTAAGTAACGTGCATAAAATGAGACATGCATTTAAAGTAAATGCACATTTAATGCAAACATAGCATGAAAAGTTTTAATTTCTTACAAGTACGTACATGAATTCTGTGAAGAATACAGTCAGGATGTAGGTGATTCCAGCGGGAAAATCTGCAGAAATGAATAAAACATGACAAAATGAGAGACCTTCACTAAACTATTGGCATCTGAAAGCGTAATCAAATAAACCAAAACATGTTTAATAAAAAAAGAGATGTTACAAAGATGCTCAGGGAAGATGCTCAGCTTGAGAAATTTCTAAGTTCATAAGAATGTTCCTGAGTGCATTTCTTCTCAGACGTTCTCAACGAGTGCAGACGTTCTCAAATATTTTCTTAAGAACATATTTTTCCTGTTCTTATCTGTGCTGAAATCTTTCTTGGTTAAGTCATTTTTGTTGAATCGTAACTGAATTTCAAATTCAGAAACCAAAAAGTCTTGTCATGCATAATCCCGTCAGATCATTGATTACATTATTGATCAATGGTGTCACATTGAAGTGCAAAAGCCTAGTAACAGTGTATATAATATTTGAGCAGCTTATATTTAATATATACTCTTAGGCCGTTTACACCTGGTATTAAGATGCGCTTTGGTCAATCAGATCTCAAGTGGACGATGCTAAATACAGGTCTACACGTTTTGGGCTTGTCCACTTTCGACCACTTCCAGAGGTTGTTGAAAACACATAAACGCTCATGTGGTCAAATGTATTCGAACAGCCACAGAAGACCCTCCCCTCGAAGAAGTGGTTGAAAATGAAGAAACGACATGGATTAAAACACTCCCTGTTTCACAGACAAGGCTTAAGCTAGTCTCAGACTAAAATGCAAGTTTGAGCTATTTTAACTGAAACCAACTTGCATTGTCATTGTTTTCTTTCTAAGACACGTTTATAAAAGCTACTTAAATGTCCTAATTGAACTAAGGCCGAATCCTGGCTCAATCTAAGTCGTGTCTGTGGAACCAGCCCAGGTGTAAACAGGTATGTGTCTCCCTCATCTACTTGTGATCCGATCAACCAAACATGCATCTTAATACCAGGTGTAAACAGGGCCTTAGAACTTTGCTTTCATTTAACATTGCACATCAAGAAGCCTGAGTTATTGCATGCACCGACGTGCACATGATGCTAAAACTGAGCATTGTGGTCATTTTTGTGAGAATAAAACAGCAAGCGCAAGCCTCTCTTCCACCCACAACCTGTGGGAAGGCCAATCCGGGCTATTGTTGGCCGTCGTCCTATCATTAGCACTAACCTTGAGTCCTGGCTGCGAGCTGTAATCTGAACAGAGCCATGCGGGAGTCAGAGGATGCCTGAAGTGAATTATTAATGAACAGCATCAGGTCGCTCTCCCTTCCTGCTCTTCAGGAAACTGGGTGCTGCTTGGAGGCATCACACACACACACACACACACACACACACACACACACACACACACACACACACACACACACACACACACACACACACGCACACAGACACACACACACACACACACAGGTAAAATGGATCATTCTGACTCCGGCTTAGTTAACCAAATTACAATCGATACGCGGATTTGATTCATCCAACCCTCCTACTCGTGAAGCATTAAAAAATATAAAAGAATAATAAACGCCGCAGAAGTAGAACAGTCTAATACGTGTTCGTTAAGATGAGCTCCATCAGCTCAGACTCTTGGGACGATCAGTCGGCTGTCGAAATGCAACTAATGAGAAAGACATTGTGAGGTGGTGCAGTTATAATGAGAAATAACAAGAAAGAGGCTAAATTGTAGCCAGAGAGCTTGAATTATGTGAAATTAAGATGAATGTGGAGGACTATTAAAGCATATATTAACTGTTATATTATAAAGTGATGCTTGGAGAACTCATGGTAAACAGTAAAGAGACCATAAACATCACACTTCAGATGAAGAAGGTCTGTTGGAATCACTTGTTGAATATATACAGTATAATATATATATATATATATATATATATATATATATATATTTTTTTTTTTTTTTGCCCGAATAATACAAAGCTCAATGAGCTTTGTATTATTCGCCCCATTTTGTTAGTGGCCTTGGTTACCATAGTATTATTCCCATTCATTTTCCACAAAGGGATTTCAAAATATTCTTCTATAAGGATATTTCTATGCTGCTTTTTCCTGCTCACGAAACATTTCTTATTATCCGAGTTGAAAACAGTTGTGCTGCTTCATATTTTTGTAAAAACTGATGAATATATTGACAATTTGATTTTCTATTTGATGAATAGAAGGTTCAAAATAACAGCATGTAGATGGAATAGAAATTCAATGTCATTATTACTTCTCGAACCTGATTGCTAGGCTTTATTATACTGTAGATGGATAGACAGAATGATTTTTTTAATATATATATTTATATATTTCCCTGGACTCTTGCGACAGCAGATGTCAGTATCAGCAGCAGTTGCTGTAAGGGCCTGTAAAGGCTGTGCCACATTTTCATCTAGACATACTAGCCACACTTAATGTCTGCAGTATCACAGATCGCCCGCCACAAACACTCGCATGAATGTTTGACAGATGACAAATGTTTCTGTTTGCCATCAGAACGCTGCTCTGGTGCAGTATGGGTAATGCTGACAGACACGATGAGCAGCAGGAGCACCTGCTGATTTAAATACAGGAAATGCTCAGGACTCAATTATAGACTCCTCCATCAGACAGCAGGAGGCAACACTGAACGACACACCAGAAAGGTGTGTGTTTGCTGAGGAATGAGATTACTAAAACTTGTTTAACACACACACACATTAAAAGACATTTCATAGATTGCCATTATTGCTGCAGGCTGTGTTATTACTGTGCATATGACAGATAATGTTTGGATCGACTTGACATTAAGGATTAAGATTCTCCACATCAGCCATTCAAAACCCTGCCTGGTCAAACACAGAGCTACATTTAAATACATAGACTAGTGAAAACCCAAAAGTTTGGAATAATTAAGATTTTTAGTTCAAGTACTTGTGTCTCTTCATTCCTCAGTGCAGTTCAGTGTGTGTGTGTGTGTGTGTGACAGGCTGTGTGATTAGATAAGTCTTGCATGAGCTGCTTTAAGCTCAGTCACTGGACCCATCCGTATCCTCTGAGCCGGCCTGTGCCCTCTGAGTCTGCTTACATCCTACCAGCTCCTGACCAGCATACCAGAACACACACACACACACACACACACACACACACACGGGCATACACTTTCTTGTACATCTATCTATATGAGGACATTCATTGACACAATGCAATCTCCAGCCGCTTACCCTAACCTTACCCATCACAACTACTGTAAGTGCCTAACCCGACCCCTGACCCTAAACCGACCCTTAACCTCATTATAACCTTATCCCTAAAACCAAGTCTTGACCCTCAAACAGGCCTTTAAAGGCTCTCAGAAAGTGAGGACCGGCCAAAATGTCCTCACTTTACTCTCTTTGTCCTCATTCCAATGGTCGAAAACTCAAACTGGTCCTCACAAAGATAGTTGTACAAGTACACACACACACACACACACACGCACACGCACACTCACGTGCACACACACACACTCACGCGCACACACACACACAGTCACACACACACACACACACACAATATATCATAACTGATAATATTCAGAAATGTTTCTTGAGCATCAAATCATCATATTAGAATGATTTCTGAAGGATCATGTGACACTGAAGACTGGAGTAATAATGCTGAAAATTCAGCTTTGATCACAGGAATAAATTACATTTGAACATATATTCACATAGAACACAGTTATTTTAAATTCTAATATTATTTCACAATTTTACTGTTTTGAAAGACTTTTGTACACTAGTGTATATATGAAATTAACTTTCCTGTGACAGGATGCATAAAATAAACCAAAGGGTTACCAAAAGGAATCTGAGGCTAGACTTCTGAATGACATTAATTATTAGCAAGATTTCATAAAGACTGTAAAAATACATTCTTTCTGATGAGCATTGGGTGACGTCAACTGAGTCATTTTAGAGAGTGGAATACACTATTATATTTTAACAAAAGACTATAAAGACAAACATTTCACTTCTTTGGAATGACGTGCACTGCACGAATCCTTCACAAGCAGACCAGGAACATGAGTTATGAATTAAGTAGTCCATTCTGATTTCATAATGACTTCTCACTGAAGGTAAACACAAAACAAGTTATTAAAATGAAACTAGGCTTTTAGCCCACACTGGATTCATGCTGCAAACATGCTCCAGTCCGCTGTTGAATCGCTTCCATTGTGTATTCAGACGGTGTAAACTGCAGCAAAGTCTCTGCTGTTAGTGTGTACAATAAAAAAAATTGCTGCATGCACAACAATACGAACAATAGCGATGCAGGACGGCGTATGTGTTTGCTCAGCATATTAAGATGATGCTGCTTTAGCAGAGCACACAATGCTTTAATCACATGTACACTTAAACAAAAGGAACGGAGAAACAAGCGAGGCTTTAATTGGGTGTTTACTGGTTCGGATTCTGGGTAGTCGCAGAATTAGTTATGAATGGCGACAGAAATAATCATGGTAAGAAAATACACTCCTCTGAGGTTAAGAGACGGCAAAGAAATTAATGAATAAACCAACCGCTTAAACAGAAACAGCTTTACAGGGGTGTTTCATCCACACAGAGAACAATTGACTCACCTTGATGGAGTTGCAAAATCTGCATGACTTTCTTTATTCTGTGAAACACAAAAGAAGATATTTTGAGAAATGTATCAGTGTTTGTTTTGTCCGTATAATGAAAGTCAAGTGTTAACCAAACACTTGACTTTCATTATACGGACAAAACAATTCATTTAGAGTGTTCATATTCATTAATTAATGAAAAAAAGGTACAAAAGGTACACTCTCAGAAAAAAAAGGTAAAGCTGTCACTGTGGCGGTACCTTTGTACCTAAAGAGTGCATATTAGTCCCTCAAAGGGACATATTGGTACCAAAATTGTACATATTAGTTCCAAAAGTGTGCATATTAGTACCTAAATGGTACTTTTGAAGGGTACTATCCCAGTGACAGATTTTGTACCTTTTTTTCGGAGAATGTGCTTCAAAATATCTTGTTTCACAGAAGAAAGCAAGTCATATACAGTCAATAAACAATGATAGAAAGTTTTTTTTTTGCATTCTTGCAAATGCATGAGTGCAATAAAATCAACCATCTTTACACAAAGAGGTTATTAGTGTTTGCAAATATGAATTGAATGCAAATCCGAATGACTCAAATGGACGGCGTGTATTAACGGCGTGAGCTGAGGTGTGTGTGGGGATCCGCCACGGGACGAATGCTGTCACCGCGGCCCATTTTTCACTGGATCATCAAAAAAAAGTATCAGAACCTTTGTCGGCAAAAGACAAGCTTGCACCGTCATCAGATTTGTTGCTATGCGAATGAGTCTTTGTTCACACGGGCTCCATTTTGCTTATTCCTTCAAAACATCCCGGATACACAAGAGAGAGACGGCGCGAGCGAGGAAAGAAGGTGGTTACGCTACACACCAGAAAGTGTTTGCTGGTTTGACAAGCTCCTACATACACAGAGAGCTTGTTCATATTAAGCTCCGGCTGTTTATCATCCCTCAAGCGGCGGATCATCAGAAAGCATTTACCTTCAATCTACCGCATTACCATGAGTATTCTTAGCAGCGTCTTTCTGTTCACACGTGATTCCCGCAGGGAGAGCGTCTGCATCTATCAGGATAGCATCGCTCCTGTTATGTAACAGTGTCTTGTTTATTGTGGTTGGGCAGTCGACGGAGGTGCAAATGAAAACAGGCGGCCCTGAGCTACTCCGAAAATCATTTCAACCTTTTGAATCAACCCCTCAATTTAGCAAATGAAGGCTCTCAGCCAAAGCGGGCCCTGTAAATGTATTCACTGGTAATGTGCCAATGCAGCTCAGGGAATTAACTTAATCATCTCCTTCATTTACAAAGCCGAGAGGGCAATTACTGTGGTATAGACGGGTGGTTGAAGCAATAAAGCCACGGATCATTCTGCTATCACTCATTTTAAACTGTGTGGCAATTTGCAAAGCATTAATTACACTTTGGTGAGTGAGCAATGAGTCCAATGGGTCTGTTGTAGGGATGAATTCTCCTCCGCAAGACAGATCGTTTGTAGGTATAGCATGTGGTTAAAGAGAGAATGTGTCAATATACTTTCTCTTATCACAGTTCAATATGCAAGGAAAACTATTGTTAAGATTGGCTAGTGTGGTGTAATATATATCAGATCATCTGCCCCTAAATCACATGTACAGTATGATTAAAACAAACCGATGCCAAATGATGCCAACTTTGGATCGACATACAAAACTGTGAAATATGATCCTTATATTGTAATCATTGCGATCACAAGCTGTAATCGTTGATGCCTTCATAAATGAATACATGATGTTTGCTAACATGTATTATTACTGTCCGACAGAATACTTCCTGATTGTAACATCGAAACAAAATCTATTGTGGAAAAGCGCTATACAGTTAGTATTTCATGACGTTTGAAGTACCTGGAAAGAGCTGTTCCCATTCTTCTCAATGATCAATGACAGTCGTTTGACTGGATTTATGCGAGGATGTCAGTGGAAGAATGCCATCTCTGCACTGGAAAAAAATCACACAGGGAAAAATAAATTGAAGTCAATTACACTTTTAAGAGTGAAAAGAATCAGGCACTTACTATAATATAAAGAATCAGGAACACTATACTATACTATGCAATATAATATAATATAATATAATATAATATAATATAATATAATATAATATAATATAATATAATATAATATAATATAATATAATATAATATAATATAATATAATATATATTGTGTCTAAGCCTGTATGTAATATTATATTATATTATATTATATTATATTATATTATATTATATTATATTATATTATATTATATTATATTATATTATATTATATTATATTATATTAAAGCATTATCATTATGATATTATATTATATTAAAGTATTACCATTATTATGTTACATTATCTTTTAGGATTTTCTAAATCACGGCCAAAATCATACAGTGTCAACTCGGTTCTAGTTTATTAAAAACTTAAAAAATTGATTTTCCCTCGGTTTCACAGACAAGGCTTAAGTCTAGTCCCAGAATAAAATGCATGTTTGAGCTGTTTTAACTGAAAGCAACTTGCACTAATATCTTAAAATTAGTCAGTGCCATTGTTTTATCTCACCAGTAATGTTTTATTTAGTCTTTATCGTTAATAAAAGTTACTTAAATGTCCTAAATAATTGAACTAAGTCTTAATCCTGTCTTAATCTAAACCCTGTCTGTGAAACCAGGCCTTAGAGTGACAATTCCAGTCTTAAACTACCACATTAAATTTAAGATTAAGATTATTTTTAATTATGTATTAATTATTGGTGTCTTACAGCCTAACACCAGTGTGGTAAATTCACTGTGAAACACAGTCTCTCATGGCTCATCACTGTATTGTGAGCACAGCGTCTCTAACAGCCCTGCTCTAATGAGCACTGATAGGCAATAAAAATGGGGGCGGGGCAATGCTAATCTAGGTCATTGCATATTTAAATGCACAGCTGGCCTCTTTCTCACTGTTGTGGATGTAGAGTGTTTGCATGTCAGTGGATATTAGCTCCAGAGAGGCGGGCATGCGGGTTACGGCAGTGGCAAACTGGCCCTGTGGTCTCGTCGTCCCGCTCTACAGCAGAGAATTAACGGCATCACTAACGGTGTCAAAGCCAGACGCCGTCACTGAACCCCACAGTGTCAGAGACCGGCCTGCGGCACAGTTTGACTGACGGGAGGATTGCAGCTACATCCGCTTGTGTGATTATGTCCTGACTGAATGTTCCTAAACCAATGAAATGAGCCTTACTAGACAGCATTTTAACCCTTGTGCATCAGTTAAAAAATCAAATCAAAGTAAATCCTCCCAAAAAGTTATATGTGACCCTGGATCACAAAACCAGTCACATGGGTCAACTTTGTTTTATTGAGATTTATACATCAACTGAAAGCTGAATAAATAAGCTTTCCATTGATGTATGGTTTGTTATGATAGGACAATATTTGGCCGATATACAACAATTAGAAAATCTGGAATCTGAGGGTGCAAAAAAATCGAAACATTGAGAAAATCTCCTTTAAAGTTGTCCATTTATGTTCGCGATTGTGCTGCATTCACTCACAAAAATACATGTTTTATATATTTACGGTAGGAAATTCACTAAATATCTTCATGGAACATGATCTTGACTTAAAGGTACAATATGTAACTTTTTTGCTTTAAAAATAGCAAAAATCACTATATCATGTTATATATTTTTTTTAGTTGTGTACTTACATACATTATCCCGACTGTTTCCAACAACTTTCAAACCAGGAGAAATTTGTAATTTAATTCGAAGACACATCACGTTTCTTTATTTCCGCTTTGTCGCCGTCAATGGCGTCATATCCGCGTTCTCCCTGGTTTCCGCTCGTACTGCCATAGCAACCAGAGCCCTCTGATAGTAACCAAGGCGACAGACGTGGACAACTGTGTAGTTCGCAATGTCTATTTGCACGCTGTTGTTGTTTCGTTCAAACATTATGGACCATGGCAAGCAGACTTTGGATAAAAAAGGAGAACTAAAACGAGAATCAATATCAGCGCGGTGTTTTCGAGATGCCGAGAGCTCCCATAGACAGTATATAAACGAGAGCTCCACGTCCGAGACTTCGACCGCTCCTACATGTACTTTATTAAACAGGTGAGCACATTTACATAAAACTAATCAATGTTATATAGTTCAACAATGATAAATAATTCTTAGCAAGTGTTGCGTCATCAAACTACGCCTTTGTTATTGTAAGAGGTTAGCGACCCCTAGCGGCGAAAAAAATTACATAGTGTACGTTTAATATCCTGATGATTTTTGACATAAAAGAAAAATCGATAATTTTGACCCATAGAGCCACATTGTGTATTGTTTAGCCTGGAAATCCAGACCTAAATCTGAAAGATTAATGGTCTGGCATCGACTAATGAAACTCGGCCAGCTCGAGGGGCGGCAACAAGCATGCGTTTGAAAATCTCACTGCACGCAATTGGATAACACTACGACCAATTACAACAAGCCCCATACGCTTAGCTACCAGCAGAGCAGATAACTGGTAGATTAGACTCTTATAGGCATAGGCAGCCGTGCACGAGCGCAAAACCTCACAACACCCGCCCCTGTCGGTGATTGGTTGGAACACTATTTGTTTTGGTTTTGAGTGTTGGTGAAACCAACTGTTTTTGTGTGCAGATCTCAGAGCCTAGGCTGCCTACAGAGACACGTTTTTTTGACGGCATGCTTATGGGGCGGGCAGCTAGCGGATCGTTAGGAAAGATTAGATGAATGTGATCATTTATGTTTGGGCCTGAAATCGCTGATACAACCTTTAAATGACAATTAATAGGTAATCTTCAATGCCATTTAATTGAAATTATTGAACTTAAATATGAGCTTGATAAAAATGATCATTCTAGAAGAAAATTTCAGATGGCACTTAGAGGCTTTTGCATCTGAACTCTTCATATATACACACAGAGACGCACACACACACACACACACACACACACACACACACACACACACACACACACACACACACACACACACACACATATATTTATATACACATTATATAAACACAAACTTTTATTTTAGAATCCATTAATCATCAGCACTAATATCCATTATATATATATAATGAACATAAATGAGATCTCGTGAGCAATGACGGAGCAAGACATCGAGAAACGAGGAGCCAGTGTGTGCACAGATTGTAAACTTTGATACAGTCCCATGGTGAAAGACAGAGGAGGAAAAGAAAGAGCGACAGATGGGCGATCTCTCAGTAACTCAGCGCTGACCTTTTCCTCTGATAACACATTACAACAGTACAACCCGGCACACACACTCACACACAGGAGATGTGAGCAAAGGTCAGCATCAATCACTGATGTGCGTTACGCGGCTCATGTAACTGACACGCTGTCATGTAGCCACACGTGAGGCCATGTCAGGCTCTTCTCGGTTAGTTTGTCTTTTCTTATACTCTGAAAGCCATTTCCATACGGACTATCAGCGACTGTCACCCTGTGTGTCGCACGAGGACGCCGGGATTTTGGAGAAAGAGCATTCAGGCTGCGGGTGGAAACGTGACATTCAAAAATACAAGCGAAACTGTCCGTGTTTCCGTGTAGAGAGACAGACACGCGTTTGAGAGACGCATACGGACGAACATTGAGCACGATGAGAGCGTTTCGCAGAAGAATGTCAAAGAGTGAAAGGAGACGGGATGCAGGAAGGAAAGGAGAGCGAGACCGAGAGGAGGAGAGTATGTCAGTGTCAGGCCCTTGATGCTTCTGCCTGCTCTGTTCCTCTTTAATAACTTGTCAAATCAATAGCTTCCCCGTCTGCTGCCCATCATGTCTGCGTGTGTGTGAGAAAGACGGGAAGAACGACAGGTCTACAGGAAGCTGAGCTTTACACACTGTGACATTTCCAGCGCTCAGACTTCAGCCTTCACCTCCGGATGCCCATAGAGGAACGATCCCGGCGGACAGACCGCTTGAAATATCAGCGTTCTTGCTGGGAATGAATCTGCAAACAATGAGAAGATTATTTACATTAAGTCCCCCTGTGGTGAAAGTTTATATGTCTATGTGGTGTTTTTAATACGCTTTAAGACAAACCATGTGTAAATTCATAAGTCGACACCATTGCTGAGTATTTCCTCCTTAAAACTGCAGTGAACCAAAGACAGTCTCAAAAACACGCTTTGAAATCGCTGGTGTTTCTGACGTCACAAACTACCTTGTAACCAATCAGATCAACGTGTGATCGTCAACCAGTGGATCTCTGAGCTGAGTGAGTGAGTGGAGGCGGGGCTCATTTGCATATTCATAGAACCACGTATACTAAATTAGGCAATGGTGTCGAGTTACATTAAAGATATTTTAAGGCAAGAAGAATTTTGTTTTCAAGGAACAAACATTTAAATATGTCATTTAGATGATGAATATGTCAAAGATGAGTTTTAAGGGATATAATGATTGACTACAGGGTTACTTTTAAGTTTAGGAATAAATATTTGTAAAACAGAAATGCAATTCCATTACCAAAAAAGTCATTTGTTTCCAGTCTGAATAAAACTGGTTCTCAGTGCTATAGGAAACACAACTGCAATATTTTATGAGTGCTATTGTACCCCAATGAATGAATGAATGAATGAATGAATGAATGAATGAATGCAAGAATGAATGAATGAATGCAAGAATGAATGCATGAATGCAAGAATGAATGAATGAATGAATGCATGCATGCAAGAATGAATGAATGCATACAAGAATGAATGAATGCAATAATGAATGAATGAATGAATGCATGCATGCAATAATGAATGCAAGTATGAATGAATGAATGCAAGAATGAATGAATGCAAGTATGAATGAATGAATGCAAGTATGAATGAATGAATGCAAGAATGAATGAATGAATGAATGCAAGAATGTATGCATGAATGAATGCAAGAATGAATGAATGCATACAAGAATGAACAAATGAATGAATGAATGAATGAATGAATGAATGAATGAACGACCTAGATCTCTTTAAAATCTCAATTTCTTCTCCTATACCTGCACACGAATGAGACTGAGTGAAGTGCAAATGGAGACTTGTCTCCTCCTTCACATGTGTCTCCTCAAGGAATTCAGCAGAGATCTCAATAGTGTCTCAAACTGTGCTCAGATACCAAAGTCTGCAAAACAACAATTATCTGACCTATAAACCTTTTTAACATTGGTAAGTTAAAATTCACTTTAGAAGCAAAATTGTGTCTTCTGTTTTCAGATATTTTAGCAAATATTTTTTTCCCATCTACTCAGAAAATTCTGTAAGATTTATTAGAATAAATATCCTAATGTAAAAATAGTTTGCCGACCAGGGGAGGATAGTTAGTATAGTAAATATAAATAACTTACAGCACCTTTAAAGAGGACAGAAAAAATGTATTTACATTCTTAAACTATAAAAAGACTTTGCCCTTGTTTCACCCGATCATCTTCATTCAATACACACACTCATGCCAAAATGTTGGTGGTGAAAATGATCTATGAAACTGAGAAAATCAATTTCAGCAAACCTGAAACACAAAATCGATTCGGTGCACCTTGGCAGACTTTGACACTGTTAGAGATGACGAGTTCACAGGTGTGAGTGTGTGTGTGTGTGTGTGTGTGTGTGTGTGTGTGTGTGTGTGTGTGTGTGTGTGTGTGTGTGTGCTTTGCCCTTACAACTGTAAACCTGAATCCCGATCCAGTGCACAGATTCACTTCTATCCCTATATACACCTAAAAATAGCATCATCAGTAATATAAACCCAAACTTTTAGTTTTTTAGATTTTAATTAGATATTTTCTAGTCTCAGTGAGCAAACAAATTCCCCACAAACAACTCATGAACAATAAAGCTTTCTTCAGTGAGCAGAATCCTGAAACTGCAGGAGTCAGGATTCACAGCCATTAAACAACAGATATAAAAATATATGTAAACATTCATTTATGACTTCCATATATTTGCAATAGAATGTATTTAAATAACAAATACAACTGTAATGACAAATAAAACAAATCAAATGAATTAGGATGTTAAAATTTTTTCTCAATAAGACTCTTTAGCCACTATATTTTGAATGCCCTTCTAAAATTAAAATACATTATTTACTAATATACAAGTGAAACTTGAAAAATTAGAATATCATGCAAAAGTTATCATTTTGATGATTATGGCTTACAGCTTATGAAAACCCCAAATTCAAAATCTCAGTATATTAGAATATTACATGAAATCAAAAAAGAAAAAAAAAAAGGATTTTAAATACAGAAATGTCGGCGCTCTGAAAAGTATAATCGTGCATGTATATACTTAATATATTAGTTTCACATTTTAATTTGAATTACTGAAATACACAAACTTTTGCACAATATTCAAATTTTTCGAGTTTCACCTGTCATTGACTGCTATAAAATTCTATTCACTATAACTTGACATTGAAATAAATTACCTGTAAAAGACTGTAGTTTATCTGTACATAGATCAGTGGAGACACAGACCAATTCTGAGAGCGGTTTGCAGATACCACGGCACTATTTCTGCGGGAAAATAGTGTGAGACACTTAATGGCAAGCACATGAAATATAATTATAAATATTATTTTTCAGATTTGCCCATCACGTAAAAAGTGGCCCGTGTGTTTACTTCACATGTCGATCAGGCACCCTCTTCCTGTTTGGATTTATGCATTTAGCATTCTTTTTTCCAAAGTAACTTACATACAGAGGAAATAATTGAAGCCTACAACTTATCGAAATCTGTATCATGTCACATGGAATCGCTCAATCAGTGATCAACCGTGGAAAGATGTCATTAAAACGGCTTATAAACAATGTCATGTAACGTCACATTTACCTCAGAAAAACCATATTGAATCCAATCGGAATCGAAATCGAATCGAATTGCAAGCTTGTGAATCGAAATCGAATAGAATTGTGAAATTTGTGTCAATACCCAGCCCTACTAATAATATACAATGCCAGGTTTATTACACAGCCTGATTAGGAAGCAAGCTAGAGACGAAGAGGAATGAACAAAAGCTGTATAGTGTGAATAAGCTGGAATGTGGGCCAGACCTCATGTTGGTACAGTCAAAAGCCTGTCTATGTGATACTAAACCTGTGAGCGCAGTGTTTTCACGTCCCTGTTCAAAGATCCAGGAGTTGAGCTCCAGAGGAAGAAGAGGGATGGCCTGGGGCGACGCCCCCAGCAGAGAGAGCCCGTGCTGGACGTCCCATGAGCTCTGAGGAAGAAAAGCCAGGGAACCACAACAATACCATATTTTACCCTTTCCCTTCTTTTTTCATGGCTAGGGTACAAAGGCATGCTTTGGTGTCAAACATCTCTTTATTTATTTATTTAGAAAATTTGGGAGAAACGCGGCCTCTCTGGAGTTTTGGCTGAGCACCACAAGGCTAAATTATCCTCACTGCTGTTTTTTTTTTTCCAGCAGAGTTGGTTTTCATTAGCACTAAACGAAGGGCTTCATTACCAGTGTGTCCTCACTCAAACTGCCCCACCAAAAGGGCACGCCAGCAAATTTATAAACCTAAATTAACTTCACGATGAAGGTCAAGAGCAGCAGATCTGTACAGAGGTACTTCTAATGATCACATTGTATTGAAGACGTATGATTTCCTTCAGTGCGTGTTGGACTTAGGTGGGATGGCTTGGTTTTACACAAACACATCGGCCTCTAAAGTCCAGCAGATAATGATGTTACTGATGGAACAAATAGATCACATCCCATAATGATGCCAGATAAATGACAAGGTAAGGAAACTAACAAGCGCACTTGTTTGGAGCCGTTGTTCTACTTTTGGAACACCTTATATTGCTTCTTGGTTCCTATTTGAATGTGTTAGTTTTGCTAACAAAGTACCGTGAACTGAAAAACCTTTATAGCGGAGGGTCAGTGAGCGACAGACAGGAGAAACAAACGGATGAGAGAGGAAAATCTGAGCATTCACAGATTGACTGTTCAGCAAAATAATTATATTTTCAAGAAACATTTTACACGTCTGATGTTGCTGGTTGCCAATACTTAAAGTGAAGGAAATAATCTAAAAATCCAAAATCATTAACATAGTATGGTAATACACAAAAATATTAGCACATGTTATTTTTTTAAAATACATATATAAAATGAAAGATCAAGTGTAACTGAAGATTCTGCTGAAAATTCAGCTTTGCCATTACTGGAATAAATTACATTTGAAAATATATTACTACAGAAACCAGTTAATCTAAATTGTAATAATATTTCACAGCATTAATATTTTTACTGTATTTCTGATCAAATAAATTCAGCCTTGATTAGATTAAGAGACTTATATATTATATGTATGTATGAATATATATATATATATATATATATATATATATATATATATATATATATATATAGTAAGTTAATAATTTTATTAAGTTTTGAAAAAAATCTATTTGAATTATATTAGTCGAAGCATATAGAACATTACATTCAAGGGCCATTTTTACAGTTTGTGTGTTTGTTTTAAGAACATTCTAGAACATCTCTGGTTATTTGAAAGAGGAAATGTTGCTATTTTTGAACAGAATGGCAGGTGAAGTCTCAAGAATCCTCAGACTAACAAACACACTCACAGTGCAGCAGGGCAGGTGTTGTCTGTGGCCCTGCTCCATAATGTATATGACATCGGGGAGGCCGGGCAGTCGTGTGTGTGTGTGAGCGGAGCGCAGGAACGGCTCACTGTCGGACACACATGTCAGGGCCGTCTCAACCTCGCCTCTCCACGGAGCAGTCCAACACACGCCTGACAAATCTGTACAAGCAGTCATCTGCTCACTCAGCTGCGCACACACACACACACACACACACACACACACACACTTATACAAAAAAAAACAGAAACGCTGCTTCACAGCGAGAAAAGTCACAGCGATCAATGGCAGACTGCAGAAGATATGCCAACTTCTCTGTTACTCAATGTTTTATAATTTTGCTGTTGATTGAAGAGGTTTTGTTTAATATACGGCAGACAATAGCGCATGTCATGAGCTCGATACCCATGGAATGTATGAATTGATAAAATATGTATAGCCTACCTTATACATGTAATGTACTGTAACTTTCTTTGGATAAAAGAATCTGCATAAATGTAATGTAAATGAATCTGTTGAAACGACCGAACAACAGATATAGACAGATAGATGTAGAGATAGACTGCAATAGACAGAACGATAGATCAATAGATAAACAAAGACAGATACACAGAATGATAGACAGACAGACAGACAGACAGAACGATAGACAGACAGACAGAATGATAGATAGACAGACAAACAGAACAATAGACAGACAGAACAATAGACAGACAGACAGAACAATAGATAGATAGACAGACAGACAGACAGAACAATAGAGAGACAGAACGATAGAGAGACAGACAGACAGAACAACAGACAGACAGACAGAACGATAGAGAGACAGACAGAATGATAGATAGACAGACAAACAGACAGAACAATAGACAGACAGAACAATAAACAGACAGACAGACAGAATGATAGAGAGACAGACAGACAGAACTATAGAGACAGACAGAACGATAGATAGACAGACAGACAGACAGACAGAACAATAGACAGACAGACAGAACAATAGAGAGAAAGAACGATAGAGAGACAGACAGACAGACAGAACTATAGAGAGACAGACAGAACGATAGATAGACAGACAGACAGACAGAACTATAGAGAGACAGATAGAACGATAGATAGACAGACAGACAGAACTATAGAGAGACAGATAGAACGATAGATAGACAGACAGACAGAACAATAGACAGACAGAACAATAGAGAGAAAGAACAATAGAGAGACAGACAGACAGACAGAACTATAGAGAGACAGACAGAACGCTAGATAGACAGACAGACAGACAGAACAGTAGACAGACAGACAGAACATTAGACAGAATGATAGAGAGACAGACAGACAGAACGATAGAGAGACAGACAGACAGAACAACAGACTCACAGACAGACAGACAGACAGAACAATAGACAGACAGAAAGAGAGAGACAAACAGACAGAACAATAGACAGACAGACAGAACAATAGAGAGACAGAACGATAGAGAGACAGACAGACAGACAGAACTATAGAGAGACAGACAGAACGATAGATAGACAGACAGACAGACAGAACTATAGAGAGACAGATAGAACGATAGATAGACAGACAGACAGAACTATAGAGAGACAGATAGAACGATAGATAGACAGACAGACAGAACAATAGAGAGAAAGAACAATAGAGAGACAGACAGACAGACAGAACTATAGAGAGACAGACAGAACGCTAGATAGACAGACAGACAGACAGAACATTAGACAGACAGACAGAACATTAGACAGAATGATAGAGAGACAGACAGACAGAACGATAGAGAGACAGACAGACAGAACAACAGACTCACAGACAGACAGACAGACAGACAGACAGACAGAACAATAGACAGACAGAAAGATAGAGAGACAAACAGACAGAACAATAGACAGACAGACAGAACAATAGACAGACAGAACGATAGAGAGACAGACAGACAGACAGATGTAGATCTGCGGAGAGAGAGAGAGAGAGCGAGCGAGTGCTGATGGTCTCCAGGGGCAGGATTATGTGTCTGTATGCCCCAGGCTGAGCTGTTCTGAGGGGGGATTAGACCTCAGTCCTGCTCCCCGGCTGGATTACCTCTCCAACACTCCACTGAATCTGCATCCAAGTCCTCTGCACCAATTACTCTGAGACACATGTGGAAAAACATCAGTTTATTTGATGAACTCAGCCGATGAGCTCCTCGTTATTGATGAATATAAGGGCTACAGTATTAAAAATGGGAGTTATAAACATGCTATGTATTTATACATTCAATTTCCCCCCTTGCTCTCACCTCGGCAGTTCAACCGATCAAATTCCAACATCTCAGAGCAAGGATTCTTCTTCCCCCGATCTTAAACTCAGTCCCTGGTGCCGCATTACTTGACGAGCAGCATGAAGTGTGGCATACATGTATATTTGTCCCCGTGTCACTGATGGACCACGGCTAGATATTACTCAACTGTGCAGGTGAGTTAGCGCAGATATTGTTAAAATTCTAAAGGTCAGTCCCAGAGCTGCTTGTTGCTGCTCACGGTTCCACTCGAGTGAAGACGGAGTACGAAGCATCAGCTCGTGTGATTTGCAAGTCTGC
This sequence comes from Squalius cephalus, assembly GCF_949319135.1. Lineage (NCBI taxonomy): Eukaryota > Metazoa > Chordata > Actinopteri > Cypriniformes > Leuciscidae > Squalius > Squalius cephalus. Next base: position 2,969,956 of record NC_137137.1, read on the forward strand.
CAAGCTGCAAAGATACTGTTTTTACATCTGTGCATTTGAATCTCAATTTTATATTTAAAGTCGTGCAGCCGCACTCTTCCAAATAATCTACAGCAATATATGGCTTTTTAAATTTGCCATTTAATTGACATCACTGGCCAGCAAGAAAACACACATTTTACTTTCTATTCACATCAGTTCAGGTTTAAAACCCAGTGAGCTGCCTTGATGTCCACTGTCTACATAGGCAGTGCCCTTCTAAGGGAGCATCCAAACTAACGCTTTACATAAGCAGCAACTCCAGAGAAGGGTTATTAACTAAAATTAAAAAGCATAACATTTTCGTTACTTGAAATAAAATAAATGTTAACTGAAATAAAATATTACAAAAACTCCTCATACTGGTTTAGTTTTACTTGTAACTAAAACTAAAAATGGATAAGAATTATACAGACATAAAAATAAAAATATTAATAAAAATGACACACAACAAATACAAATTAAAAAACGAATTGAAAATTGAAAAAAAAAAAAAAAGATGATACAAAAATAACCAGAATTTGATGTTTGCATATTGCTAAACTAACAATGCAATAATCTAATAAACATAAAAATGCAAATATACACAAATATAGGGAAAAAAAGTAAATTTCAATACTATTCTTGTTACCTTTCAGTATTAAATGAAATATAATTAGATTTATGATCAAAATTTAAATTCAACCACCATCTTGAAAGATTTTTTTCTGAGCTTAGAGCCCATTTCAAAGCATTTTGGGATTGCTTTCTTAATTGTAATTCTGCATTTGAGTTTAAGCAAATCTTACCTTATCAAGTCAGGTCAACTTTATTAATATAGCGCTTTATACAACTGAGCTTTACAGTGATGCATACAGAATTCAATTCTGCTGTAAAGCAGCTCTAAAAAGACAATAGCATTGTTCAGCCAAAGTCAGTTCAATGTTATCTTAGGTGTCCTGACTTTTGGAACACCTATGATCCCTTAAAATACTCAGGTAGGCAGCTCACTAGGATTTGTAACAAAGCTATTATGTTTCAGGGAATACACCGATATAAAAATATACATATCACACATACTTCCTGCCAGCTTATGATGTGGATCTCACAACAGCAACGCAGTTAACTCGGTAACACGCATTTAATTGGCCCTGTCTGAGAATGGAAACGTGTTTTACAGTATTGAATCTTGAAATAGAATAAATACACTTGGCACGCTCATTATTACTAATCCTGAGAGGCTAGCGAGTGAGTGTGTGTGTGTGTATGTGTGTGTTTGTGTGTGTGGTGGGATGCAGACAGTTGGCAAGCGTGTGCTGCAGCTCCTTAACAAGCCTGACACACTCTCGTACACACATACACACACACACTACGCTCTAACCCCTCACACTATGGGGTCAGTGACCTGCATATATTAGGCACACCATCGAATGCAAATGAGCCGGCTTGGCTTGTCCTCTCCCCTTCCTCTCTACTCAGCAACTCCAAACACAATCATGCTCTTAAACAAACTCTCACTTTTCCCATTCTGGGTTTAAGTTGAAGTTCAGTGTCACATCATGCCTACAGGCCTCTTTTAGCCATCTATGTGTGTGATATACATTATTACATACACTCTGTGTTCACTATATCATAACATGGCATGAAATGCACTGAAGAAAAGTTGGCTTTGAAACAATTTTCACTTGTTGTAAAGTGTACTCCAATAATCTTTGTTTTTATTTCCAACTTCAAAAAATATGTTTTTACAGTGTGCACAGTATCATTAGTGATGTTTGCTAAGCATCTCTGTTACTGGCTCAAACGTCTGGTTAGGGATCTAAACAAAGCCATTACCCGCACACCTGTGTGTCCCGGCCAGGTGCAGTAGGCCAACGACCAGCAATCTGTCTGAAAGCAAGAAACGCTGTGATGTGGCACAATAACAGCCAACTGGAACATATTTTTTGTTTAACATACAGTTGCGTGGAGTGAGATCCCACACCAATCGACCACTCACAACACTCCTGAGACTGCATAGCAACGCCCTGGCAACCACACCCAACACCCTAGTTTTGCACAGACAAACACCACTCATGTTTTCTTTAGAACATGTAAAAATATTGTATCATATCTTATCATAAAATGATCAAAAAATCAACCATAGAACAGAAAAATCTTCACAGTTTCTTAAACCGTTCTTCTAAGTAGAAATGAGACTGAATGGAGATGAAACTGAGACTAGAACGATAGACAGAACGATAGAAAGAACGATATATAGAACGATAGATAGAACGATAGATAGATAGATAGATAGATAGAATGACACTCATAACACTCATACTAGTCATTTTCATCTCATCCAGATTTAAAGGGGTCCTGTTATGCTTTTCCACTTTTTCAACTTTAGTTAGTGTTTAATATTGCTGTTTGAGCATAAACAAGATCTGCAAGGTAACAAAGCTCAAAGTCCACTCCAAGGGGAGATATTTTATTTAACAGAATCCACTTTTCAAGAACTACAACGAACGGCTCGTTTGGACAACAACGGACTCTTCCCGGATCTTATGAAGTCATAACGTTCCTCATTTAAATAATCCCCGCTGATGGAATACACCAAAAACTTGGCGAGACCTGGTTGAGCTGAAGATGAAGAGTGTCGTCGCTGTTTTTTCCACCCCGGAAAAAGTTTGTCCTAATGCTGACGAACTTAGAGAGGTTAAAATGTATTCTTAACACTGTTCCTGAACATTATGACCTCAACATTTGTCTGTGCACTGCACAATTTACGGAGAACAGCTTCCAGAAGAGAGTTAAATGCAGGCTATACACACAAAAGCTTCTCCTGAAAGACGGAGCCATTCCAATTTTGTTGGGACAATCTGTTGTTTATGGATCACAACTTGTAAGCATGTATTATTATTTGTAATTGTGTTTCAATTATAAGCTTTATGTAGTTGCTAAGATAGCTATGATGTAAACGAACGGCAAAGCTTTGCCTCCGCTAGCCTGCTAACTAACATTACAGTATTGATGTAGTGTTTACTGGAGCTTTTGTAAGCTGTTGCTTTTGTAAGACGGTTCACCGGCCCTTAGGAAAATTATCCATGATTTTGTGATTGATTATTGTTTGTATTACCGTAGTTTTCCGACAAATATGATTAAATGGTGGATAACATCGTATATATAAGAAAATTAAAATAAAAAAAAACTGTGCTTGCAAAGTCTGTGCTTGAAATCCGTTCTGCACAATCCTCGTTCGTTAACATGGTCAGGGTATGAATCGGGCTTGAAATGGTTTGAAATTGACGGCATCGTTAATATTTACATCTGAGTAGAGCTTGCGGTTATGAAGGGGTGTGACTTTTCCCGAACAAGCTCTGCCAATCACAGCACATTTCGTCTTTCGGAAGGAGGGGCTTAATCGAAAATGACGCATTCAACCAGACTGGGGAGAGAGGAGCTGTAATGATGTAAAATATGTGAAAAATAATGTGGTTTTTGAACAATCAAGCATGAAAACATATTCTAGTACACCCCAAAACCAAAATCAAGACTTCGTAAAAGGACATAATAGAACCCCTTTAAATTAGTCTAGTGACGGGTGACAGCTGAATGAAGCACATTTTTCTCATCATCATTATATAAACTTGCCACAAACAGTTTTGCACAAATATGCAAGTATAGACTAGTTAGCTTAATGTATGATTGGTTAACCCATCAAGGCCCAGATTTGTTTAAAAGATGTCTATTTGCTTCAATGTTTTTTGTTTCGACATTCTGTGCAGTTCTAATGCAATATTAAGCAGTGAAGTTGCCAGGTGCGTGCGTTATCCAGCAAGAAGTCAAAAGCCCGTCCTAAAGTTGTCTCCTTGTACGGCAGTCGTGTACACACCAAAAAATATTCACGGATGGCAAACGAGGGGCTTAAGTGGGTTCCAGCTGTCTGTGTTTGTCAAAGAGACGGACATTCTAATGGAGAGTCGATTTGTTTTGCATTGCGATCGCGAGCTTCCATAAAACCATGACCAATTAACACAATAACATGTCCAGAGTCTTCAGTAAATGAACACAGCCGCGTGTTTATATGAACACACCCACGCACGAGCACACACACACACCCTCAAACCGCTCGCTGGCACACATATGTGGGCTCTCTGAATGTTGGCAGCGTGTTAGTCTTGCAGCGGAGTGGATAAGATGTGCTGTCAGGTCTTGTCTGCAGGCAGTGTGTGTTATTCCCTGCCACAGAGACTAAATAGGAGTTTAATTCTGTTAACAGCCAGTTCACCGCAAACTCTGCAGGGCCCGGGCCCCCGGTCCACCAGGCGGTAGAAGCCCGTGGAGGAGCAATAACTGCTGGGAGCCAAATAAAAAATCGATGGAGAGCTTCGCGGCTACGGGTGGAGTTTAACGGCGATTTCTGCTTTACTCTCTCCAGACCTGAGCTGGGGAAAGCGCCATTGATTTTCCCTCTCTCTGCATCTTAGCCTTGTTCTCTTTCAATAAATATCAGCCGTAGAAATGTGTGTATGAGGGCGAAACGTGTCGACCTACACTTCAGGACTTATGCTTGCGTCTTGCGGTAGGACTGTCGGTCAGCGGAGTTTGGAAGTCGAATTTCGTACCTCTCAGACGCTAGTTCAGAGGATTCCTCGTTCTCGCAACTGCACCCGCCGCTTGAGCTATTCTCTGTGCATTCGCTGACAATGGACATGTGCCCATGTTTTATTCAGCTCCCTTTAGATCAATAATGCACTGTGAAGAAGAGTCCTGGAGAGAGAGAGAGAGAAAGAGAGAGAGAGAGAGAGAGAGAGAGAGAGGTATAACAGTCAGAACATCATTGCACACAAACTCACAGACTGAACGAATAAAGACTACAATCTTCTTTCTACATCATCAGCTTCATTTAGCTTCAGTTGTGTCTCCCTCTTCAGGGCACAGGACACAATGAATCCCAATGAATCTAATCTTCAACCTTCTGCATGTTCTCTTCATAATTGCTCATTTCAAAGCAACTTTTTTGATACTTTTGCAAGTACCGATAGTGTGCGGGAACAGAAAATGTAAAAAATAATTCAAAATATTAGTACACCTAAAGGAAATGTGTTGCATGAGACACATTGTACACAAACATCTGACCTCAGAATGCAGCGATTGACCAATCAGAATCAAATATTCAAGAGACACACGGAATTATTTACAATTCTAAACAGTTTGTCTGTATGTGCTAATTGGAGACATTTAATTCCATATGAAAAGCCCTAAAGCAGCTCGTATCTGTGACTAGGGTCCCCAGTGTCACACGCAAGAGTGACAAAGCTTCCATCTGTCAGCGAGGACCAGAGGTCTCAGTAAAGGCCAGACCTGCACTGAGGGCCGATCCAGCCAACAGCAGGGGCCCGGGGACAGAAGACGCTCTAAAGACACAGCAGTCAGCACAGACAGTCTGTCACACACACACTGCTGATATCCTGATCTATTATCATCAAAGACAAGCCTTTAAAATGAGCCCTTCTGATATTTTTAAAGTCAAATTAATGCACTGTAGAGTTGAACATGGATGCAATTATGCCACTTACTTAATTTTTTAAATATTGTGGGATTTAGTAAGATGGTGTTTAATACTTTTGTATACTGATAATAATGAGACTCATGCACAAAGAAAGATATACACTGTATAAAAGCTATTTTAATGTTTACACTGCCTTGGGTATATCTTTGCAGGTCCTGCCCTTTTTAATGTACAAATTGATGTACACTTAAACTATTTTCCATTTAATGTGAGTAAGTCTCCAAAGACCATTTAAAGACAGTAAATGAAATATAAAATACTCCATTTACAGGCACTTGATGTTGTATTGTTGATTGCTTCCTAAGGGCAAATGTGCATCTAAATGGTGTTTTTGAGCGCTGCGCTGCTGAAATGTTTATTTTCTCACCATCGGCCATCATCAATATGTTCAAACTCACATGGATCCTTCTGTGTGGACGGCTCTTGTCCTCTCCATGTTGAGCGTGGTGGTCAATGACCCAAAGTGTCCACTGTTGATGCAAATTGATGCTCTTCTCAGGATGCAATTTATAAAAACACAGCTGTCGCTGTAACAAATCACAAAATTAATTTTGCAACGGCTGCATAAGTATACTAACTGGCTTCATTCGATGCTCAGTTGATTGTCTCAATCTAGAGGTGTAGAAATGAAGACAGACAGGCCGAGACGAGACAGCTCTCTGCTCTGTGGGGAGAGTGATGAAAGAGAAAACAACTGACCTCGTTTCAACCTGGTATTAACATCCGTCTCAGGTGATCCGGTCACAGAGACGCATGCGACCACTTCACTTTGTAGTGTAAATGCTAATGCCCTCTGACAATCAATCAACCTGTCAATCAACAGTTGCTCTAAAACAAGGGTTTCAAATGTGCCGGTTATAGAAAACATACATATACATTTCAAGACTTGATAATGTATTCGTTAAGTACTCACAAGTAGGGGAACTTTTAAGGGGAACTCGCGAAATGATGTTCGATAATTAAAGGATTAATAGAGGAAGAGCAAGGTTTCTGAAATTAACAAACAATATAAATGAAATCAATAAAAGATTCTCTCAAATATCTGCATTCTATTAAAGCATGTAAATAAACAGCAAACTGAATATTATCATTATAAATCAGGGTTTCCCAAATAGGGATTCATCAGGGAACTGCAGAGTGTCTGATGAAAAGCTAATAATTAATAAACGTTCAAAATAAAGTTATAGTTATTCAAACCCCTCCACAATTACACTGTTTATTGGTGCAACAGGGCCTGAGAAAGTGTGTGTGTGTGCAGACTAAAACAATGAGAGAAAGAGCGAGAACTGAGCAAAGAACTTTGGTCTCTGAATACACTTCCTGGAACCGTGTACTGGACTATCCATGCATGGAGAAATGCAACTGACAATGAATAGAAAACAGTGGCCTTCTTCCCGGTTTTAATTAGTATGTGTGTGTGTGATTGTATTTTATTTGCAGATGAGGGGTGAGGTGCTGGCAGCGTCGCTCCTGTGACCCACCTTACTGCACACACACGCTCGCTCGCTCTCAGATGCCGCTCTGACACTCACAGATCAGCGTAATGAGCTATAGTCACCACAAAAGGTCAGAGGTCAAAGCTATTATACCGCATCTCCCCATTAAAACACGGCAACGTGGCCCGGGCAGCCGTCCTCACCCCTGCTCTCTACAACCACAATTAAGAGCAGCAACCACTGACCTGAAACACAGCAATTAATATAAAGAAATACAGTTAATTTAATAGCTGCAGCACAAACACAAAGTAAAGATGCATTCTTTGAAAGTGCACCAAACTGATGCAAACATACATCAAATCTGTGATGTCTAAAGGTTTACATTGGATTACATTCCTGATGTGATCAAACCTCTAATAGTCTAAAATGTTGTGCTCCAATGAATGATTCCTCATGTGTCTTGCTGTGATCATATGCACCATTTTCACATAAAACAGGTGACAAAATCCCACAGATGTAGCCTATCGAAGGAGAAACCAGAGTCATATCTGTTCATTCTAATTAATATTTAAATTGTACCATGCATGCACTCTAAATTTCAATGCACACTGCAAAAAAATAATTATTTCTCAGTGTTTCTGTCTTGTTTTCCAGTACAAATATCTAAACATTCTTAAATCAAGATATATTTACTTGAGAAGCTAAATGACTGAAGATATTAAGTCTCTAATGAGAAGTAGTGAGTTCATGCTTAAAACAAGACAAATATCTGTCAGTGGGATAAGAAAATCAATAATCTTGTTCTGCCTTTGAATTACTAAGTTAATTTTTCTCACCCCACTGACAGTTTTTCTTGTTTTATGCACAAACACACTTAAAACAAGGCTATCTTAAAACAAGCCTTTTGAGTTAATTATATATTTTTTATTTTCTAGATATTATTAATAGAAAACAAGACAAAAATACCAAGTAAGAAAAACACTGTGTGTTTGTATTGCCATTGAGGGAGGAATGTTCATAGATATGTTATGTTCATAGATCGCACGGCTCGTGCGCGCGCACAGCGACACGCGATTAACTCCAATTAATCTGACAACGGATCGCTCGTGGAGCCTCAGTGAAAGAATCGGCCTAATTGTACGTAATACAGTAAGATATAACAAACACATTCGATTATGGCTGACCTGTTTCCAATGCACATGGGCGGGGAGTTAATTGATATCGGTAGCCTACGCCTAAAATAGGAGGGTAGCCTGTACAGAAGATCCTCCTCATTACCACAGCACATGACACGCGTCCTTGATGAATCTCAGGATGTGTTTTCATAAAGGGCAGGATGCTTTTGAGTAATTCTGGCGCGGTCCTCATATTAATACAATAGCCATGAAGGTCTTTGTCGAGGTGTTTCTTCGAGTGTCATGGGGCCAGAGATGATGACAAATGGTCGGAGATTTAATCAAACGCGCCGTTGGCTGAATGAACATGAAGGGAGACAGCGGAAGATAAATGCACTTTACGCAAGGGCAGAGTCGCTATTAACTGTAGTCTCGACTCTCGGGTCTGTGCCTGATGTGTGCCGACGGAGCACAGCGTCCTCTGATGGGCAACACCATACAGGAGCCTATATATATTATCATTATGCAGAAGCACAGCGTGAAACGCAAGATTTAAAGTCCCCATGAAATCAAAATTGAAGTTTTTTGGCTTTCAGTGTGAATATGTGAGCCTTACTGTTATCTTTAAGCTAGTTTGCTCCAAAACGATGACAAAATGTGCATTTAGAAGATGCAAGCGTTCAGAACGTACAGTCTCTCACTTCCGCCAATATGATCAATGATTTTGATGACATCACGCTGCACTTCAGCTTCTCATCAGATTTTCTGTCCAATCAAATGCGCCCTAGAATCTGAAGCCCCGCCCCCTACATTATAAACAGACGCTGAAGCTGCGGCTGAAATCAGTCTCTTGTTCACACGTTTACTATTTTTTTCAACATGGTGAATGGCACATAGTGCACTGTATAGGGCAGTGGTTCTCAAACCTTTTTGATCACGCCTCCCTTTAAACCTTTAAAAAAATCTGGAGCCCCCCAATGTATATATATATATATATATATATATATATATATATAAACTAAAAGATTTTTTACATTGAAAAACATGCAATACAATACAAAATACAAAAACATTTAAATAGTTAAGTGATGCATTGGATGAACACTATATAAAAGCGCCAATATATAACAGCTTTGGAGAGTGCCTCACGAGCTCAGCTTCTTGTTGGTCTTCTCACCGGAACGCACACAGCAGCGGAGAGGCGCGTTCACAATAGCAGCTTGTGGTTCGGTCCGCTGAAGAGGTGCTTTTCTATGGCGATCAACTTCTATGTTGGACTTGTTCCAAAGGTCTGAAGAAGAATGATTCAGTGTAATTGCAGTTAGTTGCCGCTTTATAAAGGCAGAGCACTAACCGCTACTCACTCACTTGAACGCCGTAGTAACGTAACGGCTGTCTTTTTTCTGCTGATCTCCCCCAACCGCAGTAACCTCACCCCACACTTTGAGAACAGCTGATATAGGGGATAGGGAATGATTCAGACAGTGTAAATATGTTTTCCATTGGGGCGGATTAAGTCTGGTTTCACGCTAGTGTCACGCGAACCGCCACAGCTCCGGTCCACAATAGAACAGAGCGGATCATATAGCGAGTCAACGCAGACAACAAAACGTAGCGGACTCATTAAATTCTGCACGGAATTCTATATTTTAAAGCGATATGGAGGAGATCAGGAGGAGAAACGGTTAGAGATTAGGAGGAAACTGCGGCTTTACTGAGCTCAACAGCTCTGGCCAAGCTGTGATAACGAAACGCTATTGGCTATTTTAAAAAAGGGGAGGAGCTGTTCGATATGTCCCGCCCTGTCTTCCTGTTTAAGTGGAAATTACGTCAACACATTGAATAATGCTAGGCACTTCAGTGGGGTTTTAGCTATTTACTGAACCGTTTATGCATTTGATCATATTACTGTTGCTGCTGGCTTATAAAAGCGACTAGAAGAAAATGTGAGTGGTGCTATTTTGGAGCTTTCCTAAGGTACGTCTTAATTCACGTACTTGTAATTATATGCCACTTTTAGCATAAATAGTGCGAGTTCAGAAAAAGAAAAAGTGCACTTCAAATAAGCTGCAACTGAAATCGCATACTGTATATAGCAGTTATTACATTTGATTTGAGACTACTAAAAGTAGGCATATTCGGTCGGACCTTATATAATTCATACTAGTAGACAGAGTACATAGTGCATAGTGTGTAGTATACTCCTGTATTTGCTATGTTGCTATGGTGTTGCTAGAGTGTTGAAATGTTGCTAAAGGTGCTGAAAGGTTGCTCAGATGTTGCTTACTGCCTTAAGTCAAAATTAATTATTCAATAAATGTCAAATTAAAAATTAATATAAAAGCAGTCCACCTAAAAAAAAAAAAAAAAAAAAAAAAAACATCCACCCTCAAATCTTGATGCTATTGTTTGCCTTGGATCTTGTGGGAGCCATTTTCAATGTAAGTCTATGAAAATCTTTAGCCCATTTAAAAAAGAAAAGAAAATTTGGGTCTGTTTCTCATCCGGCCTCAGAATACTTAAAATAGTCTTTTTAAAATGCTTTATGTAACTTGTTTCTTCTTTTCAAGTCTTGACAGCCACTGGTTCTGTATCCGCTTGGACACTTTGCTATATAAAACAAAACAGCTCATCAATAACATATATATCCCTTTAACCTTTTAACAATTAATGTGTACAGTCTTTAAATGTACATTCGTGTGCGTGATTATTTGCAAGGGTTTGTAAGAGCTATATACGTGCGTGGGTTCTCTGCCATGTGTGTGTCTGTCTACTGTATATGTCAGAGAGTTCACTGACACAAAGGATCGATGGCTGGAGGAGATCTGCAGCCAATTATTTTCAGCTTAATGGTCCCTCAGGTATCAGCAAGAGGAACAACAAAACGACTGCAGGAGAGACCGAGTCCTGACAACCCCGGCGCTCTGTCACCAGTGAAACACTGCTCTGCCAACAATTCCCAGGAGCCTCTGAGGGGAGGGGGGCGACCTGATTGGCTGGCTGGCCTGAGGGGGAAACTGCCATATGAGAGATGATGCTTCGGAGCTTTCGAATATTGAGAGGTTTTAGAGAGTTTTTGGAGTTTCTGTGAAATTGTTGTCACAATGTGGAGCGACTTATAAGAACAGAATATATTGAGCATTGCTGTGAGAGCTGCACTTGAGGCACGTTTAGTATCTTGTTGAAACAAATAAATGCTATGCATTACAGAGTTTTTACTGTAGTATATATGTGTGTGTGTGTGTGTGCTAAAAATCCAGCATTGCATCAGAAATAAATGTAAAAATCTATTAAAATATAAAACAGTTATTTTAAATTTGTAATGTTGTCACAATATGAATCCTTTTTTTACTGTAGTTTTGATCAAATAAATGCAGATCTTGGTGCACATAAGAAACTTTTTGAAAAACACACTGACCCCAAACATTTTAACGATATATATGGGAATGAAAGCTTTAGCGTAAGTTCTGCCTGGAAGACTCAGTGTTACGTCACTCATTACTTTCTGGTCTATCCAATCATTATCTAATACTTGGAGTATAAAAGATCGTTACGTACACATGTTTGAGTTCGCAAATGATGACGCAAACATCCAGCTCCATCCTCCCCACCACCACCAGGTTGGTCCCGGTCCATTCCTCCCCGGCGGGCCGTTACCCTCCGAATGTGAACTACGGACACCATCCAATATTTCTGTTTTCATTTTCTGGTCTACTAATTAATAAATGTCATTGTGATTTAAATTGATGTCAATAAACCGACTTGTTTTTGCTCAGAAAGATTCTCTTCAAACTGTTGCTCCATCATGACAGACCTGAGAGAACATAGATGGAGAAAGAATGAATAGATAGTCATGCAACTGAAGCTATTACAAGCAATGTGGGAGTTAATCTGCAAATATGGCACAAAAGCACCTGAGGCATCATATGCTGTACCACGAAAAGGTGCATTTACAGGTACTGAGGTGAAAAAATGCATTTACACAGAAATCATATTGCAGAAGTAAGGTTATTGAAGTAATGCTTTAAATACAAGAAAAAACATGCAATTATAAAATAAACATGTCTTAAAGTTGCACTATCGCTGCATTACATGTCAGAACTAACGCTAGACGAGCAGTGATATGGGTCAAAGCGGTGTATTTTACTTCTATATTATGTCTTGACATTGTATTTGGAGCAGGCACAAAGCCACCTCAGAGCAGCCTTAATCTGTCTGTGTAACGCCTTAAATTGCCTCTGTTGTTTTGGTGAAATAACCAGCGGGCATCAGGTAAACGCAGCCACTGTGCGCTGGTTTTAGGTCTATGTGCTGCTGGGTGGTGCAGCTCGGTGAAGAATAAATGTGGAGGATTGTGTTGGAGATGATGTGAAAGCTTTGTGTGCTTTAGTTTGCAGTCAGCAGTGAAGCTAAAGCTTTCTTCTGCCTCTCTCTCGGGAGGCATTTCAACAATAAAGCATCACACGGCGGAATACTTACAGCACAATATCCATTCATGCTTCCAGATCAGCCTCAAATGAAATGTTTCGAATCCTTGAGGTTTAATTCTTCTGGGAATGGGCAGAGAATGGGGTGAAAGCTTGGAAAGTGAACGAGAGAGAGAGAGAGAGAGAGAGGGGAGACTAGTGTCGTCTTCCTCCTCAGACACCACAGCAGCGGGACCTGCGGCTCTTTAAAGCGTTCCCAGAAGGCATCTGATATGCATTGAACTCTAGGGTGCCTCTGGCTACACTTTCTCAGCAGCTTAGACATCATAAAGTATTTAGGTGCACTTAACACACACAGGTAAGTAACCAAACATTCAGAGCTCAACTTAGAGGAGGATGAAACATTCAAGGTTCAAGCCCTGTCGTGCTCTCCTTTGATACGCTGGTTCGTTTGGAAGGAGAAACAAAACGAAACAGAAATGTGGCGAATTCAGAAATACATATAGAGTAATATTTAGAGAATTCTATTTGCAATACGTTGCTTCAATGTTCTCTATGAGATGTTAGAAAGACATTCAGGAGATGGTTGCAAATTAGCTCTTATCAAGATGTTTAACAGATGTTTGTACACAAGTATAAACTAGTATGTTACTGAATAACTGTGCCATCAGGCAAGGTATGGTGCACTCTTAAAAATAACTTCTTTATTGGCATCTATATAGTCGAACCTTTAACATATATGGAACTTTTCCATTGCATAAAAGGTTCTTTGTGGAAAAAGATTCTTTAGATTATTAAAATGTTCTTCACACTAATGGTTCTTCTATGAAATTTTTGCAAAAGCAAAAACTTTTGTTTTTAAGAGTGTAAAGTTAATGATTTAAAGGAATAATTAACTTAAAAATGAAAATTATGTCATCATTTACACACCCTCGAGTTGTTTCAAACCTGTTTGAGTTTCTTTCTTCTACTGAACACAAAAGAAGATATTTGGAAACCAGACAGTTGTTGGACCCCATTGACTTCCATAGTAGGAAAAAAAAATACTATGGAAGTCAATGGGATCCATCAACTGTTTGGTTACTGACATTCTTCTATATATCTTCCTTTGTGTTCAGCAGAAGAAAGAAACTCATACAGGTTTGAAACAACTTGAGGGTGAGCAAATGATGACAGAATATTCATTTTTAAGTGAACTATTCCTTTAATATTGACCCTTATTTCTTAAAAATGACTATTAAAATAATGATGCTCTTTTCCTTGTGCTTTCTGTGAACTTCTGCTATCAGTTCTGTGAAGATCCTTCCATCACCAGAACTCACTATCACACCACTAATGCCCCTATGAATTCATTCACCGGCTCGTTCTGCGCAATCATCCGCCACAATCGGCTGGAAGCCATGATGGATGAAAGGAGAACGAGAAGCTGGCAGTGAGGGCAGCCTGGTCACCTACTGGTCAGAGAGCAATGACCACACTTCCCAGCGGGTTTACGTGTAGGCCTACACACAATGTGTCTACCTACGGCATGTGCACGTATGCATTTGAACAAAGAGCTTCCTCAGCGCCAGCTTCCAAGAGAAATATGAACATACTTTTCCTGTTATAAATGTGTCTGTGTACAAGAGCATCTTTACTGTGTGTGTGTGTGTGTGTCGGTCAGAGAGCGATGACCACGGCCGCCTGCGCTCTCACAGGGGGGTTCATTACAGCGAGTGACAGGGCCTCCTCTAAAACGCCGTCTGAGGAATACACACTCTGCGTGGGACAAAATAAACACCCGGCTTCGAGTGGGGGCACCATAAATTATTTATATCACCGGCAGAACAGCAGAGACGCTCTTAATATCGCTACCTGCTCGTCTGGACGCGTAAAAGATGATTTATGTCTTATGGCCACATTAAATTTCACTGCAATTGGGCCTTGTGCCTTCTGGGGTCTGGGGAGACACAAAATGGTGGTTATAAACTGCTGCAGTTGTTCTCTGGAAACACGGAACGAAGTTGAAGCGGCCCAACGGACTCCTCTGTCTTTTGTTTACTTCTGCACAACATGCCTTGGTCAAGCTCTTTCAGTTCTGTCAGTCCTTCATGATCTGTAGATGATACAGAGATGGCGTTATATTTTTGTTTAAAGCTGCAGTCCGTAACTTTTTTTGGGTTAAAAATGATCCAAAATAAATGTTTGAGCAAGTACATAACCAGCCAGTGTTCAAAACTCTCTGCTTGCCGTAGCTCGATTCAAAACGGTAAGCTTGTAATAATGTTTTTAACTCCAGTGGTACTGGTGGATTTCCGTGGGAAATTCGAGCATGTGTTTGCGTCATTACGTCATTACGTCACATCTGTCCACATAAAGAAGAGTCTCGGCTAGTCGGCTATGAGTGTGAGGATGTTGGAGGAGGAGATTTATAGCCTTTTCTCACAGCACTTGATATAATTAAACTTATCAATTTGATGGCAGATCCAGAAAGGTTCAAACGACAATCACCAACTGGAGATTCACCCGCTGTAAAATGCAAAAGACTTCGGAATGGCTAGAGAAAAAAAGAGACTGCAACCGGCCCCTGCGAAAACAAGGATAAATATCGGAAGGGCATTAAATGTCACGCAATGCTGATGTTGTTAACATTAACAATTTGAGAACAAAGTATAATTTGTACGGTTTGACGTGATATGATAAGCGATCGTTAGATTTAATCAGCGCGATATAATGCAATGCTTTTTTCCCCTTAGTTGGTCAGAACAAAAGTGGGCGTTACTTGTTCAGACGACATTTTCCGGTGAAAATTCTTATGTTGGTCATACTTCCAAAAAGTAGAATCTGTGATTGCAAATGACAGGATCCACACCGGCGGCGACTGACAGCCGCACATTCTCCTCAAAACATTGGAGTCATCCGCGCTGTGCCGTGCCGAGGCACAACCCACGTAAAGTTGATAATTCCGCGAATAACTGCAATTGCAGATTTCAAACAGAGATGGCGACAAAGAGGAAAAACTACGGACTGCAGCTTTAAATGTAAAGATGCATTGTAAAAAAAATCATGTGGCGATGTGGATCAACACCAATCAAACTAATCATGAAACCAGCTTATGTAGATCGCCTGCTTGTCATTTCAGTTCTGAGCATGAAAAACATTTGGAAATGTATGAATAGTGCTAAATGAGAACTGAATATATCAGGACAGCAGAACAGAAAAGTTTCATTTTAACATGCATAAGCATGCATGCCATTTCTGAAACGGGAAGAGAAAGACACTAAACATCATGCCAGAATATTCAAACTATCTTAATATTTCATATCCCCATTAAAAATGTCTCATTTTGTGAACCCTAGAGGCATGTTGTGTGGAGAAGATACAGCATTAATCCCATGTTTATTTACATTTTGAGTGGAGGATGATTTTTATGGATGCATCTGAAATGCGCTTGGGCTAGTTTGAGCTTAGTATACACAATCCAATATGAAAATCATTTACACAGAGACAGTGTGATATGCATCTTCAGTTACCAGTCGTTCAACTTGATTAACCCATTAATGGCCAGATTTTCACATTGAGTTATTTGCACAATCTTTCATAAATCTGTACATCATATAAAGCGATTGTATCTCTTCACAAAACTTTTTTGGGATCTTCTAAGTTTTGGTTACCCGCACTTTCAATAGAGACACAGAAACCTCTCAGGTTTCAATCAAAATATCTTAATTTGAGTTACGAAGATTAACCACAGTCTTATGGGTAAATGATCATTTTTGTGTGAACCATCCCTTTAAGTGTGTTTTCCACATGAAGATGATTTAATATACAGCAACTTTAGTGAACAATGGACACATCTTGCCATGTAGAGACTAACAATAATAAGGGATTTTGCCCACCAGCCACTAATGTTGCAATGTGCATTTCAGGTGTAATTACACAGAAATGGCAACATGAATTAAACTCCACATTGGACATTGTGCAGCAAAATGTCAAATGCGGAAAGCTTTTGAAGCGGTCTACAGTTCAAAAACAAGAAAGAGTGGCAGAGACATGGCATTTTTTAGTTGCCTTCATGTTTAAATGAATTATTATGAATATGCCTCATGTATTAGAGAAGGATGCCATTTTATAGCATGATTCTTGTGTACAAAAAAAAAAGAAAAAGAAAAAAACGAAGATCGGTGAACAAGTACATGGCTTTTAAATCTTCCCAAACGTTTTAAATCATAATAGCTCTTCAAACTAATGAAATCGCTCTGTGCCTTTTCTAATTTCCTGAAATTTGCCCTCATTACTCATTTTTAATGGAATATAATGGCCGCGGTTGGTGGCGAAGGGACCCCGTTCTACCTCTCACGTCGACAAACAAAACTCAGAGAATAAAAAGGCTTTCCACTGAGATCAATGCTAGTGGAGGAGAGGAGAGACAGGTCTATTTCTTTTCCTCCATTGCTCGCTCTATCTCTTTCTTCTCCTCCTGTTTAAGGGAGCTCCCCAGCCGCCCCCGGTGACAAATGGGGGTGGTTGAGAAGTGGCCGTTTGGTGTCTGGCATCAGCGCAGTCACGGAAGAGCCTTCGAGTCTTCAGGGTGGGGAAGACAGGCCCTCGACCGCAACCAGCGGAGAGCGGGGTCCTCAGGGGGCCTGCAGGCGAAACGGACCCCCATAAATCAGTCTGTTTGAGCTGTGCTCACCATCCATCTCAGCCCTAACGTCCCAGAGGAGAGAGAGAGAGAAAGAGAGGCAGGCCAAAGAGGAACAGGGAGGTGTTTGGTGAGCAACCTAAATTCTCAACTTGCAGCATGTGTGTGTCTAAATGTGAACATATAAGAGAGATGCTAAACACTCACCGAGGACGACAAGGAGGATCTTAATGGATGTTTATGGATTTTCTTCTGTGGTAACAGAAATCACTTTGATTTTAATCCTGTACACAATGAAATCAAGGCGCATTATTCAGTAATGTTTTTAAGCTGCTTTATTTATATGACAAGTATTTTTGCATTGATATTGCCAAAGTATTTAAGACCAAAATGAAAATTGTGCAAAGCAACATAACAAATTTAGAACAATATAAAACATATTAATGAAATTTAAGAGAACTTAATTGGGCAACACTTTATTTTACAGTGTCGTTCTTACACATGTTACATGTAATTAATGTAGTAATGACTATAAATTATGCATATTAACCCTAAACCAAACCCTCATCCTAACCCTAACTATAGTAGGTACATGTAGTTAATTAATATTACTCAGTACTTAAATATATCATAACAGTGTAACAAAGACACCTTAAAATAAAGTGTAACCCTTAATTGTCTTTAGTAACAATATGTTGTTTAGCCAATTTGAATCTGTTCATTTACATAATATAATATAATGCAAAATGCCATCAGTCAAGAAGCTCTTATCAAGCGATAATAATTTGCATTTGCAGTTTTGCCCAGAAGTACAGACATTATGTGCAATAGGTTTATATGGACACACATAAACTTCAATAGTAATAAAAATCAACACAAAGTAGCATCACCACACAACACATAACTAAAATAACCGCATAAATTAAGTCGGCAAACAGCAAAACAATTAAAGCAAAACTGTTGAAACAATCCTTCAACAGTAACTGCATTTTTTTTATGTTGCAAATCATGCTGAGATCTTACAAATCATCAACATTGTTGAATATTAAATCGTTTGTTCAGATTTTGTTAGGCTAGTAGGGAAATATTTGGGTGAGAATTGTTGGTCCATTTTTTGTCACACATATCATTCGACTTCTAATGCAGTATTTTTACCAGTTCAGTAAAAAAGACAATATAGCAAAACATTATTACAATTAAAAATATTGCTGCAAGCAGCCATTGAGGGGCCAAGCACATAGAAGGCACGATAAGTCATGCAACCATGGCTGGGAACATCAGAGCAACTGCAACAACAAACAATTAAAGACATATTAAGATGATTTTAGGTAAAAAGGGCTGAAAAAAAATCATAAATACAGTCATAATGGCGGGCAGGAAGTTCGGCCAACTACGCCAAAGTTGGTCTCTATGTTCTTGGCATGACCCAAAGGGTCTATTAAGACCAGTTTAATTACAATAGGCTAATTTAATCAAAGGTTATTCACAGTTTTGGAAATTTCATTATAACTTTTTGACCACAAGGTGGCGCTGTGCCTGAACCTTTTGAGTACTGTCAGGGCATGGTGCCGAAGACATATCGAGTTTTGTAACGATACGCCAATGCGTAAAATATAGCATTTTATGACAAAATTCAAAATGGCCGATATGGGAAAATTGGATGTCCATCGACACTGGCAACTCGGCGTACTGCACCGAATCTGAAGCAAAAAAAGCAATTTTTCATATCTCCTGACCACTAGGTGGCACTGAACCAAAATTGTACAGGTAGCCTCAGATCATGGTTATAATAACACACACCAAGTTTGCTCAGAGTACGCTAAAGCATTGTGGAGATATAGTCCCGCGATCATTTTGGAGTGCTCTTCTTCAAATTGGTTCACGTGTTATTTGAGAACGGTTCGACAAATCAACTTGGATTCAGACTTTTTGTCTGCATGGTCTGAAGATGTTTTGGTTCAAATTTCATGAAAAATCAGAATACTGGCCTATAAAAGAGTTAGAAAAAGTAGTTTTTTTGGAAAATTCAAAATGGCAGAGAAATTTTCATGACAGAAAATAATGTCATAGAGTACAATCGAATTTGAGTGAATTTACAAAATAAATTTTAATTCTAGCTCTTACTGTTAAAAAATTATTTACAGTTGGTGGCACTAGACGGTTTGAGTTAGAGCAAATTTGCTATAGTGACAGTTTCATAATTTCATAACTTTCCTGCAAGCAGTTCTATGGGCTGCCATAGACTCAAGAGCGGAAATAATAATAAGAAGAAGAACACTAACTATTACAACATGTGCCTGTGCACCTTCGGTGCTTGGCCCCTGATAACTATTTTCTATATGAATATATTTTATGAAATTGTAAAGGTAATTTATTCCTGTGATCAAAGCTGAATTTTCATCATCATTACTCCAGTCTTCAGTGTCACATGATCATTCCGAAATCATTCTAATATGATGATTTGCTGCTCAAGAAACATTTCTAATTATCAATGTTGAAAACATATTTTTGTGGAATTTTTTATTTTTCGCCCACAGTTTTCTTTGATTAATAGAAAGTTTCAAAGAACAGCTTTTATTGAAATAGAATATCTTATAATATTATAAATGTTTATACGGATCAATTTAATGCACCCTTGCTGAATAAAATTATTAATGAAAAAAACACTTCTGAATGGTAGTTTGTACAGTGTGGATGAGACTAAATTTATGTACATTGATAAGTGTGATATGGTCATGCGAGGGACTGTGAGATGTTAGTGAGCGTGTATGTTGTGTCTCCCTGTGGCTGTGACCATATATAAAGTGACTGATGTTCAAACACATTCTCAGAAACCCTGCAGATGCCGTAGGCTTTCAATATTACCGATGGCAACACAATGTCTTCAAAAGACACCAGACGCTTGCACAGGCCAATACAGCTCACACACGCACACACGCACGCGCACACGCACACACACACGCACACGCACACGCACACACACACACACACACACACACACACACACACACACACACACACACACACACACACACACACTCACTCACTCACTCACTCACTCACTCACAAATAAAGGTTATTTATTGCCATTCAGGGTTCCATAAAGAACATTTAACATATACATGGAAACATTCTATTGAACAAAAGTTACAGTGAAAAAAGTTTTAGTGAAAGTTACAGTGTTAAAGTTACAGTGAAGAAACAAAACATTGTTCTTTTTAGAACTTTTCATTGAAAGACTATTGGGGAACCAAAAATGGTTCTTCTGTGGCATCAATGCATGCAAAAAAAAAAAAAGAAAAAAAAAAAAAACCCCTTCAGAACCTTTATTTTATAAGTATCCCATAAGAAGACATGAGGGCAAAAGATTTCCAAATGCAATTTCTGCATTGGATTCAGGCGGTTACGCAAATTCACAGTGTTGACCAACAGAAAGCTGCTTGGGTTGAAAGTGATATCCGTCCAAGTTGTGCTTCACACTATTGACAATGGACTTTCTCCCCCTAAAAATTTTACTGAAATTGCGGTAATATCACCACACCACTGACAAAGTTTTGCATGGTGAAAAGAACCAGCATGGTGAAAAGAACCAGTTTTTCACCAGAGAGTTCACCAGGCTCACACGGTGATGCACATGAGCCCAATGCAATAGAAATTGTGTCACGACAGACCTCAGATCTGAGATGGTGCACGCAGCAACAAACATTCTGCAACAGTCCCAACATTAAAAACACCAGCGAGGGAGAGCAGTGTGTGCATGAAAGAGCAAAAGAGAGAGCGCTGGAGAGAAAAAGAGAGATTTCAAGAAGTTGCCATTACATCCCCTGTCTCCCATGGTTGTGAATTTTGTATGCGGCGTTGAGACGCCATAGAAAAGTCGCTCCCCAGAGTCGCAAATGTGCCAAAAGCGAGCCAGTAAATAACAGTCTCCATTCTTCAAATGAATGCTAATTTCATACTGTATCTCTCTCTCCCTCGCTCTCCTCAACTTTGTTCACATATTGATGTGCTCAGAAATCAACTTCAAATGGCGCCAGCAATATCGCTGAGAAAGGGATCCCTGATTCTTCTTCGTGTCCTTTTTTTCTTCCTCAGCGATGCCCCGAATGGCGGTTTCATTAGCTTGCCGCTAATTAGCCTCCTTCTGCTGATTTGCAAGTCGATGGCGGTGGCTGCAGGACAGGCATCTTTGAGGCTCTCGCCCCTCTGATCTTGGGGGTCCTCCAGTCCCCCCTCCCGTCCGCCGAGCGCCCAGCCTTCTCCACAATTAGTACTAAAGAAATTCATGTTCCTTTTCACAGATACATTATTCATATTGTCTCTGAACGTAAATAAATCATCCCGATCTAGAGGGCTGAGCTCAACCTATCCCTTTCCTTTGCTACCGCGAGCCTCTGTCGACTTTGGTCGAGTGACCTTCGCCCATTTCCTTCTCAAACGCCTTCACGGCTAGGTCAGTGGACCAATTTAGTGCCTCGAAACACCGACACAGAGCTCCTGATAGAGGTCTAGCTACTTAAACCAATGATTATCTGATTACTTTTGGTAAATATGAGTGCTAACAAAGCCGTGATTTCTCGAGGCCATCAGACTTCAAGTAATTCGAATGAGAGCAGCGTTGCGTCTTATCTGTCCATGATTTCTCTTCTCTGCCGTTGATCAAGCGTTTCTGGGAGAAGCGCTAACTGGACAGACACGCTGCAGTCATCTCAATGATTTAGTAGCTTCACTTTGTGCTATTATTCATTGGTCTGAAGGTTCGGCCGAGAGGCCTGCATGTTTTATAACCACTGGAGGGGCAAAGCTTTCCACCACAGCCCTGCACTTCTGTTAGGGGAGACCAGACTCTTTCACACATGGAGATGTGCTGTAAACACAAACTGAGATGGTTTTATTCACACATACACACACCACTGTGGAGGACGTGGAGACCAAAAAAGCTGTTTGGACTGACACTTCTTGACTGTGCCTCGTAGTTGATGCCGAGTCCTCCCTTTGTCCACCAGAAATAACACTATTTGTTGTGCATACAGTGCGTGCCGGAGAGTGTTTTACAGTGCACTAGGCTGGAAGCCCTGCTGAAAAAGAAAACAGGTGGTTGACTGGTGGTATCCCAGCCTGGTTGGGCTGGTCTGTTTTGTTGGGGTTTGTTTTACAGAGGAGACCAGATAGCTCATCCAGGCAAGGAAACTAAGAGGTTGCTCGAAATTGCAGGTGAACACACAGGAGTACCTGGGTCAAGCACTCAGAGCTGAAGAATTGGCTCCCATTCAATTAAATTGTGTGTATTTGGAGTGAACTGGCCACAATAAATATAAGGAAATGCATAATATACATTTGAAAAATGTATCTGTCTGTCTTTCTGTCTATCTACCTATCTATCTATATCTGTCTTTCTATCTATCTTTCTGTCTGTCTGTCTTTCTATCTACCTATTTATATCTGTCTGTCTATCTATATTATTCTGTCTGTCTGTCTGCAGATCCATCTATCCATCTATCCATTCATCCATCCACAGTATGTGCTTTTTTAAAAACTTTTCCAGACTTTCAAACAAGGCGTTGTCATGTTTGTCTTATCTAACTTCTACGAATTTCTTTAAATTTCAATGCAGCTTAATTCTGCTTCTTTGCATTCAAATTGCAATTTGCAATACAATTCAAATTCAGAAACTGAATTGGAAATGAAAAGGCATTCAATTCAACCTGGCACAAGCCCTATGCTGTCATGTAGACATTAGGGGTCTCAAAGCACTGTGAGAAAACTAATACAAACCTTTTTAAAATGGTCTTTTTTAACCAAACGTCTTGGCCGGTTCTGGTCTCTGTGAACAAGTCCCTGTCAGAAAGGATGCAAGGGTGATAACAATTGTACGTCCCCGAAGACGTACAATTTCTCCCAGCGACAATGACCGTTGAATCCCGCTCCCCCTTCAGCAGTCTGTTTGTGGAGTGTGCTATTAGGGACTTTCTATGGACTCATTTGGAGCAACAAATAAGCAAATATGAATATGTGGCTTCATTTTTCTATCCAATTAGAGCAGATATCGGGCGTTTACTACGTTTCGACGAGTTCTTGGTTCCATTTCGGTTTCCATAACTGCTCTTCAGAGAGAGACCAATGGCACCATTTTGGGTGATTTGTTGCACAGATTGACTATGTCTTTGTGCAGGACGGGGGCTTTGACTCATTGAGTCAGGGGTGACGGGAATGGGGCACCCCGTGGTTTTAGCAAGTCTGCTGAATTGCTAATGAAAGAGGAGGGGGCGAAACTGACGAGGGAAACCAGAGAGCAGGACCGAGACAGGCACCTCATCTGAATCATTTAGGCCGGGCCCAATTATAGATCTGATCCGTTAGCGAGAAGGGAAACAGGCCATTTTTAAAGGCAACACAAATCAATGAGAGCTGACAGTAATCTGTTTGACAGAAAGACCTGTAAGCGGTTTGAGGGTCATTACCTCTCCGTCGCCCAATGCATTACGGCGATGAAACGCGAAATGGAAACACAAAACAGTGGGAGGCTGCGTGCCATCTGCATCACGGCCGATGACTGCTTGTTTGTTAGCCCTAAAGCGAGCGGGTATCTCGATTTTATGAATTTCCTTCTCGTAAACTGCTGAGGTTAGCGCCCTAGCCCACCTTGACCCGCCTCTCACCCCGATATTATGTTATTGCACTTCACTCTCCCCCTTGTTTGAGTCTCCAGCTAATACGCAGCCATTGATAATCATTTGCAGGAGTTTTCAAGAGCTGTCAAAGTTCACAAAGCAGCCTGACTGCTTGGAGGGAGAGTGAGGTGGAAGGATATCGATTCCCGTTGAATCACACACACACACAAGAATTCATAACGCAGCCTGTTATGGATCTCCGAGCTGCCAAAATCAGCAATTGTCAGTAAACACTATTAGCATAGATTTGGGCATCGCATTCCCTCCCGGCTCAACTGAATACTGCGGCCCATAAGCCCATCTGTAGTGGCCCGAATCCTGGATCAGGGGATGGTGGAGGTTCTTCTCAGAACCCAACCCAAGGGAGAACGGGCAGGGGGAGGCCTGGCTCGGCCAGCGCTTGGCTGGTTGTGTTCAGCAGCAGTATTATTCCCCCTCCGCTCCTGGTCGCCATCTGCCACGGCGCTGGTGTGAGGAGTGTGAGGAGTGTCAGGAGCGATGTGGGCTCGTGCGAGGCAGCTGGAGTGATGGCGGCCCGTGTATCGGCAGGGGAGTACATCGATTTCCTGTCGGCACGTTTTACATCTCATAACACAGACCTCGTTCGCACCTATACTCATTGGAAGCCTTGCGTCTATTGTGTCGATGCGCTGTTGGAGAGTATCAGTTCTGATGCTAAAACCAGCTTAAGCGATGGCACGGAGTGAGGAGAAGATCTCAGTACCCGCGGGACCTAATTAAGAAGACTTAAAAAGCATCTATATTACTATTAGGCATTGATTTACATTGGGGATCTTTGACTTCTTTGGTATATTTGACCATGTTGGACCTCATTCTTGTGAAAATGAACAAATATAGCAAGGAAACGTTGTATATTTTACAACAGTGAGTTAAAAAAAAAGAAAAGAAAAAAAGGTCAATGCAAATCTGAAAACTAGACTATGCAAATAAAAATTCCTCACAAAAAAATAACAGATTGTTAATGGGTTAGTTTAGATTATATGAGAAAGGTCATAACCTTATGAAGAAAAGACGCCTTTTATGCTTCATGAAAACAAAAAAGAAAAATACTTCTAAAGCATTAGTTAATGTTAATTTAATCATTTACTAATACATAATTAAAACAAAGTGTTGTGTTATTATTTTATGTACCTGTGCTGACAATTAACTTTTTATTGTATTTACATTACATAAAAATGGTTGTATTCTTACAATGTTAAAGATTAATAAACACTATTACAAATGTATTGCCCATTGTTAATTATTTTAGTTAATACATTAACTGACGTTAACTAACAGGACATTATTGTAAAGGGTTACCGAAAACCTGTGACCAACCAGACCGCCAGTTTCCTCCTCGGACGTGAGATTTGAGTGTCTGCATCCAGAGATGTGAGAAAAACTGTGAAAAAGTCATGTGAAAGATTATAAGAAACTTGTGATTCATTAAATTTTACTCTACAATTTTATGCAAAGTAAAGCGGTTGACAACAAGGAAACCCACCGTTAGTTTTTTTCCTGCCTGGCGCTCTTTTGAAGTGCAATAGTGCAATCTTGCATCGTTTGCTGTAAAATAGATTCCCATTTGCCCTTTGTCAGCACAAAACACTTGGATATGAAGGTTTCACTACTGAGTAAGCAGTGAATCTCAGCAAAGCCCCCTGAGACACAGGAAACACACAAAGGTCCCTTCCTCTCGCCGATCCTTTATCAGCACCCCAGTTGCCACACAATCACTTTAGGACTCATCAATTATTCAAATCCTACATGAGCGAGGGCATCGGCAGACAACAGCAAAAGTGTGTTTACAGACCAAAGACAAAACATGGCATGAGATTTTTTGGCTTGGCTGCGGCCTCCTAAAACGATCCCCTGCAGAATCATAAGCCTGCGGTTAAATGCATGCAATGCTACTACTATTATATCTGCCTTTCATTCATCACCAGCTGTTACATTCATAAATCTATTTCTCAGCTATTTAAGTAAATATCTAACAAAACAGAACAATACCCTGAGCGGATTCAAATCCATCCATTTAAAGATTATGCACTGACTTATTTGGCACAAATATTTTGCATAGTACAGAAGATTTTGCATGACTGATGAATCTCCTCAGGACGATAAACAGCACTCCGTATTCCTGCTTGATTCTTTTCATATTCCTCTTCCATTTCCTATTTTGTACCCTGACTTTATTATTAATATTTTATATTTTTTATAAACATCTCTAATGGTTCAGTTTCTTCATTTCCAGATGCTCTGATGTAACCTTGAATAAGAAATACAGAACAAAACAATAATATAAGAGTGAAAGAAAAGAAACAGCTTGAATATACCTTACCACATCATGTGCACAAGTGACTTGTGGTATGATGACAAAGGCAACTGTTTCAGGCCTGCTCACACAATGTGCTCAACTATTGTGTTTTTCATTGTAGCTGACACACCAGCTGAAACATCGCTTTATAACATTTTACTTGTCCTTCTGTTAACGTTCACATTACCTTGAAAACGGTGTAAATTGATGTGACAATTAGACCAGCGTTTTGCTGTACCCAAAGGATGGCCGGCGTATATAATGAGCAGGTTTTAGGATGAGTTTCAGCAGAAGTTGTCACAGTATGCAGAATGGTCTAATTATCTCTGGTATGCCCGGCTGCAGGTGTGTGATGGCTGGTTAATAGGGTCTGTTAGTGATCTCGCTGCCGTGGGTTTTGTGGGCTTTCGGGTCACTAGAGTGACGCAGAAGATGCACGCCTATGTTCTGCGTAATTGCTCACCTGTCTTCGACAACACTAGCCACACTTCCCTCTAAAATCCATTCCTACAAGTCACATAGAAAGGATGTTAAAAGTTACTAGTAAATCTAGGACTGTTGGTCATCAATCTTAGAATAACGACTATTATTTAAAGACGTGTTGTTATGCAGTAAAACAGTTTGTCTGGCATCTACTAAACCTGCTCTCTATACATGATGTTTCCACCTCCGTCAATGTGTTGAGACAGTCATACACAGATCAACAGCGCCATCTCCTGGACAATAACAGAAGATTTTCTGAAGACACTTCAGAGAGATAAAAGAAAAGAAAAGAGAGGATTACATCTTTAACAGCTCAGTCTTACTCATCAACCTGCAAAGTTTACTTGAAACTAAAAAAAATATATATTAATGTATATTAAACCAATACTGCATGAAATAAGGCTTGTTTTTTTTATAGATTGTATTTTGAATATTAGTGTATTTTGTTTAACTGAACTGGCAGATTTATCACTTGTTGTGTGTAAAGTTAACGTGAAAAAAAAAAAAAAAAAAGCCAGTGCAGTAAAACAAAATACACTTATAATTCACTTATACGTTGTAAACATAAACATCCTTAAAACAAGATACATTTAAAGCCCCATGAAATCAGACATGAATTGTTTTGGCTTTTAATATGAATATGTCAGCCTTACTGTTATCTGTTAGCTAGTGTGTTCTAAAACAATGACAAAATTCGCATTTAGAAGAAATAAGTCAATGATTTTATCAATGATTTCACCAAATTTCATGAGAAAAAGGTCAAAAAAAAAAAAAAAAAAACATTTCTAAATGCAAGATTGAAAACAATTCAGGTCTTTCTCCTTCTACTATACATAATATTGGGAAAAGATTCAAGGAATCCAGAGAAATCTCAGTCTATGGGGCAAGACAGGAGACCTCTGTTGAATGTGCATGACCTTTGACTCCTCAGATGGCACTGCATGAGAAACCATCATGCTGTGTTAATACGTAGCCTATGTACTCACTTCACACAGTCTGCAGCTGCATCAAGAAATGCAACTTGAGGCTCTGTTACGCAAGGAGAAAGCTACATCAGTTAAAAAAAAGAGAGAGAAAAGGGGCTTTTTGTTAGAAAACTTACACTTATGGATGTGAAATTTGATTAATAAAATTAACAGATTAATTACAAAAGCCTCCTTAATCACACTGTTATCATACTTTGAATATCCAAAAGTGACATTTTCAAAATGCAAAACAAAATCAGAGAGTACGTTTTCCTTAATAAACATAGACACTTTAGCATAACTTTTTCACACGAGTACAATGCCAGAAAATGTGGGGTGTTTCCAAGTGCAAAGAGCAAAAAGAGCAACTTACATCAATGTCTTTCTTAAACTTACTAAGGAAATGTTTGACAGGATAGAATTTGTGCATTATCTTGAAAGAGATTTCTTTCACGAGGCTTCATTAACTGTTTTGAAACACTTCGAAATTTCATGATCTCTGTCAACCCATGAATCATGAGGATTCACTGAGAACCATGAACAAGTGTCTGTGGGTTTTACCTGATCTCTGATCAGTTTTATACATTTGTAGACGTTTTAATTAGACTCATTTAATTTAATTAGTATAATTAAAATGAATAAGTTAATAGTATCTTATTGGCCTGTTTAGCTGAGCCATTCATAGAACAAGCAAAAAAAAAAAAAAACCTGACAAATGATAAAATAACATATAGACACTTGATAATTTTATTAGATGATTAATTGCATTTGAAAGATTTTACTTAAAAAAAAAAAGGACAATAGATTTGTAAAAGGTGTTTTTATCCATGTTTGCCCCGGGTTTATGTTGCATTTACACTGTTCTGACCACTAGGGGTCACCGTAGAGACCGGTGTGGGATTGTTTCGAAGCCTCGACAATACACATTTGCTTCAACTGTTTCCAGTGTTCCACGAAGCCTCGATCAGCCCACCACTATAGCTGTGGTCAGTTGAATCCACGTTTCAGCATGTTTTTGGGAAAAACGGGCATTGAGTCCTCAGTTCCAAAGACAAAAGGGACCATCCAGGCTTTCATCAGCGACAGGTGCAAACGCAATCTGTCACAATCTGTCATGGTACAGAGGTGCATCAGTGCAAACAACAGGGGTGATTCGCATGTGTGCAGGGACGGACTGACAATCTGTGCGTTCTGGAAAAGTCCAGAACGGCCGTCCAACCGAGGGCCGTCGGCACAAAAAAAATTCTAATAAAGCAATATGAACAGCCAACAGCAGGGGCACTAATACGATCACTTATATGCTACGTGTAAAAAAACAACAACTGAGGAAGAAGAGTCGGCCTATTAGCCACTGACATAGTAGTTTTATAAGGCTTACCTAGCTATTGCACTTTTAAATTTGCTTACATTATATTTGAATAGTTATAATAAGTTATAGTTGGCTATATAGCAGTGGTCTCCAACGTGGTGGCCGCGGGTACCTGGTATCCCGCGTGGTGCCTGTGAGTTGCCCGCTAAACACATTCTATAAATAATAGCCCCAACTTGCCAATAGCGATCCACTGTAAATCGAGGCTCCAGACGTGCCGGTGGGTGCAACTAAACATTTGCACCGTTGCCACTGAATTACCCAACTCTCTTTGATTATACGCTGTCATTTGCGTTGCGTCTGATAAACATCAAATGGGAAACGCTCAAAAAGCGGAACGAAACTTGTTTTATCTGTGCGCGGCCAAAGCAACCAGGGCTGATCTCGATAACGCGAACATTATTACACAGAGCTGCGCGATCGACTGAAGCATTTAAATTCAGCGCAGAATTCTCTATCTCTATATTATAAACCCACAGATGACTATGTGATTTAAGTTAGTTAAAAGACAGATGAAACAGCGCAAAAAAACAGTAGTAAAACAAACTTTTTTTGAAAAAATTCTGTGACATAAATTAAAAATTGCTTAACACCAAATTTATCTTTAACACTGAAGATAACAACACCGCAGTCCTTTTAGGCATTAAAAAATCCACATCTGATAAATGTAAAGACAGAAAAAAATGAATAGCTTTTGTTTGGAAAGCAAACATTCAGTTGGAACATTAAACAAATTTGATTTGTTTCGCTGCGTCGCTGCTCATTTGCATAAAGGGTAACTCTTCAACTTTATCACAGTGCCAACCTTCGATTTTGCCAAATGGAAACCAAAAGCTTTTAATGAAAAATGATTGGTGTGCAGTCTGACTTGCCCAATGTTCTGCAAGACAAATCTCAAGCAATGAACAAACTACAGTAGTACTTTTTTAGGCATAAGTCTGATCTAGTTAATCAAGGTCAGCGGGTTTACCTGACAGTGACGTATAGCCTGCATGTTACTGAGATGGAAATGTGGCTATAAAAAAAACAAATCTAGCAAGGTCTGTGAAATCAATGAAACTTGTGCATTTATCTTTGACTCTTTCTTACAATAAATGAGTGGTGAGAACATTAGAAATTTAGATTTCCTTTTATATGCACCGGTTATGCCGAGTGCTCTCTGAGATAAGTGAAGGCAGGATCCATGTGCAGGAGAACTTTATTAATATAATAATAACCAAAGTAAAACAGGGAGAACTGAGAACCCCAACAAAACAGAACAATAAACCAACACACATAATTTATGCAGATTATAAAATCTTCTGAACAGAACTACAACCATTTTGTAGTTAATTACAACCATCTTCACCTACTTACAGTCATCCACTCAGTATCAAAATACTTAAATTTGTTACAAACTTTAGTATCAGATTAAACAATTTCACAGAACATATTCTATTTCATAAACTTTCATACAGTATCCGGATCATGTAACAAAATCTCTTTAATTGAAATACCACTCATAAATATCATGGGCTTCTTTATATTCTCTGTGTCGTGCTATATGGTCACAGGCGGTGCAAATAGCCAGAATAAACTCTTGGGTTTGTAGTATTAAATGAGGAGTTGGAGAGAGATATTTCCTCCAGTTAAAGAACCTGCGATATGCTTCTTCGTCCTTGTCCAGCTGAAGCAGATATTCTGCTAGTGACTTTGCATCTGGGAAGTCATTCACATGAATGAAGGCATCGCCGGGAACAAAGTTTTCATAGTTTCTTCTGGGAGGACCCAGAACCACAGGGACGGTTCCTGCAGCAAGCGGCCCATTTATCTTCTCAGTGATGTAGTCCTTGTGGATGGAGTTCTCAAAGGAAAGGTAAAACTTGCAGCTAGCTAGGGTAGGATAGTATTCCTCATAACTAAGAAATGTTGCATAAGCCCTTCCGAACAGATGCACTTGGATGTGTTTGCTGAGTTCTTGGTAAAACTGGTTCCTTGTGCCGACACCTGTAAAGGCAGCATTGTTACTCACAATCCAGCACACCAGTTTGTCCTTTTTGGGAATTACAAACTGCTCATCTGGTTTCTTCCTGGTGTTTAATTTCAACCGTACAGGAATATCAGCATCATGTCTGTAGCTGAGAGTGAGATTGAACAGGTTTTCCAGACCTGGTATTTTCTGAGTGTTGGTCGGTGATTCCAAATGTAACCAAATCCACTTCTGGAACGGAGGACGAGGAGATGGAGGAAGGTTGGTCAGGTCCCAACTGATGCCCCTGTGATAAACCATGACAGCGTCTGCATTGGTGTAGAGTGATCTATCATCCGTCAACTGACAACCATCGATATTGTAAAACTTTTTGCAGTCACTGAAGTCAAACCTGTAATTTTCAGGCCAGACCCATAGTAGAAGAAGAGGTTTGTCTTCTACTGTATCAGGAAGAGAACTCTTGCTCTCGGGAGACTTCTTTTGTTCAGGTCTAGGAAGTGGAAGAGGACAGTTTTTTGGAGGTGTAAACCAGAAAAACATGACGCTCAGAGAGATGATACAAGCCAGCGTCACTATTAAAGCCAGACGATTTGACATTGTCTGATCTAAAAACAAAAATAAAAAGGAAATGATCAGCCTCGAACATAAACAAGAATAAAAACAAATGCCTCCATATTAAACGCTAAAACATTTGACTCTTACAATTAGATAAGACTCAAATTGTACAGAATGTTTGGAATGAATAGAGAACTCAACTTCTTACCTCTTTAAGAGCCCTTCATTAACAGAAATTTGTAGTTGTGTTCCGCGCGAGAGGACCGCACTATGTAAAGACAGAAGTCTAAAAACATATGGAAACTCAACGCAGAATCGCCGATAACCTCATGTGTACACTGCCTCTGACGCCTCGAAACGCCGCCTCTGCTCATCCAAACAAACCTGAACCAGCTAAACTAGATCAACAACTTCAATGAAAATAAAAAATACAGTCAGGTTATAGCCTAAATAACAGGTGTGACATTTCATGTGTTACAGTCTCTGGCCTAGGTCAGGGATGTAACATAAACAACAAAACAATACTTCTTAGTTAGACTTTTTTTATTGTCTTTTCTTGCTCTCTTGTTTGTCTTCAGAGCGGTGTACTTCAAATTTTACAAAACAATCACTTGAAAAGAAAGAATCAAACAAACAAGGAAAAGATTTGAAGCAAAATCTTCAGGGGTGAGCTAATGCCAAAACAACAAACAAACAGAAACTAACTTCCCTATGAATCATAAAATAAAAGAAACAAACATACAATAACATACCCTATCTCCCCAGCTAACAGGGAATGTTCCCATAACTTTCACTAACATTATGTAAAAGTTATGTAAATGTAATGTTAATGTTAGTAAAAAACGTTTATCAGATAATGTGTCTGGAACATTCTTATAATGTTTATAGAGCTAAAATACATTCTCGTTACGTTGAGAGAAAAAAGTTCTTAGAACAAAGTTTTTAGAACGTCCTTGTGATGTTATTTGTTCTTGACTGATTTTCTCATAATGTTGAGTGAAAACGTTCTTATAAAAACGTTCATGGAAGGTCCTTGTGATGTTCTCATAATGTTGAGTAAAAACGTTCTTAGAACAACGTTCAATAAACGTCCTTGTGATGTTCTCATAATGTTGAGTAAAAACGTTCTTAGAACAACGTTCATTGAATGTCCTTGTGATGGTATTTGTTCTTGACTGATGTTCTCATACTATTGAGAGAAAACGTTCATAGAACAACATTCTCAGATACAAAAATATGTTCTTAGAATGTTTTTCTAACATTCCCATTAAGTTATGAAAACGTTATTTCTGAATGTTTTCTGAACGTTCCAAACAACCGTTTTTTTTTTAAAGGGCACCTATTATGCAAAATTCACTTTTACATGGTGTTTGAACATCAATGTGTGTTGGCAGTGTGTGTACACAACCACCCTATAATGATAAAAATCCACCTAGTGCTTTTTTTATAATCCCCATACATCATAAGCACTGTCTCAGAACAAGCTGTTCTCAGATTCGGGCAATGTGACGTCACTTTGCACAGGCCCCTCCCACGACTGTTGATTGACACTGCAGTTTTAGCGTAGACCCACCCTGAGTGAGCTGGACACAGTCCGCCATTGTTTTGACGCTTGAGCAGCTGTAGACAAGAATGTCTCCTAAGCGATTGAGGTGTGTTGTTGTTGGATGTAAGAATGAACATAGCAGTCTTCATTTACTCTCGTTGTTACTCAAGGATGGATCTGTACAGTTTGTGATCCAGCTTACACTCTCCGGAGCGACAGGACTAACGTGACTGATCACGGCAGAAATGAAAGTGAGAGCGCGCACTTTATGACAGCTCATCGAGTCATTTTACGGATATAAGGTTTACCAGTTTATTAAGCACCCACTGAAAAGGTGTGTATATTTGTTTACTGTTAGTTGTAACGAGTGTTTTGTGTACTTCGCTGTGTATGTTGATGATAATGAAAGGGAGAGAGAGAGTTTATGGATAAGACTTTAATGCTCACTTCTTATACTGTGTTTATTCGGTGTGATTCTCTGGAGTAAAACTAACGCTTCATCTTTTGTGTGATGTACAGTAAACTTCACTGAACTCATCAGTATATTTTGGTCATCATTCGGACGGGTTTTGCTACAGCAGGCTTGTTTTAATAGTGGATAAAAGCAGATGACAAATAAGTTATAACCATAATTAAACTAAACTATACCTGTTCTATCTCCATACAGCATATATTCTCTGGCTCTGTGGGCATTATTGTCCGACTCTGAGACGAAATGAACACCGCAACTGAGAGTTTCTGTTCTGATATGATCAGATGAGATTGTCCTGGCTCTGAGTGCGAGCTCGTGAAGCTCCGCCCCCTGTGCCGGCAGCAGCAGGTTCATTTGCATTTAAAGGGATACACACTAAAACGGCACGTTTTTCTGAGCCCCAAAAAATTACAATTTAAACATGCTGTAAAAAATTATCTGTTGGGTATTTTGAGCTAAAACTTCACATACATACTCTGGGGACATCAGAGACTTATTTTACATCTTGTGAAAAGAGTCATAATAGGTGCCCTTTAAGTATTAAAGTTTTCTCATTTTGGAAATGTTATGAAAACATATTTTTTTTATGTTTTCTAAACGTTCAAATCCAGTTTTTCAAAAACGTTTTAAGAATGTTTTGTCTAAACATTTATACATAACTTTTAAAGAACGTTAGTGAACGTTATGGGAACGCTCTCTTTTGGTTATAAAAAAACTATAACGTGCAAGGAACGTTCTGGAAAGCTCTCTTTAAAATATACTGTAAAATAAAACCTAAAAATAACCTTCTGGGAAGGTTTTCCTTGGGTTATAAAATAAAACCTAAAAATAACCTGCAGGGAACGTTCTCAATTAAAAAAACTGGATGTTTTCAATCCTTAAAAAACATTCCGAAATAACGTTTTCCTAACCTAATGGGAATGTTAGCAAAACGTTCTGACAACTTATTTTTGTTAGCTGGATTAATGGTTAATGGTTGCCTGGAGACGCTGGATGTTTGGTGTAAAGATGGCATGGAATGGAGCGCATGCGCAGAGTTGTGAGTGATAGAAAGACAGTGAGAGAATGAAATGCTGTTACCGAATGGAAATTCAAAAACCTGATTGATTAGTGTAATGCATTAGGTTCAATCCCAGCTAACAAAGAACCCAACAAACACAGAACTTTCCCCCTAATGTTCCCATATGGTTCCCATTTGGTTATTGTTTTGGGAACCAAATAAGAACGTTCTAGGAACGTTCTCTGTAGGTTCTTTTTTTATAACCTAAAGAGAACTTTCAAGATCCCTGCAGGTTATTTTTAGGTTTTATTTTACAGTATATTTTAAAGAGAGCTTTCCAGAACGTTCCCTGCAAGTTAGGTTTTTTATAACCTTAAGAGAGCGTTCCCATAAAGTTCACTAACATCCTTTAAAAGTTATGTATAAATGTTTAGACAAAACCTTCTTAAAACATTTTTAAAAAACTGGATGTTTTGAACGTTTAGAAAACATGAAAAAAATTACGTTTTCATAACATTACCAAAATCATAAAACATTCTTAATACTTTAAAAAAACGGATGTTTGGAATGTTAAGAAAACATTCAGAAATAGCGCTTTCATAACATTTCCAAAATTATAGAATGTAATGTTCTTCTAACGTTCACATAAACAAAGAAAAAAACGTTCTTTAATACTTAAAAAAAACCTGGATGTTTGGAACGTTAAGAAAACATTCAGAAATAACATTTTCATAACATTTACAAAATGAAGAATTGAATGTTTCCAACGTTTAAAAAACATTCAGAAATAACGTTTTAATAACATTTTTAAAATGAGTGAATGGAATGTTCCTTTAACGTTCACATTAACCAAGAAAAAACATTCTTAATACATTAAAAAAAACTGGACTTTTTCAATGTTTAAAAAACATTCCGAAATAACGTTTTCCTACCCTAATGGGAATGTTAGCAAAACGTT
Source organism: Squalius cephalus (assembly GCF_949319135.1). NCBI lineage: Eukaryota > Metazoa > Chordata > Actinopteri > Cypriniformes > Leuciscidae > Squalius > Squalius cephalus. The sequence continues at coordinate 3,005,414 of NC_137137.1, forward strand.
CTGACAACTTATTTGTGTTAGCTGGGTCCTTATCTAACTAAATAAACAGGAGAAGCAGTCCTTTCATGATGCCACACACATGGTCACATTCTTGATCTAATTTTATCTCTGGGTGTGTCTCTTAGTGGTGTGACTATAGAAGACAATTGTATGACCATAGATCTGTATTTTTTACTTTTGATCTGCCTGTTGCCTAGCCTGGCTCACTGTTCATTTTCTCGTATTTGAGGCATAGTTTACGAATGCCCAGAGCCGTTTATTGGGCGCTACGAATGTCTATCAAATGCGCCTGTACGTAGCTCATAGCCAATCGTTTCAATTATACCAGATGACTATGTAGAGCGACAGAAATTCGACGAGGAAGAAGACGAAATAAACTTGCGTTCTAAACTACTTAGAACACTATCTAAGGCTGCATCGAAAGGTAACTTTGCGTCTGATGCCATGTTGGATCCATAGATATAAACAAACTGCTTCGGTGTCATCGTCTTGCTGCTCCCTCCCCGTTCTGTGATTGGTTCCCTTTTTGAGGGGAAAATCTGGTCCATGGTATCCAGGCTGCCTAGCAGCGTGAATAAAATCGCGCTGCGCGCAAGGCAGCATGGGGAAACCCAGGCTTCCTGTTGCCACACCAAAAGACCAATCTGTTGATTATTATTTTAGACCTGTAAATGAGGTGACAACAAATCTTTTTGCTGAAGCATATGTGTCTAGCCTATCTCTTCTATCATGGAGGCTTCTGGACCCTGTTTAGATATGGAAGAATTAACTGATATTTTTAATTCTCTATGCTCAAACATCATAAATGAAGTTGCTCCGCTCAGGCTTAAAAGGCCGAAACTTAGATCTCAGCCTTGGCTTAATAATGAAACGCGTGCCCTTAGAAAGGCTTGCAGGAAAACTGAACGCAGGTGGAAGAGAGACAAACTGCAGGTTTCCTATGAAATGCTAAAAGACACGCTCAGCAGTTACCAGCATGCAGCTAAAGCAGCTAGAACTAAATATTTTTCAGACCTAATAAGTAGAACAGAGCACTGCCCAAGAGTTCTACCAGAAAGACTCGGGAGAATAAATACAGTAACAATAAAACATTTATTAACAGCCCAACAAGCAATCAAGTTCTTTGGCGTAGGCCCCGTCCGTAGCTTGCAATCCGAGGGTCCGGATCTGCATATCCTGCCTGAAGACGAAGGCAGGGGCACAGCCGACCCCCTGCGAGGTATAGGAAGGGACCATCCTGGTGGTGGTGGGGAGGATGGAGGGAAGAGACCATCCTGGTGGTGTTGGGGAGGATGGAGGGAAAGACCCATCTTGGTGGTGTTGGGGAGGATGGAGGGAAAGACCCATCTTGGTGGTGGTGGGGAGGATGGAGGTGAATTGAAGCGTCAGCATCCGCAAACTCAGACGTGTAGTACCAATCTTTTATACCACAAGTATAGGAATATGATTGGATAGATGAGAAGATAATAAGTGACGTAACAATTGAGTCTTCCCGGCAGAACTTATGCTAGAGCTTCATTTCTGTTTGGCACAATAAACACTGTGCTAAACCCGACTACTCCATCTTTAACAGAATCTACACTTTATACCTGTGAGGATTTCTTGAACTTTTTTGTTAAAAAGATTGAACTAATAAGAGAAAGAATTGAACCCTCTAATATTGTTCTAGAAACCCCCATGCCATGTTCTTCTTTACTGGATCACTTTGATGCTGTCTCTCTTCCAGCACTAGCAGATATAGTCCAGCATTTGAAACTGTCATCTACTCCTCTGGGGTCTCATTTATAAAACTGTGCGTAGGAACCTTACGTGTACGTGCGCCCGAAAGCCAAAAATGGCGTACGCAAAAAAATATTCAGACTTACAAAATCGTTCGTACGCCAGAACCTGCGCAGAATTCACTTTATAAATCCCAGAAATAACCATATATGGAGCTTACAACGCCTAGTTTTACTATGCAGATCCTCATCTGCATATCATTTGCATAGTTTATTCATCCACGTGATAACGGTTAACGGTACAAGACACATTACATTAATTAAAATCAAGTAGTTGCCTATCCTTGCCTTGTTTTTGAATACATTAATTAAATAGTGTAAAATACATTTCAAAGAAAGTTTTTCTCAATCTTTTCCACTGGCCGAATTGTATTTTTAATTGATATTTTTAATGGAAACAGATAGGACTTGGGCATTATTTGCACGAAACTATTTTCTCAGACAATCTAGTATTATCATGATAAGCAATTATCTCTGTGGTTAAAACATTAAAACACAGCACGCCACAGGAAAAATGTTCAAAAACATCGCATCCACAACCAATATTTCTATTGATTGAATTTCAATATAAAAAATGTTGTAACTTCTCGGTAATGATTTCATGTTTAATTGTTTAACTTCATTAATTTGAATGGCATATTTAATCTAAATGTTTATATCAGAAGTAAAACATAGTTTAAATAATTATTTTATTTATTTACACTGTTATTTGCGTCAGTTTCACTAAACGGCCCAATGCGCTCGCTGGCGTGGACATTTAAGAAGGGATGGATATTTGCTTCAAGTGACAGGCTTGGTGAGTGAATTTATATTTGTATTATCTTTCTGTATATGTTTAATTTTCTTTAGATTTTCTGTCTAAAAGTGACCAAAAAGACACTTAACTCCAGCTCACCATCGGTGTTGCCAAACTGCTCCATCTCCAAAACGTTCGTACGCATGGGTCAGAGTTTGCGTGCAGGTGCGCAAATTTTCCCGTCAAGTTTGTTTTTATAAATCACAACTTATGCGTTGGAAGTGGCGTACGCACATTTTCAGCCCCTTTTTGTGCGTACACCACGTTTATAAATGAGACCCCTGGATCCTATTCCACCCCGGCTCTTTAAAGAGGTGTTTTCAACCAGGCCCTGGTATACTATCTATTGTGAATAGCTCATTATCAAATGGTGTTGTTCCACCCTGTCTCAAACAAGCAGTGGTTACTCCCCAAATCAAAAAGCCTGGCCTTGATTATACTGATCTAAATAATTTTCGCCCAATTTCAAAACTACCATTTATATCAAAAATATTATAGAAGGTTGTGTTACTTCAAATTACGTCAGTTTTAAGTGAGAATGATATCTTGGATAATTTCCAATCTGGACACCTGCACTGCATTACACACCTGCACCTCATGATCAAACACCTATTTAAGCCACACTCAAACAACACTCGGAGCGAAGTCTTGTTATATTGTTGTGAACTTTACTGAGCATTTATTCCTGTGGACGGTCTGTTTGTTTTTGACCTTGCCCGTTTCTGGATTTCTCCCTGTCTGCTGCCTGCCTGCGTTACCACTGCCTTGATCTCTGTCTCTGATTGTTTGCTGCCTGCCTTGACCTTTTGCCTGGTATTACTATGATTTAGCTCTGTCTTCACTACTGTATCTGCTGGTTCTGACCATTGCCTGTTTGATTACTCTGATTAATAAATCACACTGCATATGGATCTCTCTGACTCGGATGCTTCGTAACAGTAAAAGTGCTAAATGACCTCCTAATAGCAACTGATTCTGGGTTGGCAGCTGTTTTAATTACATTGGATCTCAGTGCCGCATTTGACACTGTTGATCATTCAATTCTTTTAGACCAGTTGGAGTGTGAGGTTGGCATTTGTGGAAGAGCGCTAACATGGTTCCATTCATATTTACAGGACAGAACATTCTCTGTTAATTTTGCAAATGTTTCATCCTCTGCAAATATGGCCTCCCTCAAGGCTCTATTTTGAGTACTACATTGTTTGCTCTGTACATGTGTCCTCTGGGATCTATTTGTCGTCGCTATGACATTTCTGATCATATGTATGCTGATGACACACAGATCTATCTACCTCTCAAAGTCGGGAATGAACAGTCCCTCAAGACTGTTTGAATGAGCTTAAAATTTGGCTGTCTAAACTTTCTCCAGCTTAATGAAAAAAAAATCTGAAATTACAATATTTGGTCCACAAAATTGCAAAGAGAAGATAGCCAATATCCTTGCTCCATTAGAAATGACGGCGAAAGATAGTGTGAGAAATCTTGGCGTAATAGTCGACTCATCGCTTAGCTTTGACAAACAGATAAATTCTGTTGTAAAGAATAGCTTTTATCAGCTTAGAGTGATTTCTAAGATAAAACCCCTTCTCACTTTTAAAGATCTGGAGGTCATCGTCCACGCTTTTATTACATCAAGACTAGACTACTGCAACTCTCTTTATGCAGGAATCTGCCAACGTCAACTGCGTCGTCTACAGCTGGTGCAGAATGCCGCAGCCAGGCATCTAACTGGCACTAAAAAAAGGGACCACATTACTCCAGTACTACGCTGTCTTCATTGGCTACCGGTTCATTACAGGATTGAGTATAAGATTTTACTAATGGTTTTTAAAGCAATGCATAACATGTCCCCAAACTACATTGTAGAACTTTTAGGATCGTACAAATCAGGCAGGACATTAAGATCAACGAACCAACTTCTGCTGACAGTCCCTTATATTCCAAAAAGAAGTCAAAGGGTGACAGAGCTTTCTCAGTTGTGGCTCCCAAGCTGTGGAACAGTCTTCCCTCTCATATCCGGCTAGCTCAGACAATAGAAATTTTTAAGTCTCAATTAAAAACGAATCTTTTTAACCTAGCTTTTAGTTAAGTGCATTGTACATTGTACTCTATTTTAATTCTTTCTACACTGACCTCACTATACTGTTATGTGAGGGGGTATGTCTAAGAGTGTGTGGTTTTACCTTCATATATGCTTTTAGAAATGAATGTCTTACTGTTTTTAGTTAACTGTGAAGCACTTTGGGCAACAACGTTGCTATTAAATGTGCTATATAAATAAATTGCTCCACTAAGGTGGTGGCCATCTTGAAAAATGGCCGCCATCTTGAAATTTCAAGTAGCTGTAGGTGGCTTATTGTCAAGTGACCCACAGAGACTGATCATGCCAATTTTCATGCTTGTATCACCAAATAAACCACTATATCACTTAACTGCTCCACTAAGGTGTCGGCCATCTTGAAATTTCAAGTGGCTCGGACAATTTTCTTGTCAAGTGACCCATGGAGACTGCTCATGCCAATTTTCACGCTTGTATCATAAACTGAACGATTCTGCCAAACATAAGCACTTAGTCGCTCCACTAATGGCCAGGCATGCTCCCTTAAAATAGCGTATGAATAACATGCGCAACGCCCCACTGACTTTAGACTAGGTTTTCCCTGGTCAGTGGCGGAATTGTTTTCTAAACCTGCAAAATAGCACCAGGGAACGTTTGCGCCAGAACACGCCTCCTCTTTGCGCTGAACCCCTCCCCCCCCCGGAGCGCAATGCATTTCCTAGTTTACCGGCGTGTGTCTGTGAAGAGAAAAGTCTGCTGTGCGCGGGTGCAAAATAGGAATGATAAATGCGTTGGTGTACAAAGTCGATTGCAAGATAGGGCCCATAGATTCTTGTGTGAGTTTAGGTAATCTCAGCATGAGGGAGAAGTAGTGGGGGATGACGAGAAGGAATGTAGGCCGATTAGGATGATTCGGAGGTGAGACGTTCATCTCGATAGTGCACAAGGGTGAGTTCAAATGTTAATTTCCTTTTATCTCTCAGAAAGTAGCTCTCTCTTCCTGTTCTTCCAGTTTTTCCAGTCTTAAACATATCTGTAGCTCAGCCCTGGATATTTGACTGGGATAGTTCACCCAAAAATAAAAATTCTGTCATCTTTTACTAACCCTTAAGTTGTTCCAAACCTGTATAAAAGTCTTTGTTCTGCTGAACGCAAAGGAAGAATGTTTGTAGTCAGATAGAACATCTTGAGGGTGAGTAAATGATGATAGATAGTCTGTACATGGATTCTGACAACCCTATTTGCAGGAAAGTGTTATTTGGCAAATTAGAAGTTTTTGACATCCCAAATTGAAACCCCTATAACGATATCCTGTACTGGAATAATGAGAGAAATAGGGGAGTCAAAGGGATACCGGAAGAACTGTAGCTGTTCATCTTTATCCTGGACATGGCTGTAAAAAATCATCCGGTCGGGATTTCTAAAATGTCTTGACACACATGAAAAGAAACCGCATCTTCAATAGACCTTATAACAGACACGGAAGCACGTGTATTAAGACAGTGAAAAAGACCAAATTCAGTTCACAACTTATTAAAAAAGCATACTATATACAATCAAGTATAAGAGCCCAGAATAAACTAAAATGCATGTTAAAAGTTTTCCTCACATAGAAAACCATAAAAGAATGCTTAACTTGGCTTAATGGACTAAGATGGTGATATTGACATTGTTAGGGGTTAACAGTTTAGGACCCAAGGACCAGATGTTTGAAAGAAGACCCGGAGTCAGAATTATAAAAAAATTGAAGAAAAGTTTTACTGAAGATAGTTTGCAGTTTCATCAGCAGAAGTCAGCTTCAAGACTCACACAGGAGTTTGTAGGCCGCACCGCTTACAGTTACAAAGATCACAGCAGTTATACCATTTCCAAGGTCTAAGCTACGTCATTGCTTACAGGTTGAATGATTCTGATTGGCTAAGAAATTCATAAACATAGTAATTTTCCACACATATACAGATAGACTGAAGCATATCTCCATAAATTATACAGCTGACACTCAGACCCTGAAGTCAGGCACGTCGTGACCTTCCAGGTCGCAGATTTGGATTGCTGGGTGCCAGCATGTCTCGAACAACAACTCAGTCAATCTCCAACAATGCCAGTGGTTCCTTAACCTGTAAGCAAGAAGACTAACAACACACACCGACACACAGCTTTTCCAAGGTTGGATTTGGCCAGGCTCTAACTATAAACAGGAGTCTCGTCTCAAAACATCAAGATAACAAGTTCTTTTTCTCAAGGATATAGGACACTTTACTCTAAATGAAAAATATAGGCTTTAACTGAGAAATGGTCCATTAAACTTAATGGTTAGCTTAAACTATAGACTTCAATGACCCCTATTTGTTTTAACATGTTGAAGACCTTTCTCAAACACAAAACCAGTCCCTATTTCATTTCTGGAAATATCAAATACTGACATTAAAGAATACATGAAAAGACCATTTCAGTAATCACACTGGTAACTTCAATAACAAAATAAAAATCTTCAGAAAAGTAATTCAACTCATTTGATATTTAGAAGGAAAAATATTGATTAATACCTGATTATAATCACTCATTACATATACATTGAAGCAGCGGTGATATCCGCCTGTGATCTCGCAGGTGTCTGATCCACTACGAGAAGAGAAAACTGTCCAATGTAGTGAAGAGATGAGTCTCACCTTAGGACCCCATTAGTATGCTTAATCTACAGTAAAGCTGCTCTCGCGATAACTTGTAGTTAACGTGAGCTGTTTTAGCTTTATGTGGTAGCTTTATGTAGCATGCTAGGCCTACAGCTAAATTCTGCTGCTATGTATAAAAGCAGTTTGTAAAAACATTTTAAGCAGGTAGTCTAGTAGGCTAGTTCCCTTTCAAAAGGGAACTCGCACTGCGTCAAATGGAGCTTTGGGGAACGCCTCAGGCATGACAGATGTCTGAAATTACAATCAAATCATGGCTATCCTATTGACCGGCGACAGACCATTATTCATTAACGTGCAACCTGGAAGTATATAAGGGCACCTTGCAAACAGGGTTGCCAGGTGCCAGCAAGGTTTTCCAGCCCAAAACCTCGTCAAAAACCGCAACAATGCACAAAAAAAACGCCCACATTTTTTTTGGCTTGTTTCTCGTTTAAACACATTGAAATCATTAACAAGCTTTAAAATTACCCATTTTTCGACTTAGCCTAACCGATTTTAGAAACCATATTCAATCAAATGAACACAAAAGTAGGCTACACTGACTTCAGTCAGACTAGTCTACTATTAAACTACAAGCTTATGTTACGGAAAATAATGCGATAAACTTAGGCTATCAGCAGTGGCGGTTCTACATTGAATCACACCCTGGGCGAGACCCCCTTCGAGCGCCCCCCGATGTGACGTGAGCTGAAGTTAGTGGGAGGGAGTGTCTGTTGTGAGTTTAGGGGGAACGTCAGCCAGAGCTGTAGTGTGTGTGTGTGTGTGTGTGTGTGTGTGTGTGTGTGTGTGTGTGTGTGAGTGAGTGAGTGAGACTGCTGCCTGCTGAACATTGGGTCGCAGGAAGAAGGAACTGAAGTGCCGGTGTTTCGGAAACAAAAACCCGCCAAACTGATCCGAAACCAGCCCAATATTTATCCACCCGCCCAAACCCATTTTTGCCCGCAAAATAGATTGCAAAACCGCCCAATCTGGCAACTCTGCTTGCAAACATGATAATCATCTTTTCGTCTTCAGAGACTGTTCTGTCTGTAAGCGCTTGAAAATCAGGTAATAATGAAATGCACTGAGAAGGCTGAGTGCTTTCAGAAGTGTGCAGACTCGTGCTCAAGATATTTGACGCCGGGTGACACACACAAACTGTCTGTCAGCCTGTGGAAATTGTGAGTGTTTTTCTTTGAGAACGCTCTGCTCTCGTCTGGCCCTCTTCTCGAGAGAAGAGGGTTCGGCGTCTGGACCTCGCGGCTCAAGGTCCCGCTTGTGCTGAAAAAAAAAAAGCAGAGCAGTGAAGTGCAGGTGGATGATGAAAGTTTTTCTATAAAAAAAAGAGAACTTAGTCTGGCAGCGAGTGCTCTACCGGACAAACAGGAGATGACTGATGAGGGTGGTGATAATCGGATAGATCCGATCTCCATAGTGAGATCAAGAGGACATGGAAGAACCCATATTCTGCCCGTATCCACCGACATCAGCGGGCTAGTCTCGCTGATGTTGAGGCGAAATAGGAGAGCGGATATCGACACTGAGAGCTCCAACCCTGCCAGTTTGAATGGCAGAGCATACACGCCAGCGGGTCAGGCCGGTGCTGCCCTGCACACCATGGCGGTGTTGCAGGTATATCAGGCCGATCTGCTGGGGTATCTCGACCAGGGGGTGGGGCCCCTGAGGCGGTTACTGAGCTGCGCCACACCACAGATCTAGCTCTCCGGGCCACCAAACAGACTCCTGCTGCGATCGGCCGGTCGATGGCAGCGATAGTGGCCATGGAGAGACATCTGTGGTTGAACTTGGCCGTCATTGGGGAGAAAGAGGAATGCTTTCTCCTATATTCACCGGTTTCGCCCTCTGAGCTTTTCGGCACCTCCGTGGAGGCGGTGGTTGGAAAGTTCAAAGAGACGAAGGCGCGCTCAGCTGCATTTAGGATCATGTATACCGCTGTGATCCAATATCCACGTCCAGACAGACAGGAGGGCCTGGCCCATCATGGTCCAAGAACTGTAGACAGGGCCAGAGAGCCAGTGTCACCTCTCCTGCGCTGCCTCCGTGGAGGAGTTGGTCACAGAAGAGGCGTGACACCTGCAAGAAGAGGGATCTGAGGGAGGTGATGCATCACAAATGCACACAGCGTCGGTGATGGATCACCTCCCCTGAGGGCGTGATAATATCTTATCCCTCTCCTCTCTTCCCCAACTCCCCAGGCGCTTCTTGCACCAGGGCCTTCCCCTCACCAGGGGCCTAGGCTATGCTATGGATAGTGGAGGCGTTCTGCTAAAGCATTTCTGCCTCTGGCCCTTCACTTTGTGAATGTAGGAATCCCTATATGACAGCCTCCTCCCATTGGATTCGTTAGGCCAAGGCCCACCCCCTTCTCTGCATTCTGGGGCAAAAAGAGTAATGCAGCTTGGTTCAGAGGCATGATTTATAAAGACCCTAGGTTAGGCCTCAATAAGGCCTCTCCGGTATAATAGGTATTTCTTGAGCAGGGTTAGGCCATCTTTCGCCTCACGAAGAGACTGGGTTTTGTCTGTATGACCCCGCCGTGGCTTACAAGCAAGCCAGCTTACCTCAGGTGGTTGGCCTAAGTAGTCCAGGCAGTAGACTCACTAAAGGGTAGTAGGCCTTAAACAGGCCTTCTCGGAAGGGAGTCCTAACGTTGTGGGACATACATTATAGCTGCGACCGGGTAGCTAGCCTTATTAGGTCTCCTGTGGGTGGCCTCAATATTTGTGTTGGTGTAGTATGGTTCCCAACGGTATATGTGTGCAGCAGAATAAACTGGCTATCAGCTAGTAGGCCAAACCAGGCCTCACTGATGGTGAGTTCCCGGCAGTATGATTTTGGCTGACAGCACTGACTTGCTTCAGGCCTAGTAGGCCTATCAATCTTCTAAGTGAGTCTTGAGTGACGGGGTATACAAACAGTGGTGTTTATGGTCTTGACCTTAGCAAGGCCACACTGACCCTGAGCCCCATCTTGGGGTGCTCGACTGTTAATTCGCTGGCCAATCAGACAATTGGCTTCAGTGGGCCTCTCTGGAGGCTAGCCCCGATCAGCAGAATAGGATCAGCCGAATAGGATTGAACACTGTCAGGCTGTTGGCCTTATCAGGCCACCATGCAGCTCGGTCCCCAGCCTTACGGCCATGGTAGTCAGTTTCTTACCTAAAGAAAACTTTCAGATGACTGGCTTTATCAGGCCGCTCCGAGACTGAGCCCCAAGACTGGCATGCCTTATCAGGCCACCCTGGGACTGACACCCGGAATCAGGGTTCATAGCAATAACCAGTTTTAGCTTGCTATCGGGTAGTAGGCCTCTCCAGGCCTGCCTTACCAGGCCTACCTGAAGGTGAGTTCCCACGGATGCTAGCTATCAGGTAGTAGGCCTCTCCAGGCCTTCCTGAAGGCATGTAGTAGGCCTCATCAGGCCTCTCTGAAGGCGAAGTCCCAAGGATGGGCAACTGCACAGCTAGTTGTACTGGCTTCCAGGTAGTAAGCCTCACGAGGCCTCTCTAAAGGCGAGTTCCCAAAAACGGGCACTAGGTAGCCAGCCCTCTGGCTATCAGGTAGTAGGCTTCACCAGGCCTCTTTGTAAGTGGTCTGGCAGCTAGTGGCCACTTGCTCTCAGTTCAGCTGGCCTTAGCTGGCAGCTTCTGAAGGCAAGCTTGCACCCTAACATGACTAATGGTCATTTTCTGCTACTGGTTCCCTCCCGGAACCTCTTTTATCTAGCCTGGTTTACCTACCAGGCAGGCCATGTGCTCCCCTCACTGAGGATCACTATGAGTACTCAGCCTCCTGAGTCTGGTAAAACAGTCGTAGGACTCTCATGAGGCCTCCCTGTTAGATTAGTCCTTAGGCCTTTTCAGGCCTCCTCAGTGCTTTGAAACACAAGCACTGGGTAGATCTGTGGATCGAGCTGAGAAACTCCCCTCGCTAGCAAGGGTTGTAAGCGCTATGCTGAGTCATGCTCTCCTGGATACCCCGTCTCTGAGATCCGGGCCGAGTGGTTCACTGTCAGCTTCGCAGTCACTCGGGTTGGATGCCTTATATAAAGGCTAGTGTCCAGAGGCTCTGTCTTCGGACAGACAGGAATTTGGCGAGACTGAAATATCCAATGTAAGTGATGCCAGGTCAGGCCTTCCTGGTGAGTATGTTCCCTTGAATAGTGATTGGCTGGGACTCCTTCGGGTTCCCTAGCCACATTCCCTAGAAGGGACCCCTTCAAATTTGAAGCTTTGGTCCTAGGCCCTTGAGCAGGCCCAGGTAGGCCTTTCATTAAACTAGGTTTATGCAGGTTTCCCTGTGAAGCGTATAGCTTGGGCGATGACCGTAGGGAATGTTGTCACTGACAGTGTGACCTGAGGGTGAGTGGTTCTGGCATTTCATTTGAATTTGCTGGTTCTGAAGGCGCCCTTATATACCAGGTCCCACGTTAATGATTCATGGGCTGTCACCGGTCAATAGGATTGCCGTGATTTGATTGTGATTTCAGACACTTGAGGCGTTCCCCTCAGGGAACTCGCACTGCGTCAATTGGCACTTTGGGGAACGATATACCCACGCCGCCATGCTAAGGGGAGTGCAGTGGCTCAGTTGTTCATGTAGGTTGTCTACAAACCGGAAAGGTTGGTGGTTCAATCCCCGGTTCCACCTGACCAAGTGTCGAGGTGTCCATGTGCAAGACACCTAACCCCAGCTGCTCCCGACGAGCTGGATGGCGCCTTGCATGGCTGACACTGCCGTCAGTGTATGAATGAGTGAATGAATGGGTGAATGTGAGGCAATATATAAAGCGCTTTGGAGGCAATGGGTCTGTTGAAAGCGCTATATAAATGCAGTCCATTTACCATTTATTTACTATTCCCCAAAGCATCATTCAACGCAGTGTCTCGTTCCCTGTTCTCAGGGAACAGAGGTTACAGTCGTAACCTGAGACATTTTCTGCCATCAAGAAATATATTTATCTGTATAACGCTTTTTACAGTATACACAGCTTTACAGAAAGAAAGACAGCTATGGTATAGTAATTGAATTGTATATGTAAGCTAACTAAAAATACAATAAGAACGAGAAATGTTTAATTTCACAATCTATAGCTTCGGTTGCATACAAGTATATAAAACATATAAGATAAAATACATTAATGGTCATTATAACATAGGTCAAACGGCTTATATGATAAAGTGATTTTGTCTGATTTGTAACCAGGCTCTAAAGTGATTACCCATAATCCATTTCTTGGGGTCTAAGTTGGGACTCATTTCTAAGATGGGACTCATATCTCTCTTCACCACACCGGCTTGGCTGCACTTTTTTCCCTCCTCCCCTAAAAAGGGACTTTATATCAGAGGAGAATATTCTAAAATCAGGATTACATTGAATGGCTCTGGCTTTGTGAAGATGAAACTTCAATACTGAAGTTCTTCAATATTGCAAAAGGAACATAAAGAAGATACATTCTCAGAAAACCTTCCACCACCTTAATATAAATACACATTCAAACACATTATACTAAAATATTATCATTAATCAAATATTCATAATACACCAACATATTGTAGACCAACTATACAATTACCACTTCAAAGAACTTAAGTCTGTACTAATAAATGGTAAAACCCACTAATTAAAGTTCAGGACATATACCCACCAAAACCCATCCCTCAAAACACAGGACCAGACAGGTAAGTTCTACTCTGAAATGTATTACAAAATACAAAATATATACCCAAATAAAAAGAAAATATGAAACCATCAAAGCCTCTGTTCCTTTCTTGTATTCAATTAAAAAACACACTATTAACACTTTGAACACTAGATATTGATATTGTCTTGAAACACATAAATCACAAAGTAAACTCAAGAAATCAATATACAATATACAGAATGACGCCATAAACTGATGCTTACTGATTATGTAATTGGCATGATACATTTACCTGACAAATAATAAATTGTTACTTCTGGATTTATTTTGATTTACTCTGAAATTATTAACTTTAGTAGATTACGCTGCATCCATCTATTTATTTAGTTTCCGTGGAATTTTTTAATGAATCTCACACTAGATTTGCAAGATTACAGTTTCGTTTCCCTTTTTATGGAATATGCTGGTCTTATGCTGGTTTGAGCTTAATCATGGCATGAAGTTTGGTCAACACCTGCTGGCCAAAAGTTGTAATGACATTTAATTCTATTTATCTCTTAAAACAATTATATTTTCCTTAGTCTTCTATTTGCTTCAACTCTGTGATGACAACCTCCACAACCGTCATTGTCGTTGTTTAAAAATGGGCTTTCAACCATTTTGTTTTAAACAGTGTCCAAATGTCTTTAGTCATTTTTGCAGTTGGTCTGATGCTCACTGCATTGATTTTTAGCTCCTCATTCCACCTCTGTGATGCTTGCCCCCTTAATTGCTGATTGCAGCTGAGAGCACTATTTCCCATTTATATTATAATAATGATTTTTAATGGTTTTTTTTTTTTTTTTTTTACACAAACCATTTTTTAAATGCAAAAAGTACAAGACAAATATAATGCATTGTGGTACAGTTCAGAGCATAAAAAAACAACAACTACATTTTAAAATGAACATGTAAAACAATTATAATAACATAATGGGATAATGTGCTATAATATTAGGGCAGTTACATGAATTTGAAAAGCATTAAATTTGTCTTGTTTTTATACATTTTTTGTTGTGTGAGCTCATGTTTGAAAGGGTTTTAAAGTGTATTGTGAGATCAGTATTATAAAAGGTAATATTTGGAGGGTTTCTTTTGAGTTATGATTTTTAATGTTGATTAATAGAATGTACAAATTTATATCTGGGGAAAATACGTTTTTGATAAGATTTTGATCAAATAAATGCAAACACGTAAAAAATCTTTCAATAACATTACAAATCTCAGTGACCCAAAACATTCTGAACAACCTCCCGAGAGAAATAACATTGATTAACTTTTGCCAGTTTTTTTAATCCAAATTTACAAAAGAGCAAGGATCAAAACATTATAAAAATCATCTACATGTGTAACAAACTCCACAATCATACACTCTTAACCCGAATTAGTTGACTTTACTCGCAAATCGCGAGGAAACCCGTTGCCTTATACCACTTTAGTTTTTACACAAGCAGAAACTAAACATGTTGAGTTGTATTAAGATGGAACCCTAACCTTTTACACAAGCTGAAACTAAACATGTTGAGATGTATTAACATATAACCCTAACCTTTTACACAAGCTGAAACTAAACATGTTATGTTGTATTTACATGGTTTAGGATAATAGGTTTACTATTGGGTACCCAGCATGCATTGCAAGTGTCACCATTGTTGAGATTCATATACAATTCCGGTGGAACTTCTACTGTAAAATCACAAGAAAAGTCAAGTGCTACTGACTTTAGTGACTTATAATCTTTATTGATAACAGCATCAATAGGCAGTTATGGCTTTTTGCTATAACTATTGTGCCTTTTAAACTCACAGTTAAAGCAGCCAGAGAAAATAAAATGTTTAAATATCAAAGGCAAGAGCCCAACTAAAGCCAACACCTTTCACCATCATGGTGACTACAAGTGAAACAATAAATAATCAACATCTAAACCTCTGTTGATTCTCAACAAGATCTTTTGTAGACGTCTGACAGAAATAAAGTCAGTCTGTTTAGTAATAAGTTAAGCTGGTAATGTTCGACTCTTCAGTTCAAACTTTAAATGGCGCACTCTGCGCACTGTCACCTGTTTAAATAGGCCACGCCCCTCCCTTACAGAAGCTTAACATAGCGAGTTATCTTAGCTTAACATGATTAGTGCAATGAATCTTTCAGTTAAATAGTACAAACAACTAATGTTGTTTAGTAATGATAGCAGGTTTTTACTAAACATAAAAGAATAAGTAATGATTACTCGTAAGTTTAATTAGAAACAAAATCTGGGTTTACAGTGTAGGTGATCATCGATTAATTGAAATACCATTTATAGAGATCATGAATTTCTTTATATTCCTTGTGTTTAGCTATATAATCACAAGCAGTGCATATGGGCAGATCAAACTCCTGCTGCTGCAGTAAATGAGGAGTTGGAGAGAGATATTTCCTCCAGTTAAAGAACCTGCGATATGCTTCATCGTCCTTGTCCAGCTGAAGCAGATATTCTGCTAGTGACTTTGCATCTGGGAAGTCATTCACATGAATGAAGGCATCGCCGGGATAAAAGTTTTCATAGTTTCTTCTGGGAGGACCCAGAACCACAGGGACGGTTCCTGCAGCAAGCGGCCCATTCATCTTCTCAGTGATGTAGTCCTTGTGGATGGAGTTCTCAAAGGAAAGGTAAAACTTGCAGCTAGCTAGGGTAGGATAGTATTCGGTATGATCCAAGAACTTTGCATAAGCCTTTCCGAACAGATGCACTTGGATGTGTTTGCTGAATTCTTTATAAAACTGGGTCCTTGTGCCGACACCTGCTGAGCCAGCATTACTCACAATCCAACACACCAGTTTGTCCTTTTTGGGAATTACAAACTCCTCATCTGGTTTCTTCCTGACAGTCAAATGCAACCTGGTAAAAATGTCAGCATCCTGTCTGTAGCTGAGAGTGTGATTGAACAGGTTTTCCAGACCTGGTTTTTTCTGAGTATGGGTCGGTGATTCAAGATGAAACCAAATCCACTTCTGGAACGGAGGACGAGGAGATGGAGGAAGGTTGGACAGGTCCCATCTGATGGACTTGTGATAAATGAGGACAGCGTCTGCCTCGCTGTAGAGTGATCTATTAACCGTCAACAGACAACTATCGATATTGAAAATATTTTTGCAGTCATTCAGGTCGAATCTGAAATCTTCAGGCCAGAACCACATCAGAAGAATAGGTTTGTCTTCTACTGCATCCGTAAGAGAGCTCTTGCTCGTGTCAGAGTTGTATTGTTTAGGAATAGGAAGTGGAGGTGGACAGTTGTTTGAAGGTGATAACCAAAAAAACATGATTATCAGAGAGATGAAACCTGCAAACGTCACTATTAGACTCAGACGACACAGCGATGAGCCATTTGTGTTCAACATTTTCGGATCTGAGGAGAAGGACAAAAATAAGTATTTGTTAATGAAAGCAAATAATAAAAAGAAATGCACATACAGTCTATTTCTGAAAATAACTCTGAGGTACACAATAGGCCTACACATATATAGGAACTTTCATATATGATTATATGACATACTATCTGGGTTATGGGAACACAATGCTTTAATATGTTCCCTTAATGTACAGTATAGGGAGCAATTGAGGAATTGTATTTAAAACAACATTTTAAAGTTTAAAAATACATCTTTCAACAGATCTCCGTTACTTTTAATTCATTTGACATTTTTCTTAAAAGAACACCCCTCTGGTTTTTCAATACAAATCTCGTCCTAGATTAATAATAATGACTAAATGCATGTAAACACAACTGACAAAACTAGCATTGCAGATACTCAAGTATTTTTTCTACAAATTTGTGAAATTGTAAACAAAAAGTTCTAGCAAACATGTAGTCATCATCAATAATGTAAATATACCCAATCCAACTACATCAAACCGGTAGATCAGAAAAGAAAAGCAGGTTTGTCAAGTTCTTCCACGGGTTACTGACAGATGAAGCCACATATAGCCGCTAATGGCACAGAAATGAGACCTTCTCTTAAAATAAAACGCAACAGTAAAACAATCCCTCATGCAACATTTAATGCCATGACTATGATATTCTAGGCTATAATAGCAACATCAATGAATGTTAATCATCATCTTGAACATTTTTAATTGTTTAATAGTTACATTCTCTCTTTAGTAGACTCTTATTAAAACCAACTTACAAGGGGGGCTGTATGGGGCGCCATTTGTAAAGCGGCTCACGCTGAAAATAACAGCAATATTTTGTCACATTTAGCTTCAAACAATGTTTAAAAAACTGGTATGAATTTTTGATGGTCACTTTTTAGCACATTTACAACAATATGTGTCAACTTAGAGATGTTTTAAATAGTTAAATCTAAATATTAAATGTTACACCTAAATGTTAAATGTTAAATCTAAATGCTAAATCTAAATGTTAAATCTAAATCTAAATGTTAAATCTAAATATTAAATCTAAATGTTAAATCTAAATATTAAATCTAAATGTTAAATCTAAATCTAAATCTAAATGTTGAATCTAAATGTTTCGGGTGAAACTAAATATTTAACTAATATGCAAATTCATGTGTTTATTATTTATGTAGTTATTATCAAGATAATCCATGTCCAAGAGTCCATTTCCTCGGATGAGATGGTTTTTATTCGTTATTTGACACTATAAACATGCTATAAACACACACTGACCTCCTCGAGCTTTTATTTTGGCACTTCCGGTTACCGGCATTTTGAATTTGCATATTAGTTAAATATTTAGTTTCACCCGAAACATTTAGATTCAACATTTAGATTTAGATTTAGATTCAACATTTAGATTTAGATTTAACATTTAGATTTTAGATTTAGATTTAATATTTAGATTTAGATTTAACATTTAGATTTAGATTTAATATTTAACATTTAGATTTAGCATTTAACATTTAGGTGTAACATTTAAAATTTAGATTTAACTATTTAAAATATCTCTAAGTTGACAAATATTGTTGTAAATGTGCTAAAAAGTGACAGTCAAAAATTCATACCAGTTTTTTTAAACATAGTTTGAAGCTAAATGTGACAAAATATTGCTGTTATTTTCAGCGTGAGCCGCTTTACAAATGGCGCCCCATAGGGCTGGGGGGATCCGGGACCCCCCATAAGGTATTAGGGACCCCCCATAAGAAGTAGAAAATAGACTTAGGGGGGTCCTTCAGATATTTTTATTTTAGTTAGAATAATAATTACAAATCTGATTAAATGCATGCAATGGATATGGTACATTTTGTGAATGAATTATTTACAATAATTTATATTAAGTTTGTTTATAGGGTAGTTGCGATGTCTTTTTAAAATGTAAACGCTCCGCCCCACATCTAAAGAGATGACATCGTTGCTTGATTGGCGCCGCTCCGGTGAAGCTAATTTTAGGTTGAAAAAAAAAGGAGAATAATAAACCTCCACTCGCAGTCGGGTAGAGAAAGCTGACTTTTTTGAGGGGTAATTTTCTCTCTCTATATATCTTTCTACTGTATCTATATCCAATCCATGTCGGGGCTTTTGTATTCCTTGCATAAATTGGAAACATTTAGGCTTAAGTTACTCATTTTTCGTTATTAATAGTCCTGGTTCTATGGGAGTGCTAGAAATCTCGATGAAGATGAGTAGCAGCTTTTATAAAGGGAGCGCTCATTGTGCGCTTTCTAATATACATTCAGAATTAGTTTAAAACTTGTTTTTCATGCTGCTAGAACCAATGGCCAAACACGCTGCCAAGTTTGGGGAATTACATCCGCATTTATGCGGGATTCACTCTTGAAATAGCAATGATTGACATTGATAGCCATAGCATTGTTTGTTCCTGAATAAAGCAGCCTTTTTCACTGAAATGGTTGACTCACTCATAACAGTCCTTTGCCGCCCGCCACCTATGTAACAATTTAAAATTGTATGTACTGAAATCTTTGAAAAATCTCCACCAACACACAGACTGACAGCCTGTTTTGTCACAATTTATATGTTTAATATCTAATAAACTAGTTTCATGCATTTAATCAAGTCTTTTGGAACAAACATTATTATCACATTGTCACATCAATCATCCAGATGTTTTTAGGGTAAATTCTACATTGGTAAATAAAGCTAGAATCATTCTGGATGTACATTACTGTATAAAAGTATCTTCTGCTCACCAAGCCTGCATTAATTTGATCCAAAATACAGTCAAAACAGTAATATTATGAAATATTATTAAAATGTATAATAATAATACAATAAAATATAGCCTAATTTATTTCTGTGATTAAAGCTGAATTTTTATTACTCCAGTCTTCATCCCATGATCCTTAAAAATCATGATGATTTGATGCTCAACAAACATTTATGATTATTATCAATGTTGAAAACAGTTGTGTAAATTTTTATTTTTATTTTTTTATTTTATTTGTTTGACTTTGATGAATAGAAAGTTCAAAAGAACTGAATTTATCTGAAATAGAAACTTTTGTAGCATTACAAAATCTACCATTCAAAATCTTGTGGTTAGTAAGAATTTATAAAAAAAAAAATGTTAGGAAAGAAATTAATACTTTTATTGCATTAAATTGATCAAAAGTGAC